>NC_059375.1:24450000-24777500 GCF_019703515.2 Myxocyprinus asiaticus | reverse complement strand
GTACTGTGTTGCAGTTTGGGGGACAGCCTTTAAAACGTACACACGTCAAATTTGTATTCTTCAAAAGAAAGCAATACTAATTATTTGTAGAAGTAATTATAGAGAATCATCAAATCATTTATTTGTAAAATTACAGATGCTGATATTTAATGACCTTGTGGAATATAATATTGTTCAGATTATGTATAAAGCTAATAATTGTACATTACCACAAAATATCCAAAAAAGGTTGGTTAAGAGTTATTATAATTTGAAGGGAATATGTGTGTTTAACAAAAGCAATAGAGTTAGGACTGAATTGAAAAACTGATGCATTATTATAAGGGGGGTGGAATTATGGAATAAGCTTGGATGTGAATTAAAATTGTGTAGAACAATTAATACATTTATATGACTGTTTATAAATGAGGTGCTCGATAGGTATGAAATAATGTATTCTTAAGTATTAAAGAATTAGAAATGTATTAAAATGCATTATTGCTTAAAGAGCACCTATTATGGTTTTTCAAATGTTACCTTTCATGTAGTGTGTTATATAGCTGTTTGTGAATGTAAAAAAAAGTCTGCAAAGTTTCAAAAATCAAAGTGCACGACAAATGGAGTTATTGACACCCAAAAGAAAGAACCGATTCTGAACACCTGAAACGAGTCGTTAGTAATTCCAGACTTCCTGTACTAACCTACGTAATTTGGTAACAAAAACCCGCCCCTGGTCTGTTTACATGTACAGCCAGTGCACGCTGTTAGCCTGTTAGCTGTTAGACTCTGCTAACCAGCTAACTCACGTTATTGTCGAACTACATATAAACTTACCACTGAGAAATGTCCTGTTCTCGTCGTGCTTGCGATGGCTGTTCGGGTTGATCTTCCGATGTATCACTATCGGACGCGGGCTCAAATTGGTAAGGTAAAACAGACATTTTTCCATACAGAGCTGAAACTCGGATATGGTAGTGGGTGTTTCCTTTCCGACACGTGCTGTAAGCGGTAGACCAATCACAACAGACTGGGACATCTGACCAATCAGAGCAGGGTAGGCTCTCTGAAAGTTTAGAATGAATCCTTTAGAACGGATCATTGAACGAGTCGTTTTTGACACTGGGAAAAAAGGTAATGCTGCAATTTAAATTATGAGCAAATTAAAGTGTTTTTTGACCTTGGATGCATGTAAATCTACTGTATGAGACATTTAAAACAAAATTAGGCACGTTTAAAAACCATAATAGGTGCACTATAAATGAAGGTATTTGTGGTAAATGTTTGTATTAATTAATAGTGTTGGGTTCAAGTCCACCTTAGTCAAGTCCGAGTCAAGTCCGAGCCTGAGTCCGATTCCAAAAGGGGTCGAGTCGGACTCAAGACCGAGTCGAGTCCGAATTAATCTGTTCATGAATCTGAATTAAAACTGTAACCATAAACTCAGCATCAATATTTTAAGATTATTTTAAACGCACAACTAAGAAAAACAGTTTGTCAATATAAATGTAACAAAAACACCTCTGTTGCATTTCATATATGTATTTTATTAGTATCCTGCTTAACAGACTTCAAAGTGGTTTCAGAATGAAAGCATATGCTTTAGGTGTATGAAGACAAAACTGTCCTTCAACACAATTCTTATTGCATTCTGTTGACATTTCAATTATTTGTTGCTTTTTCCCCTCCACTCAAACATAGAGTAAAGAAAGTGAAAGCTGCGTTAGACATTACAACCAAGGTTATTATGTTTCATATTTTAATTTAGTTTTTATTTTTACTTCATTTTAAATTTGTCAATTCAATTTAATTTAGTTTTATTTAAAATTATCCCTATCTATCTACCGACATACAAATGAGTCAACACAGTAGTAATTACCACTCGCTGAGAAATTACGTCTCACAGTTTGACTGCTAATGCTACATCCAAAAACACTAGAAAATCCCACTGATAATATTAAGGACATGTCATCACGGATATGATTTTATAGTAAATTTGCACAATGCAGGGCAGTTCTGCGTGCTGCTCGTGTACCTAAATCCCTGATGAGTCGGTGAGCGTCTCGCAGCAGCTACCGCGGAAGATAAAAAAAAAATTAATAATAATTGATATTTGCTTTAGAGTTGCTGTCTGCTTTAGCAATAACGCCCCCCCCCCCAATTAATTCATCATGTAGGTGACTTGACTCGAATTTCTTGATTTTAAGTTTTTAACCACGATGAAACTGGTATGAGAGCACCGTCTTGGCTGTACAAACATTCAAGCGTATTGGCTGACTGATGAGTGTGCCTGTGCACGTGCGTATGTATGTGTGCGTGTGTTTGCTTAAACACAGTGAAACTCTGGCTACGTCTATGACTTTAGGGGCTAATACAGCTGCATGCTGTAACATTGTTGGCTGCTGGCAATGACTATGACGAAGACGATGGTGAGAAGATGAAGAACCCAAGTGCAGTTTATTAATAAACGTGAAACCAATAACCCTGACTACAAAACAAAAACAAAACATGGACTAGACTAGACTTGACTACAGCGTATCAAACACATTCATCACATTCAATACTTGACAACCAGACAATGCAAACATGAGGGCTTAAATACAAGACATGGGAGAACATAAACCAATGAACAAACAGAACTCATAAAAGCTAATTAAACAATAACCCAATGAAAACATGACACATGAACATGGAGGGAAAACAGAAATCACATGACAAGGGAAACAGGAACACATGACATGAAACAGGAACTAAAATTTCAAAATAAAAGACATGAATCAACAAAATACACCTGACATATCCCCCCCACTAAGGGGTGGCAAAACACGTAAAACATGACATAAATTCAAAGTTCTGTAGGGAGCTGGGGGGGGAGTGTCTTGAGGTGTGGGGCGTGGCATGATGAGAAAGGGCGAGGGGCATGGGACCAAGGCAAAGTCCGTGGGGGGTGGAGCCATGAGAGGCTCGAGGGGCGGAGCCATGGAAGGCGGAGCCGTGAGAGGCTCGAGGGGCGGAGCCATGGAACATGGTGCCCGGAGAGTAGCCAAAGACTCGAAGGGCCAGGGTGGAGCCGATGGCAGGGAGGACCAAGGCGGTGCTGGAGGCTCGGAGGAGCAAGGTGGAGCTGAGGGATCGGAAGACTGAGGTGGAGCCGGTGGGACTGAGGACCAAGGTGGAGCCATAGGGAAGGAGGTCCCCGGTGAAGCTGACAGATTGGAGGGACGAGGCACAGCCAGATGATCGGAGAGCCAAAGCAGAGCCAGGTGACCGACAGACCAAGGAGGAGCCGGAGGGACGAGGGACCCCGGCACAGCCGACAGGCTGAAGGACCGTAGTGGAGCCGAGGGAACGCCGAGCTGAGGCAATGTCGAGGGACCGACAGGCCAAGGCGAAGTCCAGGGCTCGGAGGGTCCAGGCGGGATCGGAGGGCCGAAAGTTTCCCTTGCCTGCTCAGGAGAACTAAGGGTGGGTATAAGGGTGGGAACCATCTCCAGGTCCCACTGCTCAGGTGTGGCTGTGACGTGGCATGGAGCAGGCTGAGGCGTTGCTGTGACGAGGCATGGAGCAGGCTGAGGCGTTGCTGTGACGAGGCATGGAGCAGGCTGAGGCGTTGCTGTGACGAGGCATGGAGCAGGCTGAGGCGTTGCTGTGACGAGGCATGGAGCAGGCTGAGGCGTTGCTGTGACGTGGCATGGAGCAGGCTGAGGCGTTGCTGAGACGTGGCATGGAGCAGGCTGAGGCGTTGCTGAGACGTGGCATGGAGCAGGCTGAGGCGTTGCTGAGACGTGGAACTCTGGCTCGGCGGCGGCCATGTCGTGGAACTCTGGCTCGGCGGCGGCCATGTCGTGGAACTCTGGCTCGGCGGCGGCCATGTCGTGGAACTCTGGCTCGGCGGCGGCCATGTCGTGGAACTCTGGCTCGGCATCCGCCTCCCCCACAGTGAACGGGGAACTGATGAACCGTAGGGCGAGGTCGATATATTGAGCCAGGCTGAGGGAACTGCGACCGCCAGGCATCAAAAAAGAAATGGACTCATTCAATCCAAATCTAAAACAGTCTTTGAGGGCAACCTCATTAAAGTCCACCTGGCTGGCTAGACCGCAGAAGTCCTCAACATAGTCCTCCAGGGGACGATTCCCCTGATGTAGGCGCAGAAGTAAAACTGCTGGATTCATGGTTGGTCAAGTATTCTGTAACGTTGTTGGCTGCTGGCAATGACTATGATGAAGACGATGATGAGAAGATGAAGAACCCAAGTGCAGTTTATTAATAAACGTGAAACCAATAACCCTGACTACAAAACAAAAACAAAACATGGACTGGACTAGACTAGACTAGACTAGACTAGACTAGACTAGACTAGACTAGACTAGACTAGACTAGAGCGTATCAAACACATTCATCACATTCAATACTTGACAACCAGACAATGCAAACATGAGGGCTTAAATACAAGACATGGGAGAACATAAACCAATGAACAAACAGAACTCATAACAAGCTAATTAAACAATAACCCAATGAAAACAATGACACATGAACATGGAGGGAAAATAGAAATCACATGACAAGGGAAACAGGAACATATGACATGAAACAGGAACTAGAATTTCAAAATAAAAGACATGAATCAACAAAATACACCTGACACATGCAGACAGAGATGTGTTCATTAATTTCTGTTTTGTTATTTAGATTTTTTTTATTATTATTATTGCATCGGCTGGACTCTGAAAAAAAATCCCAAAGGCTCGAGTCCAAGTCAAGTCCGAGTAAAAACGCATCCGAGTCCGTGACAAGTCCAAGTCCATTAAAATTGGACTCGTGACTCGAAACAGAGTCCAAATTCGAGTACCCCAACTCTATTAATTAATTGTTAAGTTGATGTGATTAAGGTACTGTTAAATAGTCATCTTGCTCTTTAATTTAAGAATTGTGAAAAGGATTGTAAACACAGATAGTTAAATAAGATCAAAAGATTGTATACATTTTTAAAGGTGAGAAGGGAAGGTGTAAAAAGCATTGGCTTCAGCCTTTCCCTTTTTTGGCAAGATGTAATATAGTTTCTTTGTTTTATGTACAATTTGAGTTGCATGAACACCAAAATAAATAAATAATAAAATAAAAATATGTACAAGAACAATACTATAATTTGTGTTATTAGTTAAAAAAGATTGTGTTTGTTCATTATTGTAACTTAGATGAAGATCAAACCAGATTTTAAGACAAATGTATACATAAATGCAGGCAATTCCAAAGGGTTCACATATTTTTTCTTGCCACTGTAAATACCCCTCATGATTCCCATTGTATGTTGTTTCCCCGACCACTATGGTGCATTTTTATAGTCATTTCTAGTTTATAGTCTTGTTGATAGAGGTGATAGATACATGAAATTGGTGAAAATACAGAAACATTAATTTTGGTTCTCTTCACCAGGTCTAAGCTCATAAATATCAGCCTTATTTTGACAGTTTCATTACCATATAATTAGTTGGTTGGCTCATTGGTATTAAGTATCAGCACATAATGGAAAAGTAAGGCTCTGTTGTTCTGGTCTACATCACTTTGCTGAGTCGCTACCTTTGCAGAAAGCCTGCCGTCTAGTCTTTGTGTCACGCCATCTCCTTAAGTAAGAAATAAGTGCCCAGTTATGGCTCTGCTTTACAGCAATGCATGTCTGTTGGGGAATACATCATTTATCATGATTGGATGAAAACAGCACTATAGACTTCTTTAAAGAAATCCATAAACAATGTTCAATCAGCAGCATAATACAGTTGTCAATCCTGTTTTAGAGTGCTAAATACAGTTACTCTATGTTCAAACACAGGTAATGAACAAGAGTGACAACCTCATTCTATATCCAAAGAGAATCCATTGTCTGTCACGTCATATGATATGATAGCCATTCTGCACTGTGCACACACTTTGTCTTGTGTTGTTCTAGTAATTTAAAGTGACTGAAATATGAACTGTGTGTCATCTGAAGGTTTTAAATCCAATCATGGGTTTAGGCGCTACCCAAATGCTGCGCTTTACAAAAGTTTTGGATGATGTATAAACTTGCATCTCGATTGGATATGTTTCTTAAATATCATTGTGTCAATTCTGATAAGACTTTACGAATATATGGAAGTCGCTATCTTTGATATTTACACGTGTCACTATTACTATGGTTATATATATAATTTACAACTATTTTGAGAATATGTAAGGGGCCGGACATTATTTGAGCCACTTTTGTAAGCTGTTGTATGAACAGGACAATTTGAGGGTTACATGTGTTAATAAACACGCATGTCAATCCCTGACAGAGCCTGATTTCATGAATTACATAAAAGTGGCAACATTTTGCAAAATTATATTACATGGCTCCTTACATGTATTGCAGAAGTTCCAAGGTGAAAAGTCCACTGAGTGGCACTAAAAGCAACTTAGATTTTCTCCCAAAAAGATGTGGTTTTTAAGGTTAATTCTCTACTGAGTTTTAAATCAACAAAACCTACCTCCCTACCCTAAACCTAACCGATAGTGGCAGTAAAACCAAACATGCACGTCATTTTGACACGTTTGGTTCACATGTTAAGTTGTGCTTCTCAGCACTCGTATCCTGGTCCTTTGGATCACAAGTGCCAACACTACCAGTTGAGATACTGCGTAATTTAACCGCACTTGAATAAGCTTCTAAATGTACTATAGTTGGTTATGTAATGCAAACAATTAAATGTAGCATCTCAAAAGTCATGCGCTATAGTAAATGTGTTTTGTTGTCATATGATAGCCTTGTGTGAGGAACAGGGCAAAAAGTAGGTGTTTATGTACTGATAATCTGCTCTTTTTGATATTTGATAAAAGGGAATAAAAGAGACCAAGTTGTCCAAACACTGACTGTCAATGTGGCCATAAAATATATCACATAGCAAAGTTCTGAAATTTTTCGCACATGACTCTGGTCTTGTAGCACTGGACTGTGTTTTCGTAGTTGAGACACACCTGGACTTGAATGTCAGTGTGTGCTGTGTGAGCAAGCCATGCAATGAGTGAGGGGCATACAGATGAGGCTGCCTCTTAACAACCACAGATAATGATGAAGAATGGTCTGCTTCACAGGGTTGTAAAAGCACAAGGAGCTTTAGAATCACTGATAGCAGCCCCAGGCAACCATTCTTTTTTCTGCTGTCCATTTCTTGCCACTGACTTCATATGCAGGAGATAATGAGTCAACATGTCTTTTTGAAAAATAAAGCAACAACTGAGTGTATGATAACCAAGATCATCAGACTCTCAGGAGAGTGCAATGTCATGGCTAGACAAATATCTCTGTGCAAAATCATCCAAACAGCATATTTCAGAGAATAGAATATGACTGTTGATAGAAGGATAATACAGACACATCAGACAGATATATTGAAAATGATCTCAATTTCACATTCGACAGCGAGTTAAACGCTATCTTGAAGCAACCTCAGTGTGCTAGGCATGTTTTCATTTATCCATGCATTTTCTGACTGAACTTTCCATTCTGCATTTGTGTCTATTTATTATGCAGACTTAACATCCATATACACATGCAAATCTCAGATGTATTCCACTCCACTCTCTGTGTCCCTGATGTATGCCCATGAGGCATTGTCTCTAAGCTCACCACTGAGCTCTACATCTTTGAATAAGGACACTAAACTGGGAGAAGACATACATAGCAACAGCAAGGTCACCATGGCTGAATCCTTCCTACATTATTAATATGAGCAAAAATAAATAAATAACAGGTCCCGTTTTTTAGACTGAAGCAACAGCATATTCATCACACAACTGATCTATCTCCCAGCCCTTTGATAGCATTCATTAAATACTCGTCGCCAAGAGTCCTGATTTGTATTTTTTTGCATCGGGGTCATTTTTGTTCTTTTTCACAATGTCATCTTATTAGAGGAAATTCTTGTAATGATTTGCATATAAATAATTACATCTGTAAGTACCCTGCTTCATTTGGTCAACTTCACAGACACACTGACAAAAGAGTTTTTCACTGATGAAGTGAAGTATTTAATTTCATTTGAACCACACAACCTATGTTTAGTTACTTGGTTAGTTATTGCGTTTGTCAGTCACAGTTAGAAATGAGGAGTATATTCATCTGGCAACAAAACAAGAACATAGGAATTCTTATTCTAAAGTACAGTACAGTCTAACTGTTATTCCATTGACTCCATCAAAAAAATCTCTACCCATTTACTGCACTACTGCTTGAAAAACAAACTATATCCAATGTCTCAAACCACAGTTGCAGCTGTAACACAAACTACAAAAATATCAAAGAATCTCCTGATTTTCACTGTCTTTGATATCCAGGAGGAAGGCAAGACCACAGAAGAGGAGAGGTCATACACAGGAGGGAAGCCTCGGGCTTTTGATGTGTATATCAGTTCATTTGTATATTACAGAGTAAAACAGCCAAAAGGAGATGTTCTGTGGAAAAGAACCAAATGTACTTGAATGGATCTTCATCCATGTCCTCTGATATCTGTATATTTCCACAATGTCCTCTCACTGATCTCTGAAATGTTAACTCTTGTCTTGGCATGCAGCATAAAGTCTGGTGCACTTTGCTGCTTATTCTGGCAAGAACTGCCTTCTTACAAAGGGAAGAGACCTTCTGACCAGCATCTGAATCCTAGTGTACACTACACGACTCAAGCTTTTCTCCTTTGATGGTTTGAGTCGGTGACTAGTCTTCAACGAGAAGTCTCAGGTCTCACGATGAACGGTCGTGTATTGTGCGCAATCCTGAGACACGCCCCGACTAGTCGCAGACGCTAAGACAGATTTGAGACCAGCTAGATATCTAGACGTCTTGTCAGCTGTACACCCTGTCCCAATGAGCAAGACCGACAATGAGCCACAGCCAATGAAGTATAGAGAGAGGCCAAGAGGAGAGCAAGTTATTGGGAAGCAGTAGACAAAATATAATACATCATCCACATCTCCCTACCTCTTTATTATTTTCAGCTGGGGGGTTTTTTCTCGTTTTTTTCCTTTGCAAATAAGCGCAAAAACGGGTGCGAGCCACTCTTTTATGTTTGTTGACATGTAATCATGTAATGAGTTTATTCGTTGAATTTCGTTATCATAAAATATGCGCGTTGGGCCATCCGTTTGAAACGGGGCAACTCTAGAGACAGCTGTAACATGGTTCAAACTGTTTTGAGATTTGTCCACTTCAAACATATTCATTTGGGTTCGTAGTGCCACAGCAATAAAACAAGAGCTTAAACTTTGCTGGTTACGTGCGGATTTAAGGTGAAATATCCGCACGATCTGACAATTTTAAAAAGCAAATGCATGTACCTACACTGGCGGCCAAAAGTTTGGAATAATGTACAGATTTTGCTATTATGGAAAGAAATTGGTACTTTTATTCACCAAAGTGGCATTCAACTGATCGCAATGTATAGGCAGGACATTAATAACGTGAAAAATTCTATTACAATTTGAACAAAATGTTCAAAACTTCTTAAACTACTTCAAAGAGTTCTCATCAAAAAATCCTTCACGTGCAGCAATGACAGCTTTGCAGATCCTTGGCATTCTAGCTGTCAGATTGTCCAGATGCTCAGGTGACATTTCTCACCACGCTTCCTGTAGAACTTACCATAGATGTGGCTGTCTTGTCGGGCACTTCTCATGCACCTTACAGTCTAGCTGATCCCACAAAAGCTCAATGGGGTTAAGATCCATAACACTCTTTTCCAATTATCTGTTGTCCAATGTCTGTGTTTCTTTGCCCACTCTAAACTTTTCTTTTTGATTTTCTGTTTCAAAAGTGGCTTTTTCTTTGCAATTCTTCCCATAAGGCCTGCACCCCTGAGTCTTCTCTTTACTGTTGTACATGAAACTGGTGTTCAAAGCAGGTAGAATTCAATGAAGCTGTCAGCTGAGGACATGTGAGGCGTCGATTTCTCAAACTAGAGACTCTGATGTACTTATCCTCTTGTTTAGTTGTACATCTGGCCTTCCACATCTCTCTCTGGCCTTGTTAGAGTCAGTTGTTCTTTGTCTTTGAAGACTGTAGTGTACACCTTTGTATGAAATCTTCAGTTTTTTTGGCAATTTCAAGCATTGTATAGCCATCATTCCTCAAAACAATGATTGACTGATGAGTTTCTAGAGAAAGCTGTTTCTTTTTGGCCATTTTTGACATAATATTGACTTTAAGACATGCCAGTCTGTTGCATACTGAGGCAACTCAAAAACAAACACAAAGACAATATTAAGCTTCATTTAATGAACCAAATAGCTTTCAGCAGTGTTTGATATAACGGCAAGTGATTTTCTAGTACCAAATGACCAATTTAGCACGATTACTCAAGGATAAGGTGTTGGAGTGATGGCTGCTGAAAATGTGGCCTGTCTAGATTTGATCAAAAATGACTTTTTTTATATAGTGATGGTGCTGTTTTTTACATCAGTAATGTCCTGACTATACTTTGTGATCAGCTGAATGCCACTTTGGTGAATTAAAGTACCAAGTTCCTTCAGAAACAGCAAAATCTGTACATTGATCTAAACTTTTGATCGCCAGTGTAAACTAGACCTTTACGTAATATTTCAGTGTGTCTGATATCAACATGCAGGGACACAGAAATGAGAAGCATGATCATTAGAATCTCAGTTATAGGTACGGCACTAAAATAACTCAGAATTCTGCTCTAGACGTGATGTTTGCGTACAATCATCCATGTGATTATCTAATCAGCCAATCGTGTAGCAGCAGCGCAGTGCATAAAATCATGAAGATACAGGTCAGGAGCTTCAGTTAGTGTTCACATCAACCTTCAGAATGGGGGAAAATGTGATCTTAGTGATTTGGACCATGGTGGCATGATGGTTAGTACTGGATGGGCTGGTTTGAGTATTTCTGTAACACTGTATTTTTGAGCTGCAGTCTTTGTGAACAATTGTTAAGAACAAAAGGGTGAAATTAGCAAAAAATATGCATGTTTTTTTGTCCGTCCAAAAGAAATTACAATTATTTCATAGAGATAACACACACACACACACACACACACACACACAAAAGAACATTCTGCTTTTAAAGGAATAGTTTACCCCAAAAATAAAATTTTTGTCATCATTCACTAAACCCTCATGTTGTACCAAACCCATATGACTTGCTTTCTTCCATGGATCACAAAAGGAGATGTCTGAGTCAACATTTACTTTCACTGCATTTTTTTCCATAGGTTAAAAGTCAGTGGTGATTCAGGCTGTCATTCATTCTTCTACATATCTCCTTGTGTTCCATAGAAGAAAGTAAGCTATACAGGTATGGAACAACATGAGGATGGGTGCTAGAAGCCACATACAAAACTCTCACTATCTTTTAAAGACTTAAAGTCATGACCAAGGCAAAATCTAGATATCAGTTGAGGTCGACGGATAGTGGAATTTTTCGATACTGATAACTAAGGCCAATAACCGATTAATCATCAATTATTTATACAATGTTACATTTTCTCAGTTTTTTTCTTACTATGACGGGCACAGACATTGACACTACAGGCTCTATTTTCGTGAGTCCACACCAGTGTTAGTGTTACAACCGTGCGCAACTTCTTATCCAATTTCCGTGAGATCGCTAATTCTAAGTGCAATTTTCGCGCCAGCGCATAGCGCAAATGGCCATGGGTGGGAGTGTTTGCGCTACTGTGTGTAGGTGAGCAAACTGTAGATGTATTGTATGTTAAAGAAGTGGCGCAAAGCGCAATTTGTTATTTTCCTGAGAAATATGTCATCAATACCATCTCTTAACTCAGCGCAAGTCCAAGTTCAGTTCCTGCATTTGCAGTTTGGAGATTTCACCAGCAGGTGGAAATAAAGTTCATGTCCAAATGGTTTATTTTTTCCATTATTATTATTATTATTTTTATTGTTATGTTTAAGTCACTGCAAAAGGGGCCGGTAAACAGAAGGAGAGTACCACTTCGTTATTTTGACTATATTTTCATCTGAAGGGTAATTTGAATTTAGAAATATATTTGGTTTAATTTTTGTGTGTTTCAATACATTAATTAAATTTTTCAAAATCAATGTCTACTGGTAGAAGTGAAGTGCATTCCAATACAATCACTGTTAATACTAGCCATGATTTGTGTGTAGATGAAAATGATTAATGATACTAACATTCTCTGTAATTTAACGGAGCCTACACCCATATCCTGAACCACACTTTCCGTGCATATAAAAGGAACATGTCTCATTTAACAAGTACACACAAAATAATGTAAATCCATATTTTTATTCTTCCAATTCATTGCATACAGCCCATTTACACTACCAACTTCTTATGAATGTACTGTTTTTGTTTATATAGCTTGTGCTTGACAGGGAGTGGACTGTATAACAGGACAGAGACAGTGCTGGAGAAGAACCTCCATTGACCCGATTAGCGCCTTGCGAGCGCGATTTCGCCAAACCCACTTGCGCCTAGACTTAGCGCACGCTTGCACAAAAATACCAACACTTCATGGCAATGCCCACTGACTTTATGAGTTAAAGCATTGTGCTGCACTTAAACACTTGCACACTTAAAATAGGGCCCTACAAGTCCAAAATAAATAAAATCCCAGATACAGTTTATTGTTCAACCAAAATCTCAATAGTAACTAGGAAAAAAAAATAAAGATTTGTTGTTTAATGCAGGACTTTTAATTATATACAAGCCAAAAACACACTGGCGACTCTTATTTTGAAATGTTTGGGACTTAGCTCAACAATTAAAAACTTCCCTTTAATTTAGAACACTTGATTATCTAATCAAAATAACAAAATATGCATTAAGGGAGGATAAAATATGGATAAATATTTTCAATGATGACAGATTTAGATCCCCATGAAATGTCAGTGATTGTTTTATTCACCTCTAGAGGGCGCTGTTTTACAGCAGAAATTAAGCCATTCTTACTGAAGAATCTTTCGGCACCGACCACAGAGGAACACGGAGGGATAATAATATATCTTTTTTTAAACAATCGGTAAACTGTCAGCATAGATTTTTGAAGATAACTGCTAGTTCCAAAAAGCAACTATCGGCACTGATTAATCGGTAAAACCGATATATCTGTACCTCTACTGATTAGTACTAAAGTTGTCATGATGGAACCAGCCATTAAACAGCCTATTATAGGCTTTTAACACAATGCAAACTGTAAAACAATTATGAAAGCAAAAATATTGGAAGTATTGTTTTGGACAAGAATAATTCTAATTAATAAGTTGTATAAAATTATAACATAAAATACATCTTTTCCTGACCTTACATTTATGAAAAATACCCTTGTCACACAGTTCAACCTTTCAGTGAAAACCTGCCTTTATTATGTAGTTTACCCTTGCCTGTATGCTAGTGCAAAATATGATAATGGAATTTTAATGTGGAGCATTAAATGCACAAAAGTATTTTTATAAGTTTAATAATAACAGTATTAATTTAATAATAGTAATTTAAGGGTTAATAAGTATTTTGATCTGCATATTAGTAACCAATATGAAAAACCACTGCTAGAAAAAACTACCATTTGTGTAATTGGATTTTTGAGTTAAAAACTTATTACCGAGATATAGCCACGCTGTAACCAATGGAATGATTAAAACGCAATAGTTCTGCAGTTCTGTCTCAATTCCTAATGAAATTAACAAATTATAAAGACATAACATTATACAGTAATTTTCTCCTTAAATATACATGCATTTAAAAATTTAATAAAATACATTTCTAGAAAGAAAATAACATAATACCCTCTGTGAATATGTGCACATAAAACTGCCTCTTTTTTTCTTTTTTTTTAGATAATAAAACTAGTACTAATTAAAGTGATATTTTGAAGAAGGCAGAAAGCAATGACATCTAGAGCATAGAGTTCACAGAACAACAGCCTATGAGATCTGCAGGCAGACCATTCCGCAGAATTTCAGCATGTGAGAGCGCAGGGTAGCGCGGTGATACAAACCATCTTGTATATTCACAGGACGGTCCATAAGGAAAGACAAAGAGACAGGAGACAGGGATTTGGTTCACTGGAAAAGTGGAATTCCAGAGCTTAATGGGCCTGTGTAAAAAAAAAAGAAAAAAAAAAAAAAAGCTCAGGCTGCCATTCAGCAGACAAGTGGAGCATTGGAGAAAAAGAGGGGTGGGGTGGGGGGGAGAGAGATTTAGCAAATGGTTGAGGGAAAGGGTGGGAGGGGCGGAGAAACCCAGTACATACTGCACCCCATGAGTGGAATACAGATTGGAGGAGGTGGGAGGAGAAATATTAAATGGTCATTAATGCAGGAAACAACTCTAGCCAAACTTTTTACTGCACGGTTTATGTAGTCTACAGTCATAACCATTCATAAAGCTTGACATAAATTGCTAATTATTGTTCTCTGCAGATTAGGGACGATGCATGAAAACCACAGAGTGAAACTAACGGTGTCCCTGAATGCAGAGCCAGATACCTTAAGTCACATGTCTTCTTTCTTTGTGAGGGTACAGTGGAGAAAAAGAGAGGGTGGGTGGGGCAGTGAAATGCTTGAATTGACACAAACCAACCAGAGATACTGTGTGCTTCCACAGTTGCATTTCTAATATTCTCTCTTTTTCTCTCTCCAATGTAAGCTCTTTAACAAATACATATTGACATATATTAGGCTTTTAGATTACTATGAACTACTGTAGAGTTTGGATAATAGGAGCCATAAAATATTTATGGGATGCAGAAGGAATGCAGTAGGTGGGCATTTCTAGTTTTATAATATCTCTAAATCAAACAAAATGGCAAAACATTTTAACATTTGTATCCTACACTAGTTCACCCAAAATGAAAATTCTAATATCATTTACTCACCCTCATGCCGTTCAAAACCTGTATGCTGTAATTTTTTCAGTGGAACACAAAAGGGCAGTAGACATTAAAATAACAGTATTCCATACAACATGATGGGTTTGTGTTAGAAACAGACCGAAAGGAATGTTAATTATCACTATTGTATGGCCTCAGAAGACTTGGAATATAGAAATATGGACTACTTATAAGGTTCTATGTCTCATTTAACTTACTATATATTAAGGCATTCTTGTTATCCAACCATAGCTGTTTGTTTCCCCATCATACAACATGAAACAATATGGGTGCAGTGGAAACAATGTTATAGTAATTTAACGCCACTAGTAGATGCTTTAACATGGCCAATCTTTAGGTAAGCAGTCTCTAATAAAAGATAAATAACTTTATTGGATCTGGAGTGGAGGAAACAGATTTTAGGATAGAGAGGATAGCAGCAAATACAATCATGGGCTGAAGAGGAGGCAGAGGTGGAACCCCTGCGGTGAACGGATTACATGGTGTGCTGCTTTTTGCCTGTTGGTTCCTGATTTATATTCACATAAACCATTGCTCTATGCTTTGGCTATATCGATTTGAATTCTAAATTATTAAAATAATTGAGCACAATTAATCCTGTGAGTGTTCTTAATTGTGATTAATCTCAAATTTGGCTAAAGTTTTCCCTTTTAATAGCCCAACATATTTTCAGTATGTTGTGCATTACATTTTTTCTTATTTATTTCTTTTATTTTTTTATTTAACGCAGTCCTCCAGTGGGGTTCTTATTAATGTTATTACCATCGACAATGTGTTTTTCATTGTTGCAAAGAGTTTCAAGTTATTTCAGACATATTAAACTTCAATGATACTGGAGTCTCTTTTATAAAGACTCTGCCAGCCTTATTACAGCTCTCAAAAAATAGAAATATCAGTCAGGTTAAATAAGCTTTACTAGTACAGTATGCTATAACAACTTCAGAATGATGGTGGAATTAGCTTTAGTTTTAAAAATGACTGCCACTGGTTTGTGTAATACACAGCAGGCTGTTCTATGTGACAAGGTTTCTTAACGACGACGACAGTGACAAACTTTTAAAGGCATACTTTCCTGTGTAACAGACTCCCATTTCAGCCCATTTTCTATGATCACATATACGTAAGTAGTTTGATGCATTTAAAGGGCTCACAGCATTCGCTGAAATTTCAGGGATGTATTCACCACTTTATCAATCACAAGTCAGGAGCCAGTATCATAATTGCTTTAATGTGCATACTTACATTTTACTCTCTGGTTTTCACCAATAAATGCCACTTAAAATACATTCAACACATAGATCTGTATTACATTTAACAGCTATACGAAGGATAATGAATTTTGTGTAATATTTTTAGACATTATTTGGTGTTCGCATCATGTTTTGTGTCATTTTCACTGATGAAAGGGTAGCACTGTTCTCACCCAAAATCTTGTCTCTCAGAGACCAAAAGAGACCAAAAATTGTACTCCGATTTAATGAAAGGGAGAGTATGGATTGGCTGGGCCCATGTTCAATTTACTGTCTATTAATTTACTACCTTTGTTGTACTACACCTTTCTGATTGCTCACCAAACAATTATAAACTCTAATCATCTAACCAATATTTTTATAGGGCATCTCTAGGGCTGTGACGATTATGAAATTTGGCTGATGATTAATTGTCAAACAAATAATTGCGATTATGATGATCAATTGTCTGCTTTAAGGCTCTCACGATTATGACGATTATTTGTCTGTTTTAGGGCTTTCACGATTATGAAAATTAATTATCTGTTTTAGGGCTCACACGATTATGACGATTAATTGTTTGTTTTAGGGCTCACATGATTATGACGATTAATTGTTTGTTTTAGGGCTCACATGATTATGACGATTAATTGTTTGTTTTAGGGCTCACATGATTATGATGATTGTTTGTTTTAGGGCTCACATGATTATGACAATTATTTGTCTGTTTTAGGGCTTTCACGATTATGAAAATTAATTATCTGTTTTAGGGCTCACATGATTATGATGATTAATTGTCTGTTTTAGGGCTCACATGATTATGACAATTAATTATCTGTTTTAGGGCTCAAATGATTATGACGATTAATTGTCTGTTTTAGGGCTTTCACGATTAATTGTCAAACAAATGAACATACATTTATCATAGGTGTATGTGCGCTTTATATACGTTTCTTTTTCCGCAGGAAAGCCTGGTTCAGAAACGGTTAATCTTCACTAGCTCTTCAGAGTCCTCTGTGTGGAGATGGTTGGAATTCAGTTGAATGAAACACTTAAACGCACCTTTCATTCCCTTATTTAGATGGTTAAATGTGGTTGGAATTTAAAGTGTACAATAATCACAGTAATCTCAGATAACCACTGTTAGACTAAATAACCACGATCAGACGATTATTTAATAATTGCGACAGGCCTATTCATCTCTGAATAGTTTGATGACTGATTATGATTTGATTTGATATTTATAAATACTATATACTATATATACTCACTGACCACTTTATTAGGAACACTATGGTCCTGATAAAGTGCCCGACGTGGTCTTCTGCTGTTGTAGCCCATCCGCCTCAATCTTCGAAGTGTTGTGCTTTCTGAGATGCTATTCTCCTTACTAAAATTGTACAGAGTGGTTAGGAGTTACCGTAGCCTTTCTGTCAGCTCAAACCAGTCTGGCCATTCTCCATGGTCCTCACTCATCAACAAGGCATTTCCGTCCGCAGAACTGTCGCTTACTGGATGTTTTTTGTTTTTGGCCCCATTCTGAGTAATCTCTAGAGACTGTTGTGCATGAAAATCCCAGGAGATCAGCAGTTACAGAAATACTCAAACCAGCCTGTCTGGCACCAACAATCATGCCATGGTTGAAATCAATGAGATCACATTTTTCCCCATTCTGATGGTTGATGTGAACATTAACTTAAGCTCTTGACCCATATCTGCATGATTTTATGCATTGCACTGTTGCCACACGATTGGTTGATTAGATAATCGTATGAATAAGTATGTGTACCGGTGTTCCTAATAAAGTGTTAAGTGAGTGTAGTCTTAGTTTATATTATAATTATATAGCCGTTTTTATCTATGTGTTTTTCCACTTTACATTTGTCTGTTTTTAATGGACTACCATCACATTTTTTATAATATTATCTGCCTTAATATTATGTATTACAGTTAATTTTATTAATTTCTTATTTAATTATCTTTTTCCACTTATACGGATAGGACAGAACAGAGGTGACCAGAAAAGACAGGGAAAAGACTGGGGGATGGGATTGGGAAATAAACCAAGCCAGACCCAAACTTGGGTGACCCAGTCATTAACTCCACCACATAACATCTCACAGCATGTGCACTACCCACTGTGGCACATATTTGAAAATGTCACAGTTTATGCAGCAATCTTTGACAAAGAGAAAAACAACAAATAAACTGCATGGCCTGTGTAAATTTATTGCTTTGACATCTTTATCCAGCAGCAAGCAAACAAGAAAGACAGCTGAACAACAATGTGGCAAGAGGACGTGTCCCAAACTCAAACATTTAATGAGTGAAACAGGAATTATCAGTTTTCCCAGCTGCGGGAGAAATAGCATTAATCAGACCTTTGCCAGTGAGAAAATCCCAACTTTAATTTTAGACAGCTGTTAGATTTTTCTTTTTGTTTTTATGAAGCACAGTGATGCCAAGAGCAAACCAAACTTTTGGTGAAAAAGGCTTGCTATTTTTGGTTTTGTCTTCAGCTGTGATGTCTGTATTTCTAAACCTCATTATAGTTATTAAAAACTGTTGTTAGTGTTAATCAACTTTAGTTTTATCAACTTTAGCATTAGCATGCATGTACCAATCATTTAATTGTTTAAAAACTGGAGGAACATTAGAGTGACTTAATTATCAACATATGATCATAGTGTATACAGTATCCAAAAAAAACCATGCAGGGACTACAGTTACATTTATTTTTGAAGAGCTACATAAATTAAAAATAAATTATGACACTAATTCCTGTTGGCAGCCAAAAAAAAAAAGCGATGTAACTCCAAAATACCCCCATAGTTAATTTTACCAGCACATTATGTACTGTATAAGTCTTTAGAGGGGTTTTTAGTGTATATATCAAACAGGAGAGGACCGTAGGCAGTTATTACAAACCTCAAGCTTGTAATTTTCACCCAAACACTTACAGTCATATTTAAAATATGTCTCTGCAAGTGCTTCAAGCAAGTGCCTCTACTGTATAAATGAAACTGACTGCTCTCTGCTTCTCACATGAGACATTTGGTTGTTCAGGAAGCGTTTTTCTTTAAAAGCTCAGAGAGAGGGAGGGTGATGCAGAAACACAGAGAAATCTGATTATCCAGATAGACAGAAACAGAGGGTAAAGAAGAGAGATAAAGAGTGAATATTGTTGAAAACATACATAAACTGGAGCATTATATGTGATGGTTTGTGTTCTATGTGATCAGTGGTGCATTAGACAGAGGCATGCAGAAGTGTTGAACAGATGTGTGACTTGGCCAGGCGTAACTAATTTGTGCTGTAATTAATGAGCCCTAACACAATGTTGTTCAAGAGACTCCACTCCTCTCCTCATATCTGAACCAGGAGTTCTATATCATAACACAAAGAGCAAAGGCTTTAGAGTAACAATGGTAATAAAGGCACACTCTATTTTGATGTCCATTCAGAGGATCATTGCTGGCCACCATTGATGCTGCAATGCTGAATAACCAGTTCAAGAAAGTGAACAAAATATTGGATGGTATTTTTAGAATAGATGGATGGATGAACAGGTAGATAAATTTTAATATTCTGAAAAAGGAATATGAATGCAATGTTCCCAACTACAAAGAAAAAAAAAACACCATAAGAGTTTGTAAATATTTTCTCCCTCTCTCCACTGCACAAAATCTTTCAGTGGAAATTCATGCTCCCACACCCTTGCTTTATGTAATCTCCTTTATTTAATTTCAGCTCTAATTTGTCGTCCCTGCTTCATTACTGCCTGCTCTGCTGGTCGGCCAGAATTGTTTTTCTTGCTTTGGTCGATGGAAAATGAGAATGACTTTTGGAGGCAGACTGACATTAGCATCATTCAATATTCACCAAAGGTCTCTCTCCACAGGAGGGGAAAGAACTGGCCTGAGAACATTACTAACTCATTTCAGACATCCATCCTTTTTCTGCTCATGTCGCCCACTCCAAGATCCTTCTCACAACTTTGTGGATTTAACCCTTCTGTACCTCATGGCTTAAAACCATGTCACATTTTATCAGCCCATATAGGGTCTGAATCTTTATTAATAATTAAAAGTGCAGTCATACGATATCATACGAATTAGCCAAATTTAGCCAAAGTCATATGAATCCTGACGATTTCACCATGAGAGTATATAGAAAGGTATTAGAAATGTAGTCTGTATGACTTGTGAACTATATTTCAAGTCTTTTTAACCCTTTAAGCTCTGAGTGTGTTTTTAAAGATTTCCAGTTTTTTTTTTTTTTTTTTTTTTTTTGTGGAGTTATAAGTGAAAATCTGGCATATAAGCAACATCGGTTTACATGTAACATGTACTGTATGTCTAAGACATATACTTAGCTAGAACTCGCTATATTTTTTATCTGTAAGGTAAAACAAATAGGCTGGTTGTATTCTGACACATGGCTATTTGATGAGTTTGCAATAATATGTACAGTGCATAATTTTTTATACATTTTCAAAATGGAACACTTCTGAATTGTCTTCAAATTTCACAGCACTTGTTCAGTTTTGGTCATAATGCCTACATGCACTGTAAAGTACAGCTTCTAAGCTTTAAAATGATACCAATTTTGGGTTGCTCAAGATTGTAGTTATTCATATTTTGATAATTATTTTTTCTCAACGCTGCGGCAAGCTTAAAGGGTTAAGCCATATAAAAGCTTTGTCAGAGGAACAATTTGAGTCATTTTAGGTCACTGATAATCTTCCCATTCCCTGATGTTCTGAAATGGACTGCAAAAGTTGTATGGACTACAAAAATTGCACATTGACGCCATTTAACACCATTCTGCTGGTTCTCTAGTGTCTGGTTCTTGACTGTTACAGCCTAAGTCCCCATTCAGTTTCATTATACGGAAAAGGCCAGGATATTCTTCAAAATCTTTACCTTTTGTGTTCCATAACAGAAATAAAGTCAAACAGGTTTGGAACAACATGTAGGTGAGTAAATGGTAACAGGATATTCTTTTTTGTAACAACTATTCCAAAAAGCTATACTGCCATGCAAAACACACGCTTATTCTGGTTAATCCATCTACCCGAAGGTCTGATTAACATTGTCTGTTTATCATCTGTCCTTGAGTCTGTATACCGTACATTATGTCAAAGGTTTAAAAAGACACACTGCTTCATGTCAAAAAGGCCTTTTGTGCTACATTACATGTCATTATCACAGTGAAGTTAGTGTTAATGGCCTCTTAAATGATGTCAGTGACAAGCATTGTCATTTTTCCCCAGCAGTCGAGCTAGACAGAGTCCACACTGGCACACATGCTCCAAGCACACATCTGCTGTGTGCAACTGGCCCATAAGCGCAGCCCTCAGCTAGAGGTCAAGCAGCCCGTTCTGGTCAAAATAGAATATAGAACAGACACATGGTCTATGATTCTGTGTTAAAGCTAATTAACACACTCACTCACACACACACACACACACACACACACACACACACACACACACACACACACACACACACAAGTCAGTTTAGCATTTTTTTTAAACAATATATAAATACATTTATTACCATAATTTATTCATCAGTCACGACAGAAATAAGACTAGGATAAATTAATTGCATGGATATTGTCTTTGGACATGGATTAATCAGAACAAGTCAAACCAAACTTTTACTCTCAACAAGCAGTGAAAGGATTTTGGTGCTTAACTTTGCATATGAAAAGATCAATTTTGGGATTTTAAGAACCGATATCCAGTTCAAATGAAGATCAAGATTAATCAGAAAAATTATCTTTTTATCCAGCCCTAATCCCTATTATTTTTGAGTCATACATTTTGTTTTATAGGTTAAACAAAGTAAAATCCATTTATTATCTTGTACCCACTTGAACCTGCATATATACCTCCAGCTAGGAATCACTGCATTAAGGAACTTGATTTTCTGGTAAAGTATATGATCAGAATTATTATTATGTTTGCAGGAGTATTGATATGTTGACAAAGGGAACAAAGTCAGATGCAATTAATGAGAAAGAGATGAGAGAGTGGCTGACATTACTGTCTATATACTGTATTGATTAGGTTAGTATTTATGTTTTGTATTGATACAACATCACTGGGCAAAAAAAATTACACCCTGCAATATGATGGTGGCATTTTTTTTATTATTTTTTTTTTATTTATTTTTTTGTATTTGTTGGGGTATTTTCTATAAGGTCTGTGTATTTACCAAATGAGGGCATGCTAGTGTGTGCCAGTGCCAGTTGCATTCCCACTGTCACTTCTAGGGCTTCATCGTGCCTCCTCGGGGCTTTCTCGGAGCCAACGGTCAATGGCCTTTGGCCATGCTGTCATAAATGCAAAAGGGGCACATACCAAATACTAAGAAAATCTGAAAATTCATGGTACTTTTTCAATTAAACTTTTCACTGAATTTGTTATGCTGATACAGTAATATAATTTAAAATGAAAAAAAAAACTGTATTCAATTAAAAAAAAAAGCAAAATAGAAGCATTTTCACCAATGTCCCTATGGACAATAGAGTAACTTAATTAATTTTGACAGTAGACGTATTTCTGTGCTTCCATTACTAGACCTTGCTGATGCTTTTGACACTATAGATCAGAATATCCTTTTGAAACGCTTGAGAACTACTGTTTGTTGGCATTTGTGAATAGATGCTTGCCTGGTTTAGATCTCACCTGTCAGATTGAACAAAATGAATTCTCTTTGTCTTACATTAGTTGGCAGAATAATGGACTTTATAGACTGGATGACCCGTAATTTTCTCCTTCACATCTCTAATAAAACTGAAGTATGAATCAGAATCAGAATCAGAATCAGCTTTATTGCCAAGTATGCTTACACATACAAGGAATTTGTCTTGGTGACAGGAGCTTCCAGTGTACAACAATACAAAAACAATACAAAAACAGCAGCAAGACATAGATAATAATAAAAAATAATTATACACATATGTACAGACACACACATACATACATACATACACACATACACATGGGTAGTGCAAATCTAATATAATCTGTTATGTACAGTGCAAATACAAATCTGTTATGTACAGTGCAAATGTTTTTTTGTTGTTGTTTTTTTTTCAGAGGAATGAAATGGCAGAAGAGGTTGGATGTGTTGGATAAATATAAGAAAGACTAAACTGTATATTGCACATAGTTATTGCTCAATGGGACAGTTTAACTGTTCATGAGATGGATAGCCTGAGGGAAAAAACTGTTCCTGTGCCTGACGGTTCTAGTGCTCAGAGCTCTGAAGTGTCGGCCAGAAGGCAACAGTTCAAAAAGGTAGTGGGCAGGGTGAGTGGGGTCCAGAGTGATTTTTCCAGCCTTTTTCCTCACTCTGGAAGTGTATAGTTGTAGGGCTTTACTGGTTGTTTAGATCAGTGTTACTATCAGAAATAATTAATAATTATTTCTGTAGTTATTAATCAATATTTAAATTAATTAATTGGATCTAACTCATTAAAACCTCATATGGGACTCCAGTAAATGTAGTGTGCTACGTTTAGGAGCAAGTTTGGTTATTAGCAATAATTAATAATTATCAAAGATAATTATTAATTATTAAAATCAATAGAACATTGATGAGAATCAATGTTAGCTTTTTTTTAATCCTTTAAAAGCAACACTTATCAATTGTTAACATCGATGAAACATTAAAATGAACACTAGCTTATTGATCATTCAAATTCAATCAAAGATAATTATCAATTATCAAAAATCAATAGAATATTAATAAGGATTAACATTGACGGGGCAAAACCCTGGAATCAGGGACTAATAACCGAATATTAAAACAGTCTCAATATTAGATTGTTTTCTTAGGAAAATCGACATCCGAAGAATGTCGATTTTCGGGAAAAAAACAATGAATGAAGGTTTGAATCCGAGCACTGACATCCCATCAGCATGACACAGGCGTATGCAAAACAAACCAAAACACTTCTCTTTGTAATATAAACAAAAGTTTATTTATGCAGTAATATCAATTAATAATTAATACAATGCAGTCAATAAACTGCCGACTTACAACTACAAACTAAACAGTGATATGATTAGATATGGAAATAAAAATAATCCTATAACACATAAGGTGTGTGTGTATCAGTGTGTGTGTGTGTGTCAGTGTGGTTAGTGAGTGAGAGAGAGAGAGAGAGAGAGAGAGAGAGAGAGATAGAGATTATTCAGTGACAGCCCGAAAGCTGAGTTCGCTATAGCTGGAGATAAAGCAGCCGTGTTCATCACTCAGAGATGCGGTTTTACGAGCGGGGCTCGTAAAAGTCCTGCGTTATTTGACTCTAATGGATGAACTCAGTTTCTGTCTCACCCGCGATGGCGAAAATGCACAACAATCCAATTTGGTTGGACCACAATACAGCAAACAAATTCGTGATAATTAATACCCTGAGTATTAATAATGAGCGGACATGGCGATCCGTAAACTGTACAAGCAAAAACCTTGAAACACAAGAATAACACGCTATAATATTCTATCTCTGCCCAGACGTAACCTCTTACTTGAATCACATGAGGACACAGGTAGAATGTGTTTTCCTCCATCCTTTAACTTTGACCCGGTTCCTTGAGGCTCGTGTGATGACGAGAGGTCGTTTCCTCGTGCTGTCGGCGGGCGGTACAGCTGTTGATTGTCGGCGGCCGGTACGGCTGTTGATTCTCAGAGGGCGGTACGGCTGTTGATTCTCGGTGGGCTGGCGGAGAACTCAGAAATGTCGACTTGATTGAAGATGGAAGAGAAATCTTTAATCTCTTCACTTCTGTAGGCCAACGGATGAAGATGCAAATTGCTCGGCGGTCTCCTTCGGATCCGTTAGAGTGTTCGGTTGAACACAGAGTAATCTCAATTCGTCCAGCGAGATGGAGATTGTATGGCTACAGTTTCAAGTCGGACATTACTTCCTTATGCCACGAGGCTGCACCGGAGAGCAGCAAAAAGCTACGTCCGTATTCGGTGAACTAAGTCGCTGGAAGCAACTCTGGAAGCATTTCAGAATTATTTGAAGTACTGATGATGTCATGTTTGAGGGACGTTCTGTGGTGTGCCTCATCCAATAGGAGTTGAGTGCTCAATCCTTTAGTGAGCAAGGCTTCATGTATCTGTAGTCTGTTTTGGACTCCCTTTGTTTGATTTTGGCGCGATTTTTATCAGTAAAATTTACGACTAAGAAGGTGGGGGCTTGAGGAATGTTTTTATGACTGTTAGGCCTGCCTTTGTCTTCTATCTGAATACATGAGGCCCAACATAGTTCTTGAAGGGGGGGCAGGGGGCAACCAATAATCTGATAATCACATAGAACGCAAACCATCCGTAGCTGAACCAAACCAGACAGTTACTGAAGTGCAGAGGACAGACTCAATGACTGCTGAGTAAAACTGTATCAGCAGCGCCTGTGGCAGGTTGAAATTCCTCAGCTGGCAAAGGAAGTACAACCTCTGCTGGGCCTTTTTCACAGTGGAGTCAATGTGAGTCTCCCACTTCAGGTCTTGTGAGATGGTAGTGCCCAGGAACCTGAATGACTCCACTGCTGCCACAGTGCTGTTTAGAATGGTGAGGGGGGTCAGTGTTGGAGTGTTCCTCCTAAAGTCCACAATCATCTCCACCGCTTTGAGCGTGTTCAGCTCAAGGTTGTTTTGACTGCACCAGACAGCCAGCTGTTCAATCTCCATTCTGTATGCAGACTCATCGTTATCTCGGATGAGGCCAATGACAGTGGTGTCGTCTGCAAACTTCAGGAGCTTGACAGAGGGGTCCTTGGCAATGCAGTCATTGGTGTAGAGGGAGAAGAGTAGTGGGGAGAGCACACATCCCTGGGGGGCACCAGTGCTGACTGTACAGGTGCTAGAAGTGAGTTTCCCCTGTCTCACAATCTGCTGCCTGTCCATCAGAAAGCTGGTAATCCACTGACAGATAGACATGGGAACAGAGAGTTGGTGTAATTTATTCTGGAGTATAGCTGGGATGATGTGTTGAAAGCCGAACTGAAGTCCACAAAAAGGATCCTTGCATATGTCCCTGGTCTGTCCAGATGTTGCAGGATATGATGCAATCCTATGTTGACTGCATCATCCACAGACTTGTTTGCTCGATAAGCAAATTGAAGGGGGTCTAGAAAGGGTCTAGTGATGTTCTTCAGGTGGGCCAACACCAGTCTCTCAAATGATTTCATGACCACAGATGTCAGGGCGACAGGTCTGTAGTCATTAAGTCCTGTGATTTTTGGTTTCTTTGGGACAGGAATAATGATTGAGCGTTTGAAGCAGCATGGGACTTCACACTGCTCCAGTGATCTATTGAAGATCTGTGTGAAGATGGGGCCAGCTGGTTAGCACAGGATCGAAGACACACTGGTGAGACGCCATCTGGGCCTGAAGCCTCCCTCGTCTTTTGTTTCCGAAAGACGCGGCTCACATCATCTTCACAGATCTTAAGTGCAGGTTGAGTAGCAGAAGGGGGGAGGAGAGGGGTTGTAGGAGGTGTTGGAGTTTGTGTGAAGTGAAGGTCAGAGTGGGTGTAGGGTGTGAGATTGGGCCTTTCAAATCTGCAGTAGAACACATTCAGGTCGTCAGCCAGTTGTTGGTTCCCTCCAGGGTTGGGGGTAGGAGTCCTGTAATTTGTGAGTTGTTTCATGCCACTCCACACTGATGCAGGGTCATTAGCTGAAAACTTGTTTTTCAGCTTCTCAGAGTATCTTCTTTTAGCCACTCTGATTTCCCTGTTCAATGTGTTCCTGGCCTGATTGTACAAGACTTTATCCCCACCCTTGTAAGCATCCTCTTTGGCCTGATGAAGCTGCCTGAGCTCTGCTGTAAACCATGGTTTGTCATTGTTGAACTTTAAATAAGTCCTAGTAGGAATGCACATATCCTCACAGAAACTGATGCAGTATATTATGTAACAGTATCTGTGAGCTCGTCCAGGTCTGTTGCTGCAGCCTCAGAAACACTCCAATCCATGCAATCGAAGCAGGCTTGTAGTTCCCGCTCTGCTTCATTGGTCCATCTCTTTACAGTCTTTACTACTGGCTTGGTTGATTTTAATTTAAGTCCCAAAGCTGCTCTAAGGACAGAGTGATATGCATTCTTTATTGTTGTATAACAATGATCCAGTATGTTCCTGTCTCTGGTGGGGCATGTGATGTGCTGTTTGTATTTGGGCAGTTCACGTGTGAGATTTGCTTTGTTCAAATCCCCAAGAATAATAAAAACTGAGTCCGGATATTGTTGTTCCATGTCTGTGATTTGATCAGCCAGCTGCAGCGCTGTGTTCACATACGCATTTGGCGCGATATACACACTCACCAGAATAAACGAGGAAAACTCCCGCGGCGAGTAGAAAGGCTTACAGTTAATAAAGAGTGCTTCCAAATTAGGACAGCACATCCTCTTTAACGTTGTTACATCTGTACACCAACTTTCATTGATATAAAAGCATGTTCCACCGCCTCTCGTTTTGCCCGTTAACTCCACGATGCGATCCGCTCTGAACAGCTGGAAGCCTGGCAGATGTAACACACTGTCCGGAATGGCTTCACTCAGCCAGGTTTCTGTGAAGCACAAGGCAGCAGAGGTTGAAAGGTCCTTGTCTGTGTGGGTGAGGAGATGTAGTTCATCCGTTTTGTTAGGAAGAGAGCGGAGATTCGCTAAGTGAATACTCGGCAGCGCTGTTCGAAATCCGTGCAGACGGATCGAAATCCTCCGGACTACATCTCCCATGTTTCACTGCCCTCATCACTTCCAAATGTTTCTTATTATCCTCACCTGTATTCCATTCCCTCATTAGTTCCTTTTGTATAAATATCCTCTTGTTTGGCCCATTCATTGGTCAGTCCTTGAAGTGTTTCCTTGTTTTGTTATTTTGTGATGTTTAGCTTTATCGTTGTTCCACTCCAGCATTTGTTCCATTCCAGCGTTTATAATTAAAAGATTGAAAGATTCTACTCCTGTGTCTCTTCCTCTTCCTCTCCACGTACCCAAAGTTACAGAAGGACTGACCTATGAAGAATACGGATTCACTTACCTGCTCATCCTAACGTCCACCTTCTACTCCAGCGATCCCTCTAAACCTCCTCTCCTACACGTCCAAATCACCTAAATCATGGAGCTGACCATTCCTTTAATGGAATTATTCAAACATGACCTTCCTCTCCTGGATCACACTGTCAAATTCTGTCAACTCGTCACTTCCTCCACTGTCTCGGACCCCTACCTTTGTGCCAGTTATGGAATGGGCTTAAACTTCCATCATCCCGCAGCCCTTCCACAAGTGGAGAATCTTCCCTTTTCAGAATATATCCAAGCCATGCTGTCCCTACATCTCCTCTCACCTCTAATGACCCACAAGGAAGACCCTCCTTCCAAGCCTTCTACGACTCCTCCTTCCACACCTGCCACAGTCAATGAGCCAGTGCCCACGCCCGTAGCCTCGACCGTCCCAGAGCCAGTGCCCGTAGCCTCAACCGTCCCAGAGCCAGTGCCCATAGCCTCGACCATCCCTGTGCCAATGCCTGTTGCCTTGACCACCCCTGAGCCAGCTCTTGCCAAGCTAATAGATCTGGACTTGCTCCCTGCCCTAGTTCCCACCCTAACTACCCTTCATCCAGCCAGCTTAATGGACACTCTGGTTCCGTCCAGTACCCTGGCCCTTCCTCCTCCACTGGCTCCATTCAAGACACCTCCTCCTCCTCCTCCTCCTCCTGGTCAGCTGGTTCTCCCCAAGTCACCGGCTCGACCATCGACCCCTGAGATTTCACAGGCAAGGGGATCTGTTGACCCTCCACCTTGGCCTTCTGAGCCCTGGACTCTGCCTTGGCCCTCCGATCCCTCATCAACACCTCGGCTCTACGTCCCCTTGTCTCCACCATGGGCCATCAGCCTATCGTTGGTCCTCAGTCCCACCAGCTCTGCCTCAGTCCTCCGATCCCCCAGCTCCGCCTCAGTCCTCTGAGCCCCCGGCTCCACCATGGTCCTTCAAGCCTTCGGCTACACTCCAGGCACTAATATCCCCAGTTCCGCCCTTAGAGCCTTCCATGGCTCTGCCCACTTCCCCAGAGTCTCCTCCTCCAGTGGTTCCGCCTCCCTGCCCTGTGGCCGCCTCCCAGGCCTCCTGACCCAGTCCCTGCCCTGTGGCCACCTCCCAGGCCTCCTGACCTAGTCCCTGCCCTGTGGCTGCCTCCCAAGCCTCTGGATCCATTCCCAGCCCTGAAGCCGCCCCCCCCAGGTCTCCGGATCCATTCCCAGCCCCTAAGCCGCCCCACCAGGCACCTCTCCACGTACCAGCGTTACAGAAAATGCTTTCCATACCTGATGAACACTGAGTGAAGTTAGTTACGATATTGTACTGTACTTGGTGCACTACAGGCCAGATGCTCTACAGTTCATCTGGTTTAAAATTCAGCAGCCAGAATTCTTACCAAATCTAGAGAGTTTGAGCATGACAGTCCTCTTATATCTATGCTCTGCACTGGCTAAAAGCTTTTTATTGACTAAACAAAATACTGCTTCTGACATGTAAATCTCTAAATGATCTTGCCTGACCTTTACCTAAGAGATCTCTCACATCTTTAAGCCTGTTTCACCCCCTACACTCACAAAATGCAGGTGTTTTATCACTACTAATAATAGCAAAATTTCTTAACCCTCTCTTATGTGGCCCCTAAAGTTTGGAATAGCCTGAGAAGCCACACATCTGTGTAGGAATCCTATTCTTTGTAAACCATGAAGGATCTAAACTGTGAATGGTTCTACTGTAGTTATTAATTGCATCCCTCCAATGAAATGTGGACATTTGACTAGCTTGTCCCATCTTCTACCTGCAGCATCTCAAAGTATTTTTCCTTGCAATTGATTTATTTGACTTCTGCATTGGGGGTCAATAAGGCACTGATATTAGTCAATCTGCATAAGGACTATTGATATCATGGAATGTGTTATAGCAGTAAAATACATTGCAATTAAAGATGTGTATCCACTGATTTTGCTTTTAGATTGAAAAATGTTATAGCAGTATACAGAACAGAATTGTTTTTAGGAAGGCAAGTGTGCCCTCAGTCCATTGGTCAAGTGTTCTTTTGACAAAATATGTCTATTTGATCTTCCACAAAAAAAGGCAAATAACATATGCTTTAAAAGAGGCTGACCCCAAAAGACAGGGTGCTTTGAATCAACAAACTGGTTTATCCAAGAACATAGAGTTCCCTTTTTTCAAAATTCAGGCAGCAACCATGCATCAAAAGAAACTCATTTACACATTTTGAAAACAAAAACAAGACAACTAATGCTCAAGCTTACAAATGATTGGTATATAAGGCCATTAAACCATTAAAAACATGAATAAAATAATTTGCATTTTTCAACAGACGATTGTTATAAAACAAATAGACATAAGCAACTCTCCCTTCTTTTATATGCCTTCAACAGCGGCCAAAAAAACCTAATGGAATCTTCCAGGCAACTGCCAAATGGAGCAATAATGCTGAGGAAATATTTCACTGGGTTCACTTTTAACTGACAACATTTTCTCAGCTCCCTAGAATAAAGAATCCTTGAGGTGGATGCTTAAGATGGTGTCAGAATCTTCAGATACAAGATGGCACAACCTCAAGAGATCCTCATCTAAAGGCTGAACATGCACTTGAAGACAGTACTATCTATCTAACATAACAACTCCCCTGAGCTTAAGACGCCAAGACTCTGTCCTACAACCCAGCGGGCTGCCTGTGTAGGCAGCATTTTAAGGCATCATAGGCATGCTACTGACACAAAGTCTGTTCAAAAGGCAGGGAGGATAATTATGCTTTCTTTTAGCCAAATTCGAAGGCAGCATTGCATGTATCCTTCGCAGCAGAGAGAAAAAGGTTGGCAGACAAAGCAGGAAAAATGTACATTGTAATAATTCATTCAATACTAAAAAGAATTTATGAAAAATATTTTACCCAATATTTGTGTGTACTATATATATATATATACTGTACGTATACATTTATGCTTATTAGAGTATGGTATTGTTACCTTTTCAATATGCCAACAATACCAAACTCTATAGAGTGCAACATTCTGGTTCCGGAAGTAAAATATCCCATTCATTTTTTTATAGGGGAGTTGATTTTTAACAATAAATTAAAGGCTAAGCCTTACTGAAAGACCTATTGTGAGCTCCAAGGTTGTTAATCGATGGAATATGCTCCTGTTGAAGCCATCAGTCCGAGTTATTTCAACTTCATATTTTAAAAACAGTTTAATAGCAGTGAATCCTGAAGAGAAATATCCACCAATCAGAGAGTCACGGCTAACCAATGGCAGCAAAGCAGTGACTGCTTTACTGTGAATGACGCAGTAAGAGTTGGTATACCTACACTCTCAGTCTCTCAAATTAATAATATGTTTGCATATATCTGAATATTTTGCAATAAACTTACAGGTGCACTCAGTAACTTTTTGCTTGTGTCATATAGGACTTGCAGTGACACCTAGTGGCATGGATACAGCATCATTCAAAATCAATAGTTTTCAGTCACAGATGCCATTGTAGAAATTCACTATTCACAGTCAGCCATGATTAACTTAATCCAAGAGTGGAAGTGTCCAATAACAGGCTGGTTACTGCGATTAAGTGAGTAGTACTTGACTGGTCATGTGATCTCAACATGGCAGCCCCCATGAGGGGACCCTCTCCATGTAGAATAAAACAGCTTTTACATGGTTACTGATATGTCTGGATTCTTCATTTTATGTGACTGCTTATGATTTTATATATATATATATATAATTAAAGTTACAATTAATTTATTTAGAAGTAAAACTTTTTAATGAGGACAAAATTACTGAGTGCATCTTTAAAATATATTATTTATTTATTTATAAAAAAGAACTTTAAATCAATAATTATATTTTTCCATATTTTTTAATTATGTCATTCACAATGATTCATGGGATTGTAGTTCATTCCCTTATTAAAGGAGTTAAGTACTAAGTTAGTAATCTTGTGATTCACCTCAGAGCTGGCTGGTTTGGTTCATGGCTTAGATTGCTTTTATGAAGACTTTCATGAAATCCCTATGGAAAATTTAACAAGAAAAAACACTTTCAGAACCAGGATGCTGAAAAAGTGGACGGGCACTGTTGTGCTCTATTGAAATAAATTGTCGAGTCGAGTCTTCCATACACTTTGCATAAAAAGTGTTATTTGACTAGGTGCTGCCTATGTAGAGCTTTCCAAAACAGTCACTTATGAAGTTATATTTTACTAAGATGCAGTTCTCTAGGTTTTTGAGCAGAGCACATGTCTGATCTTTCAAGCAGGCTTTAGAGAGGGCTTGCCAACAGCTCTGCCAAATCTTCCATTCAAGGTTTGGTCTGGCCATTTTTGGTCCACCACTACGTCTTCCACTCTAAATTCCTTGCCCTTTGATAAGCCTTTGAATATGATAAGAGGGAACCAAAATATAAAGCAGCTTAGAGGTTAGGCACAGCCAGTCATCTATGCATTTAATGCATTCAACCACAGCAGCTTCACATGGCCAGCCATGGAATATGACAGTGGATGGCAGGCTTTCTCCTAGGAGCTTAAACGGTCTTAGGTATCTCTGACCTGTTGTAGATGCTTCTTTGCATGAGGGCATCATTTATATTTAGTGTATTTAGTTAATTAGGATCAGAAAGTATGGAAAATGAGAATTAAACAACAGTTTAAAGCTTAACATGAAGCCTTGAAGTTCCAGCTTTCAAAATATACTGTATCAAATATGAGGTTAATACAACCAAACAGAGCCAAACATGTGTGATGACTGAAATCTTCAATTTACAGAATTTAATTTAGCTTAACACCTGTCAAAACAAATTATGCAAGCAACAAAAGGCTTGTCCAAAATTATTGTAGATATACAGTACAGATATCCACACACTCTATACATTCTTGGATGTGTTACTGCTTTGACACAGGCTCAGAGTTCCTCAAATTGAAGAGAATCTAAATATTTACATTTTCACACAATTATTGTGTGAAATTTAGCATAATAGCTTCATATCCTCCTTTGCCTTCTGTCATAATCTTCATGTCATTATCACATAGGTCACTGTATTTCACAACTAATTATTGGCTAATTATTGGAAAGTATATTTAATTTCTTGAGGAATAAAATTCAAATTGTGTTTGATTCAAAGTCTGAGAAGACATTTCAAGAGATTTTCATAAACCTGAAGCAAGAGCAACTAAGTGTGTGTATGCAAATCAATGTCTGGAATAAGGTAATTAAGGCAAAATGGTGATCTCCTCTCCCTCCTCACTGTAAATTGGTCAAGGTTCTCTCCTGAGGTTGACGTAGCACCTCTAAGAGGGAAGAAGTACTGTGAGGGAACACAGATACCTCTGTCCCGCCTGAGGGAAGCTTTCTGTTTGCCTTACAAGAGTCATTGAGAGGTCAAGGGTTGAGTTTCATGTGACCACACAGGCCCAGTTTTCCAAGCGTGTCCATGACAAGATGTGCACCCTTACGAAACAAAAATATATGTGAATATATTGGAAAATATAATGTGATTTGACCATATAATGTATGGCTATATATTGATACATATAAAAAAATATATATAGCAATAACAAGACAAAAACTGTACTACATTTTTACATGTAATAGCTTTATTGAAACACTCAAATAATTTCTCTTTCATTAGTTAACACATGGGTTTACATACAGCATTAAATTTCTCAAAAATATATTCCCAGTATGCCTACAAAGGTCCCCAATTCTTTACAGATTCAGGCAAATGAAAACATAAATGTAAATTCAGTGACAGATTTGCTTTCCACACAGTATTTCAAACTGTTGGACAAAATCTTATTTTTTTATATTTATATATATATATATACACACACACACACACACACACACATACACACACAATATATATATATATATATATATATATATATATATATATATATATATGGAAATATATTACAGAATATATTTCTCTCAGATTTGTTTATATATATTTAACATACATGTTCCCATATATATGTTAAAATATAGTGCATATATGTTCAAATGTATGTATACTCAATATAGATATATTTGTTACTATATGAATATATACATTTCACATATATGGATATACTGTATATTACAGTATATATTTCATCAGAATTGTGTACATATATTGCTCATATTCCCATATAAATGTGACTATATGTACAACATATATGTTAAAATATATTTAAGCACACACTACCATTTTTTATCACATACACATCTATATATTATGAAGTGTATTATTGAATATAAAATGACATACATTACAATATATAAGGACATATATTGTCATATATTTCCCAATATATGAAAAGCGGCAATTCCTTATGTATTACTCAGTATATTGTAACATATTAACACAATGTATTATTCTATATAATTATGAATATACTGAAAATTATTTAATATATTGAGCCTTAATATATAAGGAAATATATTTTCTTTGCGTAAGGTCAGCCTAAGGGAAAGACCAACAGATCAGCTTCATACTTTTGACAAGCTGTGGAAATAACAGTAACAGTTTAATATGTTCATGTCATGCATTTTATTTTGAAGTTCATGTTAAGTAATTTTGCAGTTCTGTTCTTTTTTGTGTTATGTCTGGTTGCATTGTTCTTTCCTAATTGTTTCCAGTTGTGTCTTGTCTTTTTATTGGATAAATAGTCTTGTTAAAGGGATACCACTATCCAAAAATCCTGTCATCATTTACTAGCCCTCATGTTGTTTCAAACCTGCATGACTTTCATTTATTCTGTGAAACACAAAAGATGTTAAGCTGAATGTTAGCCTTAGTCACCATCAGTGTTGGGTGTAATCCAATTACATATTAATTATTTACAGTAATCAAATTACTTTTTATTAAAAAAAAAAGTTGTGTAGAGCGTTACATTTTAAATTCTTGTAAATAGATTATAGTTAATGACTTTCAATTAATTTAATTACTTTTAAGTACATTATAGGGTTGTACTTATTTCTGATATATTATTTATGTAGAATACATTAATTATGGCCCGTAACGAGTCATTGTGAAGGAGAAATGTGAGGTGCTGAGTGTGTGACTTGTGTGTAACAATTATTTTTAATGTCTACAAAATAGACATTATATTGAATTTGTTGGGTGGAAAAGTATTTTAGAAAGTAACTTAAAAGTAAAGTAATTAGTAATGAGATTTGTTTTTCAATGAAGTAATTAGTAAAGTAATCTGATTAAAATTTTAGAGAAATAATTAGTAATTTGCAGTGGATTACTATTTAAATTAGCTTACCCAACACTGGTCACCATTCACTTTCATAACATCTTTTTTTCCATACAATGAAATTGAATGGCAGCAGAGGCCAACATTCTGCCTTTCATCTCCTTTTGAGGTCCATGGAAGAAAGAAGGTCAAACAGGTTTTGAACAACATGAGGATGAGTAAATTATGCCAGAATTGTAATTGTTTTTTTAGGTGAACTATCCCATTTAAGTCATTAGTCCTTGTTTTTTGGTTTTGTTGGGCAGCTTTGAGGTTCACAGTTTCCCATACTGAATTCTTGTTTAATTAAAATAAAGCTCCATTTAGATCCACTACCTTTCCTGTTCGCTGAGACTTTCACATTACTATAACACAGAAGTACTTTTTGATTACCTCCTCCAGCTGTCCTTTGTCTATTTTTCCAGACTGTCAAATACTCAATATTGAGTGACCAGACAACAACCCCATGCCTTATGAGCTGGACTTGTTTTAGGGTGGATTACTTAAGTTATCTGAAAATCAGCCTGTCTCCACAGTGCTCTGCTGAGCTTCAGACTGTGCTGGAGGATCTGGTGGGATTTTGTGAGTCAGAACGAGCGAGGATCTTGCCACCTCCTAGCACTACACTGAGTGCAGGAAAGAAGGTAGAAAATATGAGGAATACATGAGTGGGAGTTTATGATTTTATTTGCACAGGCAATTAAGGCTGGCTGCTTTATAAATTCATATGCTTGTTTGTGTATGACTGATTCACCATGTAGGATGCATAATTGTAAACTCCTCTGTGACCATCTTGATGGGGGCTGTTTTATACTGGCTGGCTGAACATTCTGGCAACTATTTAAAGTGTAAAGTTCTAGATAACGTCACAGTGCACAGAGCAACGTGTGATGAATATAGAAGGTGCGATAAGGAGACGTAATGGTTTATAAATAGACGTGCGGCAGTCCCAACCAGGGCAATCTATATATATATACAGTACTGTGCAAAAGTCTTAATATGTTATTATTAATATCTTAATAATATGTTTCACAAAACATTTGTCTTAAGATGGTTATTTATATCTTCAGTTTTAGTGTCAATGGGAAATATAAATTTTAGACTAACATTCCTTTTGTAAATAGATTAGAATGAAATAGAAGAACAGGGAGCTCTGCAACAGATACCATGGCCACTACAGTGCCCACCACTGAACTTCGAGTCAGTCTGGGATTACATGAAGAGACAGAAGTAATTGAGATAGATAGATGAACTGTGGCATATTGTCCAAGAACCTTGGAACATCCTATCTGCCAAAAAACAAGAAAAACTGTGTCCAGGTGTACGTAGGAGAATTGGTGCTATTTTTAATGCAAATGTGGTCAAACCAAATATTGATTTAGCTTTTTTTATGTTTACTGGACTAATTGATCAATGAAAACTGCATTATTTTCGAAGAAATCCTCACTATGCAACATTTTTAACAAGTGCCTAAAACTTTTGCATAGTACTGTATGTATATATATATATATATATATACAGTTAAAGTCAGAAGTTTACATACAGTTAGGTTAAAGCCATTAAAACTCATTTTTTAACCACTCCAAAGATTTAATATTAGCAAACTTTAGTTTTGTCTAGTCGTTTAGGACATCTACTTTGTGCATGACACAAGTAATTTTTCCAACAGTTGTTTACAGACAGATTGTTTCACTTTTAACTGACTATATCACAATTCCAGTGGGTCAGAAGTTTTCATACACTAAGTTAACTGTGCCTTTAAGCAGCTTGGAAAATTCCAGAAAATGATGTCAAGCCTTTACACAATTAGCCAATTAGCTTCTGATAGGAGGTGTACTGAACTGGAGGTGTACCTGTGGATGTATTTTAAGGCCTACCTTCAAACTCAGTGCCTCTCTGCTTGACATCATGGGAATATCAAAAGAAATCAGCAAAGTAAAAAAATACAAGCCTGGTTCATCCTTGGGAGCAATTTCCAAATGCATGAAAGTACCACATTCATCTATACAAACAATAGTACGCAAGTATAAACATCATGGGACCACGCGGCCATCACACCGCTCAGGGAGGAGATGCATTCTGTCTCCTAAAGAGGTGCGAAAAGTGCAAATCAATCCCAGAACAGCAGCAAAGGAACTTGTGAAGATGTTGGAGGAAACAGGTAGACAAGTATCTATATCCACTGTAAAATGAGTCCAATATCAACATAACCTGAAAGGAAGAAGCCACTGCTCCAAAACTGCCATAAAAAGCCAGACTACTGTTTGCAAGTGCACATGGGGACAAAGATCATACTTTTTGGAGAAATGTCCTCTGGTCTGATAAAACAAAAATGTAACTGTTTGGCCATAATGACCATTGTTATGTTTGGAGGAAAAAGGATGAGACTTGCAAGCAGAAGAACACCATCCCAACCATGAAGCATGGGGGTGGCAGCAACATGTTGTGGGGGTGCTTTGCTGCAGGAGGGACTGGTGCATTTTACAAAATAGATGGCATCATTAGGAAGGAAAATTATGTGGATATATTGAAGCAACATTTCAAGACATCAGCCAGGAAGTTAAAGCTCGGTCGTAAATGGGTCTTCCAAATGGACAATGATCCCAAGCATACCTCCAAAGTTGTGGCAAAATGGATTAAGGACAACAAAGTCAAGGTATTGGAGTGACCATCACAAAGCCTTGACCTCAATCCAATAGAATATTTGTGGGCAGAACTGCAAATGCATGTGCGAGCAAGGAGGCCTCAAACCTGACTCAGTTACACCAGTTCTGTCTGGAGGAATGGGCCTATAATTCCAGCAACTTTTTGTGAGAAGCTTGTGGAAGTCTACCCAAAATGTTTGACCCAAGTTAAACAATTTAAAGGCAATGCTACCAAATACTAACAAAGTGTATGTAAACTTCTGACCCACTGGGAAGAAATAAAAGCTTAAATAAATCTCTCTCTACTATTACTCTGACATTTCACATTCTTAAAATAAAGTAGCAGTCCTAACTGACCTAAAACATGGAATGTTTTCTACGATTAAATGTCAGGAATTGTAAAAAACAGAGTTTAAATGTACAGTGCATTCGGAAAGTATTCACAGCGCTTCACTTTTTCCACATTTTGTTATGTTACAGCCTTATTCCAAAATGGATTAAATTCATTATTTTCCTCAAAATTCTACAAACAATACCCCATAATGACAATGTGAAAGTAGTTTGTTTGAAATCTTTGCAAATGTATTAAAAAGAAAAAAAGAAAAAAAAAGAAAAAAAAAATCACATGTACATAAGTATTCACAGCCTTTGCTCAATACTTTGTTGAAGCACCTTTGGCACCAATTACAGCCTCAAGTCTTTTTGAGTATGATGCTACAAGCTTGGCACACATATGTTTGGGCAGTTTCTCCCATTCTTCTTTGCAGGACCTCTCAAGCTCCATCAGGTTGGATGGGGAGCGTTGGTGTACAGCCATTTTCAGATCTGTCCAGAGATGTTCAATCAGGTTCAAGTCTGGGCTCTGGCTGGGCCACTCAAGGACATTCACAGAGTTGTCCCGGAGCCACTCCTTTGTTATCTTGGCTGTGTGCTTAGGGTCGTTGTCCTGTTGGAAGATGAACCTTCGCCCCAGTCTGAGGTTTAGAGCTCTCTGGAGCAGGTTTTCATCAAGGATGTCTCTGTACATTGCTGCATTCATCTTTCCCTCGATCCTGACTAGTCTCCCAATTCCTGCCGCTGAAAAACATCCCCACAGCATGATGCTGCCACCACCATGCTTCACTGTAGGGATGGTATTGGCCAGGTGATGAGCGGTGCCTGGTTTCCTCCAGACGTGACGCTTGCCATTCAGGCCAAAGAGTTTAATCTTTGTTTCATCAGACCAGAGAATTTTGTTTCTCATGGTCTGAAAGTCCTTCAGGTGCCTTTTGGCAAACTCCAGGTGGGCTGTCATGTGCCTTTTACTGAGGAGTGGCTTCCGTCTGGCCACTCTACCATACAGGCCTGATTGGTGGAGTGCTGCAGAGATTGTTGTTCTTCTGGAAGCTTCTCCTCTCTCCACAGAGAAACGCTGGAGCTCTGTCAGAGTGACCATCGGGTTCTTGGTCACCTCCCTGACTAAGGCCCTTCTCCCCCGATCGCTCAGTTTGGCCGGGCGGCCAGCTCTAGGAAGTGTCCTGGTGGTTCCAAACTTCTTCCATTTACGGATGATGGAGGCCACTGTGCTCATTGGGACCTTTAATGCTACAGAAATTTTTCTGTACCCTTCCCCAGATCAGTGCCTCGATACAATCCTGTCTTGGAGGTCTACAGACAATTCCTTGGACTTCATAGCTTGGTTTGTGCACTGACATGCACTGTTAACTGTGGGACCTTATATAGACAGGTGTGTGCCTTTCCAAATCATGTCCAATCAACTGAATTTACCACAGGTGGACTCCAGTCAAGTTGTAGAAACATCTCAAGGATGATCAGTGGAAACAGGATGCACCTGAGCTCAATTTTGAGTGTCATGGCAAAGGCTGTGAATACTTATGTACATGTGATTTGTTTTCTTTTTTTCTTTTTAATAAATTTGCAAAGATTTCAAACAAACTTCTTTCACATTGTCATTATGGGGTACTGTTTGTAGAATTTTGGAATAAGGCTGTAACAAAATGTGGAAAAAGTGAAGCGCTGTGAATACTTTCCGGATGCACTGTATTTGGCTAAGGTGTATGTAAACTTCTGACTTCAACTGTATATGTATACAGGTGCATCTCAATAAATTAGAATGTCGTGGAAAAGTTCATTTATTTCAGTAATTCAACTCAAATTATGAAACTCGTGTATTAAATAAATTCAATGCACACAGACTGAATTAGTTTAAGTCTTTGGTTCTTTTAATTGTGATGATTTTGGCTCACATTTAACAAAAACCCACCAATTCACTATCTCAAAAAATTAGAATACATCATAAGACCAATAAAAAAAAACATTTTTAGTGAATTGTTGGCCTTCTGGAAAGTATGTTCATTTACTGCATATGTACTCAATACTTGGTAGGGGCTCCTTTTGCTTTAATTACTGCCTCAATTTGGCGTGGCATGGAGGTGATCAGTTTGTGGCACTGCCGAGGTGGTATGGAAGCCCAGGTTTCTTTGACAGTGGCCTTCAGCTCATCTGCATTTTTTGGTCTCTTGTTTCTCATTTTCCTCTTGACAATACCCCATAGATTCTCTATGGGGTTCAGGTCTGGTGAGTTTGCTGGCCAGTCATGCACACCAACACCATGGTCATTTAACCAACTTTTGGTGCTTTTGGCAGTGTGGGCAGGTGCCAAATCCTGCTGGAAAATGAAATCAGCATCTTTAAAAAGCTGGTCAGCAGAAGGAAGCATGAAGTGCTCCAAAATTTCTTGGTAAACGGGTGCAGTGACTTTGGTTTTCAAAAACGCAATGGACCAACACCAGCAGATGACATTGCACCCCAAATCATCACAGACTGTGGAAACTTAACACTGGACTTCAAGCAACTTGGGCTATGAGCTTCTCCACCCTTCCTCCAGACTCTAGGACCTTGGTTTCCAAATGAAATACAAAACTTGCTCTCATCTGAAAAGAGGACTTTGGACCACTGGGTAACAGTCCAGTTCTTCTTCTCCTTAGCCCAGGTAAGACGCCTCTGACGTTGTCTGTGGTTCAGGAGTGGCTTAAAAAAAGGAATACGACAACTGTAGCCAAATTCCTTGACACGTCTGTGTGTGGTGGCTCTTGATGCCTTGACACCAGCCTCAGTCCATTCCTTGTGAAGTTCACCCAAATTCTTGAATCGATTTTGCTTGACAATCCTCATAAGGCTGCGGTTCTCTCCTTTGGTTGTGCATCTTTTTCTTCCACACTTTTTCCTTCCACTCAACTTTCTGTTAACATGCTTGGATACAGCACTCTGTGAACAGCCAGCTTCTTTGGCAATGAATGTTTGTGGCTTACCCTCCTTGTGAAGGGTGTCAATGATTGTCTTCTGGACAACTGTCAGATCAGCAGTCTTCCCCATGATTGTGTAGCCTAGTGAACCAAACTGAGAGACCATTTTGAAGGCTCAGGAAACCTTTGCAGGTGTTTTGAGTTGATTAGCTGATTGGCATGTCACCATATTCTAATTTTTTGAGATAGTGAATTGGTGGGTTTTTGTTAAATGTGAGCCAAAATCATCACAATTAAAAGAACCAAAGACTTAAACTACTTCAGTCTGTGTGCATTGAATTTATTTAATACACGAGTTTCACAATTTGAGTTGAATTACTGAAATAAATGAACTTTTCCACGACATTCTAATTTATTGAGATGCACCTGTATATTAGAACACTGCATCTAAATAATTGGACATACTGGGGAAATATGACCTTTAGTAAGTCAGTCTACTAACTGAGAACCTACTACAACCTTTAGAATGTACGATATGTGATATATCTAATATATGGGGGGATGGGTGGGCAGGGCTTTCCCCTTGAAGGATTTCACTGTGCAGACAGTTTAAATATGGGATGATTCGCATCCTGTTTTGATTTGATTCGTGACACATCATTTTATGTTTAGTTACAAGATGATCCCTTATGTTATGGGCAAATCCACCAAAGTCACCAAATTGCAGCCTCAGAAATCCTCAGAAATGAGTTGGATATGGTATCAGTGTGACATTTAAATTACTGACAAACGGTGATGTTTTGATGATGCAGGCAAAAAGTCACTATAGTGAATGGGATGTATCGTTATGAGAGTGTGTTTGTTCAAGCCGAAAATAGGCATCAAAGTGAACAATACGATAAATGTCGGCCTAAAGCCTTAAAGATATACAGTCAAAATGGTACAATGTTTTTGCCGTTTTACTGAAAAGCCACTGGGGCTTTAAGCCCACACTCAGTGGCTCTAACGGCATTTGACCAGGTTGTTTAGAGTAGACAGTGGGCTGGGACAGAGATCGAAGCCAGAGTGAAGCTATGAACAAAAGAAGGGTAATGACTGCAAGAAATACACTGACCCCAAACGTGCACGCATGCACATTTCACACATAATAAAAACACAGACTAATGGATATTTTAGTCATCTTGGATGTGAAACATCAGATGAGTTCCTCAGAAGTGCTTAGCTGATGAACTCCCATTAAATATACCTCCGGCACATATCTGACAGCGCAAACAGTGGAGAAGAGAGCACCTCTGCTTTCCACTCATATTCTGAGGTGCTGTTACCATGGCAACAGCCTCCTAATATCCTACGGCAAGGTTTCCAAGGCAGGCTTTCTCTGCACCCATAATCAAAGGCACATATTTGCTCAGTCAAATCTAGATCTCGTCCATTCCAGCTGTTCTGTTAACACTGGGGATGACACACTTTGACTTGACGGGCCACAGCATTCAGGCTTACATTAGCATATTTTCAGGTGGGAGCAATGAAGATGTCAAATGCAATAAAATATTCAGCCTTTAAATCTTTCATTTGATGCAGAATGAGAAGCTTGCTGGCTTTGCTTCTATGGTGTAATAGCATTATATGTAATGCATTTGGCATTATATTTAACAGATGAAACACAGGACAGAATTTTATGCTTACAATTCCAGCAGAATCAGAGTATTATGGTAATTACAGAGGTGTTGGTTCATATTGTGGTCACTGTTCTGCAGAGACTGACATATAGCCTTCCCTCTACTCTCAACATCAATGCCTTATGCCTCTGCAAACCATTAGAAGGTGTGGGTCAATGTGATATTCTTAAAAGAAAATAGATCTTGGGGGCCTGGGTAGCTCAGCGAGAAAATATGCTGACTACCACCCCTGGAGTCATGAGTTCAAACCCAGGGCATGCTGAGTGACTCCAGCCAGGTCTCATAAGCAACCAAATTAGCCCAGTAGCTAGGGAGGGTAGAGTCACATGGGGTAACCTCCTCGTGGTCGCCATAATGTGGTTCTCGCTCTCGGTGGGGTGCATGGTGAGTTGTGCGTGGATGCCGTGAGGAACAGCGTGAAGCCTCCACATGTGCTATGTCTCCGCGGTAACGCGCTCAACAAGCCACATGATAAGATGCGGTGATTGACTGTCTCAGACACGGAGGCAACTGAGATTCGTCCTCCGCCACCCGGATTGAGGCGAGTCACTACGCCACCATGAGGACTTAGAGCGAATTGGGTATTCCAAATTGGGGAGAAAAGGGGAGAAAAAAAAAAAGAAAATAGATCTTTTGGATCCATTACTGGGATCATGTAGATCAGTGTACTGAAGGGAAACTTTAAGTTTCAAGTCCATCAATTAAATGCTGTCATTAGAATCTTACCTTTCAGAAACATCTTAAAGGTGATCTAAAAGGAATAGTTCACCCAAACTTTTCTCTCATGCTGGGCCTCTCTCACGTGTTTGGCTCTAGGGCTGGGCAAATCTATTGATTTTCCGCTTAATCGTGATCTTCATTTAAACAATCCTGATTTTTTCTTAAAATCCTAAGATCGCTCTTTCTTTCTATCCACAACCCTCACACTAAATCACTTGCATATCTGACTAAAAATGTGTGTGATTTATCAAGACTTTTGTCAACAGTGATTAAGTAGAGTGGTGTCGAAGAAGTTCAGCAAAGAGATCTTTTCATTGTGTGCTGAGAGTAAAAGTCTGGACTCTTTCCGTGTACTGAGGCCCAGGCAATCCTTTTGTCATTGAATAATGTCTAATTTAATACCCTTTCTGTTCTCTACAGTCAGTTATTGATCAAAAGCAACAAACGAAACATTTAATTCTAATCACAGATACCACGGATGCTGTAAAGATGCCATTCGACCAAAAGAAGCACTTCTGTAAAAGTTCCTGCCGATGGTCTTAAAGAGACAGTTCCGTTTTAGCACTTGTTCTAAATATCAATGTAAATGCTTGTAAATGGTACAAATTAGGCATTTAAACATGCAAAATGTAACATTATATATATATATATATATATATACACAGTTGTGCTCAAATGTTTGCATACCCTGACAGAAATTGTGAAATGTTGGCATTGATTTTGAAAATATGACTGATCATGCAAAACAACTGTCTTTTATTTAAGAGTAGTGAACATATGAAGCCATTTATTATCATAATGATAACAGAAATCACCCAAATGGCCCTGATCAAAAGTTTACATACTCTTGAATGTTTGGCCTTGTTACAGACACACAAGGTGACACACACAGGTTTAAATGGCAATTAAAGGTTAATTTCCCACACTTGTGGCTTTTAAGAATTCAATTAGTGTCTGTGTATAAATAGTCAATGAGTTTGTTAGCTCTCATGTGGATGCACTGAGCAGGCTAGATACTGAGCCATGGGGAGCAGAAAAGAACTGTCAAAAGACCTGCGTAACAAGGTAATAGAACTTTATAAAGATGGAAAAGGATATAAAAAGATATCCAAAGCCTTGAAAATGCCAGTCAGTACTGTTCAATCACTTATTAAGAAGTGGAAAATTTGGGGATCTCTTGATACCAAGCCAAGGTCAGGTAGACCAAGAAAGATTTCTGCCACAACTGCCAGAAGAATTGTTTGGGATACAAAGAAAAACCCACAGGTAACCTCAGGAGAAATACAGGCTGCTCTGGAAAAAGATGGTGTGGTTGTGTCAAGGAGCAAAATACGACGATACTTGAACAAAAATGAGCTGCACGGTCGAGTTGCCAGAAAGAAGCCTTTACTGCGCCAATGCCACAAAAAATCCCGGTTACAATATGCCTGACAACACCTTGACACGCCTCACAGCTTCTGGCACACTGTAATTTGGAGTGATGAGACCAAAATAGAGCTTTATGGTCACAACCATAAGCGATATGTTTGGAGAGGGGTCAACAAGGCCTATAGTGAAAAGAATACCATCCCCACTGTGAAGCATGGTGGTGGGTCACTGATGTTTTTAGGGTGTGTGAGCTCTAAAGGCATGGGGAATCTTGTGAAAATTGATGGCAAGATGAATACAGCATGTTATCAGAAAATACTGGCAGACAATTTGCATTCTTCTGCACGAAAGCTGCGCATGGGATGCTCTTGGACTTTCCAGCACGACAATGACCCTAAGCACAAGGCCAAGTTGACCCTCCAGTGGTTACTGCAGAAAAAGGTGAAGGTTCTGGAGTGGCCATCACAGTCTCCTGACCTTAATATCATCGAGCCACTCTGGGGAGATCTCAAACGTGCGGTGCATGCAAGGCGACCCAAGACTTTGCATGACCTGGAGGCATTTTGCCAAGACGAATGGGCAGCTTATACCACCTGCAAGAATTTGGGGCCTCATAGACAACTATTACAAAAGACTGCACGCTGTCGTTGATGCTAAAGGGGGCAATACACAGTATTAAGAACTAAGGGTATGCAGACTTTTGAACAGGGATCATTTGTTTTATGATTGTGCCATTCTGTTATAACCTACATTTGAATATGAATCCCATAAGAAATAAAAGAAATGTGTTTTGCCTGCTCACTCATGTTTTCTTTAAAAATGGTACATATTACCAATTCTCCAAGGGTATGCAAACTTTTGAGCACAACTATATGCAACATAATATATGCAATTCCATGACTTAATTGATGGGATACATGTACTTTGTATATTTTAAAAAAGCTAAAATGTGACCAAAATGATGAAAACGTAAAGTTTATATTTCCTTAATTTAACAAGTTAGCAGGAACCCTGTATAATTAATAACAGCATTAGCTGAAAGAGGATTTCCAAAAAGAACATTATAACTGAAATACTGTATACCCAATTGAATTTGAATTGAAAGCTTGTAAATTGTAATCAAATCATGATATCATGATGTACTATGGTGATATATTGAATTATGATATACACTCACTGAGCACTTAATTAGAAACACTGTGGTCCTAACAAAGTGCCAGAAGTGGTCTTCTGCTGTTGTAGCCCATCTGCCTCAAGGTTCGACATGTTTACAATTGTAGTGAGTGGTTGAGTGGTTATCCGAGTTACCGTAGCCTTTCTGTCAGCTCAAACCAGTCTGGCCATTCTCCATTGACCTCTCTCATTAACAAGGCGTTTCCGTCCGCAGAACTGCCTCACTAGATGTTTTTTTGTTTTTGACACCATTTTCAGTGAACTCTAGAGACTGTTGTGCGTGAAAATCAGAGATCAAATTTTTTCCCCATTCTGATGGTTGATGTGAACAATAACTGAAACTCCTGACCCGTATCTGCATGATTTTATGCATTGCACTGCTGCCACACGACTGGCTGATTAGATAATCGCATGAATAAGTAGGTGTTCAGGTGTTCTTAATAAAGTGCTCAGTGAGCAATATATCGAATCATGACGTGTATTGCAATACGTATTGTTTAGTGAGGTGGCTGGTGATACCCAGCCCTAGTTTTTTCTCACAAAAACCTATTGTATTCCATCAGAAGGCTTGGAATATGATGAATGAGCCACATGGATTACTTTTATGACACTTGGTGACAGCTTTAAAGGGAGTCACTAACCACTGCTATTGTACTGTATTGAAAAGATGGACCATAATGGTCATTAAGACATCTCCTTTTGTTTCTGCATAAGAAAGAAAGACATATGGCTTTGGAATGACATGAGGGTGAGTAAATTATGACAGAATTTTATTTTTGGGTGAACTATCAATTTAATAACATTTCATGCTAAACTAAATCAAACCACTCCAGAAAGATTTATTTCACACTCATGAAGGATTTGTAATGCGTGTCAACAGGTCAGGATCTTTTATCCTTTAAACCTAATGTTCTCTCTTTAAACAATGCTCTTGACATTTACAAAACCATATAGATTCTGTTCTGCACAAAAGGGACAGAGGAGGGGAGCCATTCATCATAAAAAAATGTATCACATTCTGCAGACCGTACTATTACATGCTAACCATGATATCCTGAAGGCTAATTGACACGCTAGTGTGAAAAGTCAGAGTGACACACTGTGGTGCACGCATAGATTTAGATGTGTTTTAGTCACACCACTAGGAACTAAATGTCTAAAAAGCTTGTCTATGTAAAGGTCCACAGTTGTAGATAAGCACTCTCTGTGGTGGTCTTATGGTAGCTTACATGTATGTGTTTCATAAGCAAACCACATCACGTAGAGAGAAATAAAAGGATAGCATTTAACTAATTTCACACGCAGGCATTGCCGGCAGAGTTAACCTTGAATAACAAGAACATGCACATACCACAGCACTTCAAACTGGATACATAACATTAGCTGCTATTACATTAGTTCAAATTCTGCATGGTGCCGGGAAATTATTGAGAATATTACTCACTCTGTGCCTGTGGGCAATGTACTGATTCAGGACCAAGGACAGCAACCACGGTGTCAAAACATAGGCATATGACTAGAAAGTGGAAAAAGGGAAATGCTATAGAATACGGCCAGAACCAGGTGTTGAATAGCAGTTATGCCTCATCAAGAGATTAGCAACTGCATATAATAAGGCCAAGTGAATTGAAAGGTGAGCAACTCCAAGACTGCCATGTGAACACCACAGCTTGCATACCACCCTGAGAACATTTTGCATTCTATTCCCTTGACAAAGACACAAAAGACTCATGTGAATTTTTATTTCAAAGTGCCTCTCCTGGGCATTTTCACACCTTGCACTCGTTTTCATTCCCTGCCAAATGATGTAATGCAAAAGCTGATTTCTCCAGTGCCTTAAGGTCTTCCGGCTCTCTCTTTAAGTATAATTAAAGAGATATACCACAGGTTCCCCGATTTAAAAATGTAATTACTAGTGTTTCCTTTTCTGCAGCTGAAAATGGGAATTATGCTGGTAATTTCTGCAAAGCTCAATTTCTTTGATGTCATTCAGACATGTTTAACACCTTGAAGGAAACAGTGAGTAATAGTCCTTAGAGAGATCCTTAGAACAGCTAAGGAATAATGCAATAATGCATATCAAGTGCTTGGTGTAGAGTTTTGTAGTAAAAAAAAAATAAATACATTAAAAAATATATATATATATATATATATATATATATATATATATATATATATATATATATATATATATATTTGTTAGTTAAGTTTCTCCTTAATTGCATCATTCTTAGATGTGCTCCATTGTTTCCCTATCTATGAAGCTCTGAGGGGTTTTCTGATACAGTACTAACAGTTAAAGTATGTTATTAAAGCAACTTGCCAACATGGTGGGATTAATTATTAAAAGACAAGAACCACATGAACAGCAGTTTGCCACAACAAAAGTGTATTTCTGCGGTACTAGGCCAGATAATTCACCATGAGAATAGCCACAGAAGCTGGCATGGCGTTAAATCACAAACAAACAAACAAACAACCACGCCACAGAAATAAACAAAGAAAAACAAGAATGCGAATTAACAATAACAACAACACATACGCATTTGATTATAGGGTGATGTTTAAAATTAGTCTATGCTACCAATATGTTAAAGATCTACTTTTCCAGTCAAATTTAAGTATTCTTACAACAAGACCTAAGCAAGTGGCAAGCAGTAAGTAATAAATCTTTATAGTGATAGTTCACCCCTCCCCCCCAAAGAAATTTATCTTATCATTTACTCACCCTCATGCCATCGCAGAAGTGTAAGACTTACTTTCTTCTGCAGGACACAAATGAAGATTTTTAGAAGAATATTTCAGCTCTTTTGGTCCTCACAATGCAAGTGAATGGTGACCAGAACTCTGAAGGTCCAAAAATGACAAAGGCAGCATTAAAGATATCCATAAGACCAGTGGTTAAATCCATATCTTCTGAAGAGAAATGATAGATGTGGGAGAGAAACAGATCAATATTCAAGTCCTTTTTTACTATAAATCTTCATCTTTGACCAGCCCCAGCCAGTAGGTGGCTGAATGTGAAAGTGTAAGTGGAGATTGATAGTAAAAATCAACTTAAATATTGATCTGTTTCTCACCAACTCCTATCATATTGCTTCTGAAGATACAGATTTAACCATTGGAGTCGTATGGATTCATCTTAAAAAGATCAGATTTAAAATCATTCTAATTTCTAAATCATAAACGTCTCAAAGACATCTGCTGATCTTCTTATTGACATCAGAGACATACAGTGGCAAGAAAAAGTATGTGAACCCTTTGGAATTACATGCATTTATGTATCAATTTGTCTTAAAATCTGGTTTGATCTTCATCTAAGTTATAATAATGAACAAACACAATCTGTTTTAACTAATAACACAAATTATTGTATTGTTCTTGTACATACTGAATACATCGTTCAAACATTCACAGTGTTCACTGGAAAATGTAAGTGAACCCCTAGTCTGATGACGTCAACAAAAGCTAATTAGAGTCAATATTTGGCAAACCTGACATTTAATTAATGAAATGAGATTGGAGGTGTGGGTTAGAGCTACTTTGTCTTATAAAAAGCACTCAAACATTTTGATTGTGCTATTCACAAGAAGCATCTGCTGATGTGGATTTTCTCCCCTTTTCTCCCCAATTTGGCATGCCCAATTTCCAATGCGCTCTAGGTCCTCATGGTGGCGTAGTGACTCGCCTCAATCCGGGTGGCAAAGGATGAATCTCAGTTGCCTCCGCATCTGAGAGAGTCAATCCGCGCATCTTATCACATGGCTTGTTGAGCACGTAACAGCGGAGACCTAGCTAGTGTGGAGGCTCACGCTATTCTTTGCGGCATCCACGCACAACTCATCACCACGTGCCCCACCGAGAGTGAGAACCACATTATAGCAACCACAAAGAGGTTAAACCAATGTGACTCTACCCACCCTAGCAACCGGGCCAATTGGTTGCTTAGGAAGCCTGACTGGACCACAAGAATTGTTGCTTTGCATAAAGCTGGAAAGGGTTACAATGTTATCTCGAAGAGCTTAGATATTCATCTGTCCACAGTTAGACAAATTGTCTATAAATGGAAACAATTTGGTACTGTAGCTACCCTCCCTAGAAGTGGCCATCCAGCCAAGATGACTCAAAGGGCACACTGCAGAATGCTCACTGAGGTAAAAAAATAACCCAAGAGTGACAGCTAAACACATGAAGGAATCATTGGAATTGGTTAACATCTCTGTTCATGAGTCTTCTAAACATTAAACAGGCATGGTGTCCATGGCAGGAAACCACAAAGGAAGCAGCTGCTTTAAATTAAAAACATTGAAGTTTGCCAAACACCACCTTGACACTCCGCAATGCTACAGGGAATATGTTTTTTGGACAGATGAAATTAAGGCATAAAAAGGGCACCACGTACCAACATGAAAACATCATCCCAATGGTGAAGTATGGTGGAGGGAGCATCATGATTTGGGGCTGCTTTGTGCTTCGGGGCCTGGACTGCTTGCCATCATCTAGGGAAAAATGTATTTCCACGTTTATAAAGATATCCTGCAGGATCATGTCAGGGTGGCTGTGTGCCAGCTGAAGTGCAGTAGAAGTTGAATGATGCAGCAGGACAATGACCCTAAACATCGAAGTAAATCCACTACAGAATGGATTTTAAAAAAAGAAAATCCACCTTTTAGAGTGGCCCAGTCAAAGTCCAGATCTTAAACCGATAGAGATGCTGTGGAATGACCTCAAGAGAGCCGTTCACACCAGACATCCTAAGAATATGGCTGAGCTGAAGCAGTTATGTAAGGAAGAATGGTCCAAAATTCCTTCTGAACGTTGTGCAGGTCTAAACCTCAGCTACTGTAAATGCTTGATTGAGGTGATTGCTGCCAAAGGAGGATTGACCAGTTATTAAATCCAAGGGATCACTTACTTTTTCCACAGCACTGTGAATGTTTAATGGGATGTGTTCAATAAATACATGAAAGATTATAACTGTTTGTGTGCTGTTAGCTTAAGCACATTGTGTTTGTCTATACTTGTGACTTCGATTGAGATCACATTTTATGACCTATTAATGCAGAAAACCAGCTAATTACAAAGGGTTCACAAACTTTTTCTTGCCACTGTACATATTGACATAGGCTACATCAGACGTATTGCAGATAAGCAAACAATGTTAAAATTATGTCTTCCAGATGTAAACACACACATCATATAGACATCTGGGACCAGTGATGTAGGTGTGCTATGAGGGATGCCATAATGCCAAAATGATCTAATGACCACTACACAATTTCTATATGTTCTTGCAATGTTTAAAAACAAAGAATGAAATGGTTATTAAAATGGCTATGAAAAGAGTGTTAAACAGAAATCACTACCTCTACCTGCTGAGGCTACTGCCATTTACATGACATAACGACCTTCAATGTGAAGTTGGAGCTTTCATAAAATTCTGAGTTTCCAACTTGAAATTACAATTCGAAATTATGGTAGTGACGACATGATGTGAAAAATTTATAAATGTTCGAATTTCTGCTTTTTTTGGTGTCATGCTGGGTCAGCATAGCGGTAACTTAAACATAAATGCTCGTTACCCATAGTAAAACAAATATGAAGTTCAATGACCTTTATTTATTTGTTCTACATGCTCCACATTTTTTAACTTTACGGTGGGTTTTCATGAATTCATAGCATAAAATAACGTATGTTTTTAAATGTGAGTGACATGGTTCTCCACGTGCGCAGCACCAAAACATCTGTAAATAACTCACCTTTCTCTGAAATAACTAAGTTATGCACTGTGCTGCTCCTGGACTCCATTTCTTTCATTTTGCCATCCAGATATTTGATATTTCCCAATTAAGTGACTCCTCTCTCGTCATCTTCATACACAGCTAACCTGTTCAGTGTCCAAACTTTGCAAAACTCTGCAGCAGCAGAGAAGATCAAACAATGAAAAGAGAGGGAGTGGTGGTCGAGAGCTATAATCAATATCCATCCCTGTCTGACACACCTGTCACAATATGTCATAAACTGCATTTTACATTAAAGCATATATATTTAATATATAGGCAAATCTACTCCACTTTAATGTGCTGGAATATAATTATAACTATGGCCTTCTCACTGACAAGTGAGGACAAGGCTGAGAGTGCAACTGTGCAAAGTATTCAAATCTGGCACAGACGAAGGCAATAATTTAATGGATGATGACAACTGATTTTGCAAGGCTTTTCTGAACGACAGGTTGAGGTTATTTTAATGAACCATGATTACAGGGTTTTGCTTTCCCTCTCCCTCTCTCAAGCATCTCTATCTGAGAACCTGGGCCCCTGGCAAACACTTTATAGTATATTTATCACATTTGAAAAATCAGCACCATGCATGGTAATATTCCAAGTGCTAAATATGGAACAGAGGTCAATTATTCTTCGTTAAAAGGAGACTGACTTCAAGTTTCAGGCAGTTCTAAAGTCCTTGGAGGTTCTTCGTAAACCCATAAATGAGGGTATAAGAAACCACATTTCCCACAGTGCAAAGCATCAAAGACTAGTAAAATGTGACAGTTCCAAATGACCCACTCTTCTCCTGCAGGATGAAAGTAATTGCTTCAAAGGTGTTTGTATGGAGGGGCTGACCTGACATCTGGAGGGAATGTCACCATGGCAACAAGCCCAAGACAATGACATTTAGAATCCATGATTAAACAATAAGCAAGGAATACAGCAAAAACTATTAACAAGATAGCATTTGTTACATTGGAGGCCACAGGCAAGATTTGGATCTTTGCACCCTCAAAAGAGAAAAAGGTGCAGTCATGACACATAGCTCTTATTTTTTGCTTAACAGCCTTTCAAAGCATCTTGCTTTCCTCACTCAGAATCTGTAAAAGGCTAGCTGCGAGCCAAGTTGATATTCTGCCTTTGACTTTTAAAGGACCTTGAGATGGCTGCAGTCACACTTTAGCAATGGGTTCTCTCCTGAGGCCAGTCTCAATCAGGCAAAGCTCTGTGCAGTCCCAAGGAACGGCTCTGTGAATTGCTGCTCACTCTGAAAGACCAAAGCTAAGGAAATCACAGTAACCAAAGACAAAAGACATTACACAATACACTAACATATGGCATCTCCAGTGGGTTCCTATGTTTTACCATTTATAGGGGGATAAAAAACATGTATAAGAGCTAAATTAATTGTCATGTCTGTTTTTGTCTCCTTTGTCTGTTGCAGCTTACAGAAGATCTTTTGGGTGTACATAGATTAGGTTTGTTAGTTAAACATTACACCAAAGAAATCAGGCGTTTAAAGAATGGAATGAGACTGACATCATGAGGTCTATTAAGTCTTAATGACTGATTCTGTCAGTAGCATCAACAATGATGAAAAATGGTTAATTACACTGTGACATCTAGTGGCAACTGGTTGATTGATGGTGTGTCAAAATGTAGACTCCTCATACACAGTTCATGTATGTCAGACATCAGACTTTTATTGGCATTATTGAGTGGCAACACATATACCAGACAATTAAAATGTATTATCCATCCACACAGGTAATTAAAACTCATGTTAGAATAATCGGACGTAACAGTATGTAATCAATAATCATGAGTTGTGTAGTGCTTCAAAGGAATATTCAGAGTTCAATTCAAGAACAATTTAATTGACAGCATTTGTGTCATAATGTTGAATACCTCTAAAAAATAATTTTGACTTTCCCTCCTTTTCTTTACACACACACACACACACACTATGTTGCATTTATTTATATTGAAATTATTTTCACAAAAGTGTAACATCTAAATGTTCACTTTCTAGTCCTACACTGATTGATTCTGTCAGGGCATCTGAATGTTAAAAATCTAATATTGTGAAGAAAACTTTTCATTTTATCTGTATCAAAACAAAAATGATACTAATTTGCTAAAAATGTTATAGAAATAAAGAAAGATTTTTTTTTAATATATATATATATTAATTTTAGTCAATCGTGATGGGTATCAGCTATTTGTAAGCCTGTGATAAGCTAAGTTAGCTGGCATACATTATATCATTTATCATCAAGAGTGTGAGTGCAGTTGCTTGGCACATTTGATTTGGGTGGGTTATAACACTGGGTATAAAAAAGTATATATAACTCATAACCTTCATTCAAAGAGTACAATGAGTAAAAGGCACTTTTGATTTGATTTTAAAACATCCACAGTAATTTCCTTAACACCTGTTTGTCACTATACATTGCAAAATATTCCTGATTTACAGTACTGGCCAAAAATATTGGCACCCTTAGTAAATATGAGCAAAGAAGGCTGTGAAAAATATGTCTTTGTTGTTTATCCTTTTGATCTTTCATTCAAAATATTCAAAAAAAAAAAAAAAAGTAAAGTAATTGAAAGTTGGAAAAAAATCTCAAATAAATATTTTTCTCCAAAACACATTTGCCACAATTATTGGCACCCCTAGAAATTCTTATGAGTAAAATATATCTGAAATATATTCCCATTCATATTTTACATTTTTTAGTACACCTGGGTAACAAGGAACATGAAATTGTTCAGCCATAACTTCCTGTTTCACATGGGTATAAATATGAGGTAACACACAGGCCAAATTCTCTTAGTCATCCATCACAATGGGTAAGACCAAAGAAAAAAGTTATGATGTGCAGCAAAATGTTATTGAGCTTCACAAAAAGGTAAGTGTCTATAAGAAAATAGCTAAAGCATTGAAAATACCCATTTCCACCATCATGGCAATAATTAAGAAGTGCCAATCAACTGGAAATGTTACGGATCGGTCCTCTACGTGTGTCTATATTGTCTCCACACATGGTGAGGAGGATGATTTGAGTGGCCAAAGGATCACAGCATGAGAATTGCATGAATTATTTGGGTCTTGGGGTCAGAAAGTCTCCAAAACTATAATCAGACATCACCTACATCACAACAAGTTGTTTGTGAGGGTTTTGAGAAAAATGCTTTGCTCTCATCCAACAACAAACTCAGGCATCTTCAGTTTGCCAGACACTACTGGAACTTCAAATGGGACTGGGTTCTATGGTCAGATAAAACAAAAACAAAGCTTTTTGGCAGTAAACACCAGAGATGAGTTTGGCACACCCAGAGAGGTAGTCATATGGAAAAGTACCTCATGCCCACGGTTAAATATGGTGGTGGATTTTTAATGTTGTGGGAATGTTTTTATGCCACAGGACATCTTGTTCGGATACATGGCATCATGGACTCTATCAAATACCAACTGATAAAAATCAAAAACTGACTGCATCTGCCATAAAGCTTAAAATGGGCTGTGGTTGGATCTTCCAGCAGGACACTGATCCAAAACACACATAAAAATCAACACAAAAATAGTACACTGACCACAAAATCAAGGTTCTGCCATGGCCATCCCCGTCCCCTGGCCTGAACCCCATAGAAAACCTGTGCGGTGAACTGAAGAGGAAAGACCACCAGTGTGGACCTCTGAATTTGAAGGATCTGGAGAGATTCTCTTCTCCAATCTCATTAGGCATTATAGGAGAAGACTCAGAGCTGTTATCTTGACAATGGGAGGTTGCACACAGTATTGAATACAAGGGTGCTAATAATTGTGTCACACATATATTTGACAAAAATATTTGTTTTTTGATAAAACTTGTGGAGGTGAGGGCATGGTCGAGCGTTCATCTGGAAAGAAAGTAAGCGGTAAGGGTTATCACCTGAGATGAATTGCTGGTAATTGCTCATTTCTGTGTTCGCAGTGAGAGACGGGGGAAATAAAAAGGGCCAGTCCTCAAAGTGTGAGAGGAGAGAGAGTGAGACAGACCCCTGACGCTGTGTGTGTGTTGATCACCCGACCCTCAACAATAGATTGAAGCTTCTCTGTTACGCCTTATGCGAACATGTTTTATTGTTTTGTGCATTAATAAAAAGAGACTCCTTGAGTTGGAATCGCCATCTCCCGCTTCCTCATTCCATTGAATTGTTACACTGATGCCGAAACCCGGAATTTGAGGAAGGAGGATACATTGCCATGGAGTTGTCGCCACTGGAGGAGGTCTTCATGTCCTTGGCCAGTATCCACCAGGCCCTCCTGGACCTACACATGGAGCAGCAGCAGCATTTTGAGGCGTTCCTTCAGGCCCAGGAGGATGACCGGTGGGTGCTGCAGAGCCTAGTACCCCAGGAGGGGGTGGCCACCACCCTTTCCCCAGCAGCAGGGAACCCAATGGGGCTTCTGCCGCTGCTGACCGGGGAAGCCCAGATCATGGCACAACAACTTCCGGTCACCGACCTCCTGGACAACATGTTGCTGAAGAAGTCCATCCTGCAACGGGTCGGCTGCAGCCCAGAAGAATATCGGCAGTGTTTCCGCTCCTTGACACTGAGAGAGGTCGGCCGCCCATTTGCCTTTGCGCAGCAGCTCTGTGACGCCTGCCGGTGGTAGGTGCTGGCTAGGGAGAATAGCGACGCCAATTACGTGATCAACTTGGTGTTGTTGGAGAAGTTTGTCTCCCATCTCCCTTCATTCCAGGTGAAGGAACCCGCTGCCACCGGTGTGGGTGGGAAGCTTGGGCCGGTCTGCTAGAGTTGTGGGGAGCCGGGTCATGTCTGAGATCTGTGCCCGGTAATGAAGGTAGGGGCTTTGATCCGGGTCCTCAACACTCCACAGACCACCCCCGATCAAGCAGGGATGTACCAAATAATGGTGAGTGTTAAGGGGGGTACATACCAAGCCTTGGTGGATTCAGGTTGTAATCAAACCTCCATTCATCAATGCTTGGTTCAAAACAGGACACTGGATGCAAATAATCGGATGAGGGTGAGGTGTGTGCACGGTGATATTCAGGATTATCCTGTAGTGACTATCACGATAATATTATGGGGACAAAAGCATAATGTTGAGGTGGTGGTTCGTCTCCATGTCAGGCTGACGCCGGGGAAGGGGAGGTGTCATCCTCCTCCGCCCTTAGGGAATTCCCGATAGAGGATTTCCCTCTAGAGCAGTTGCAAGACAAAACACTGAAGCAGGCATTTGACCAAGTGATAGTGATTGATGGTCAACGCCTTCAGCCGGGCATCGCATTCACATATCTATATTTTTCAATTGTAAAAGATCGGTTGTATAGAGTGACACAGGATGCTCAGACAAATGAAAATATTGTTGGTAACAAAGAGCCGTCGGGAAATGTTATTCCAGGCAGCTCATCATAATCCGATGGCAGGTCACTTGGGACAGGGGAAAATACTAAGCCGTCTCATGGCCCATTTCTATTGGCCGGGAACTCATGGGGTTGTTTGCTGGTGGTGTGCAGCATGACGTGAATGTCAGCTGGTGAATCCACCAGCTGCTCCAAAAGCGCCATTGCGTCCCCTCCTGTTGATTGAGGTCCCCTTCGAACGAAATGGCATGGACCTCATCAGGCCATAAGAACAGACAGCATGCAGGCATCACTTTGCATTAGTCCTGGTGGATTATGCAGCGTGATATCCAGAAGCAGTACCTCTGCACAATATCTCAGCACATAGTGTTGTGGAGGCAGTCTTCAGAATTATCTCCTGAGTGGGTATTTCAAAAGAAATCCTCACTGATCAGGGCACTGCTTTTTTGTCATGTATACTATGCAAGCTGTACGAATTATTGGGTATTAAATCGATTCGGACAAGCGTGTACCATCCACAAACGATCGATCGATTTAATCAGACCTTAAAGAATATGATTCGTAAGTTTGTGAACAAAGATGCTCGGAACTGGGATAAGTGGCTCGAACCCCTGTTATTTGCATTGCGAGAGGTCCCACAATCCTCCACGGGGTTTTCCCCGTTTGAATTGTTATATGGGTGTAAGCCCCATGGTGTGTTAGACGTCATGAGGGAAAATTGGGAGGAGGGACCTTCAAAGGGCAAAAATGAAATTCAATACATTCTTGAACTGAGAGCAAAACTCCACACACTGGGGCGACTATCAAAGGAGAATTTGCTACAGGTGCAAGAACGTCAGTCCTGGCTGTATAATGGGAGCTCAGCTATGGGAGTTTGCACAAGGAGATAAAGTACTTGTATTGTTGCTCACATCAAGCTCGAAATTACTCGCGAAGTAGCAAAGGCCCTTTGAGTTCACACGGCAAGTTGGGGAAGTCGACTATGAGGTAGTGCGTACGGATAGGGGTGGGACATGTCAGATTTACCACCTCAACCTTCTAAAACCATGGAGAGAGGCGGTTTCCGTATCCTTGGCGACGATAGTTCAGGAGAGGGAGGAGCTTGGACTGGAGGTAAATCTAAAAGCCAATCAATTCATCCCGGTCCCTTGTGGAGACCACATCTCACCGTCACAACATATGGAGGTTGCCAGGATGCAAAATGATTTTTCGGACGTGTTCTCGTCTCTCCCCGGCCACACTAATCTCATAGAACACCATATTGAGACAACTCCTGGGGTAGTGATACGTACTCGTCCCTACCTCCTACCTGAACACAAGAAACAGGTAGTGCAGGAAGAATTAAAGGCCATCATTGATATGGGAGTAATAGAATAATCCCACAGTGATTGGGCCAGCCTGATGCCTAAGAGCGATGGCTCAGTCCAGTTCTGTGACGAACTGCTCGATCGGTTGGGCACGGCTCACTTTTATTCAACACTGGATTTAACACAGGGCATGCTGAGTAACTCCAGCCAGGTCTCCTAAGCAACCAAATTGGCCTGGTTGCTAGGGAGGGTAGAGTCACATGGGGTAGCATCCTCGTTGTCGCTATAATGTGGTTCAATCTCGGTGGGGCACGTGGTGAGTTGTGCATGGATGCCGCGGAGAATAGTGTGAAGCCTCCACACACGCTATGTCTCTGCAGTAACGCGCTCAATAAGCCATGTGTTGCAGGGTGAGCAAGAGACAGACATAGTGGGTGTGAAAATGTCCAAAAGGGGTAATAAAGTGTCCAAGGGGGAATAGTGTTCATAATAAAAGGGGGAATCTGGCTCCGTGAAAGTGGCTGGGTAGTGTCCATAGGATAGCCCAGGCACGGACTGAGTCAGTCGGCTGCTCATGCTCCCCTACAAAGTCCATGGCGCGTGGGGCAGCGGCGTCACTGGCGGCCTGTCTTCCCAGGCCCGCGGCAAGCGTGAGGGGAAGGCGGCCCGGCATCTAGCCCGTCAGCGGCAACATGAGCAGTTCACCCCCGGCGACTCATTACAACATCCGGGGATCCGAAGAATGGGTCCAGCAGCGCATCCCTCCCAACTCTGGACCTGGGCGTGCGAGGATGCCAGTGTGTGCACACATGGAGATTTGAAGCCGGCTCCCTGAGAAGAGGTGCGCACTGAGTTTTAAAGACAGCGGTGATGAAGCATTATCCCCATCAGGTGTGCTTCATTCACCGCTGACCAAATGAGGCTTATTAATTATGCACCTCTTCTCGCTCTCCCGCCCAACTCCCGTCGTGAGCCTGGCTGAAGGGCGGCACTAAGAGGCGGGGTGACGATGATGAGCCAGAGGGGCGGATCATTCCACCACATGTGATAAGATGCGCGGCTTGACGGTTTCAGACGCGGAGGCAACTGAGATTCGTCCTCCGCCACCCAGATCGAGGCGAGTCAATACGCCACCATGAGAACTTAAAGCGCATTGGGAATTGGGCATTCCAAATTGGGGAGAAAAGTGGATAAAAAAAAAAACACTGAATTAAACAAAGGGATATTGGCAGATCCTCTTACCACCGATGTCCCATGAAAAAAACGGCCTCCTCCACAACGTTTGGGTTACACCAATTTGTGATCCTTCCGTTTGGTTTGTTTAGGGCACTGGCTACGTTTCAGCGTCTTATGGACAGGGTACTCAGACCGTACGCTGCATATGCCGCTGCCTATTTGGATGACATCTTTATTTACAGTAATGATTGGCAGTGGCACTTGCAGCATCTGGGGGACGTTCTGAGGTCACTGCGACAATCGGGGCTAATGGCAAACCCAAAGAAGTGCGCAATTGTGTGGGTGGAGGTATGGTATCTGGGGTTCCACTTGAGTCACGGGCAGGTGCTGCCCCAAATTTATAAAACCACAGCGATTGTGGCCTGCCCAAGACCAAAAAGGAGGTGAGACAGTTCCTGGGGCTGGCCGGCTATTATCGAAGTTTGTGCCAAATTATTCGGATGTCACCAGCCCGCTGACTGATCTCACTAGAAAGGGAGCTCCAGACCCGGTCCAGTGGACAGAGCCGTGCCAACAAGCATTCACGCAGGTAAAAGCCGCACTTTGTGGCGGGCCGCTTCTGCATTCCCCTGACTTCTCGCTCCCTTTTGTTTTGCAGACGGATGTATCAGACATGGGGCTGCTGTACTGTCGCAGGTGGTAGAGGGGGAGGAGCGTCCGGTGCTGTACATCAGTTGGAAGCTCTCTAAGTAGACTAAGAGACTAAGTACAGCACCATAGAGAAGGAGTGCTTGGCCATCAAGTGGGTGGTCCTCACTCTCCACTACTATTTGTTGGGACGAGCATTCACCCTCTGTTCGGACCATGCCCCACTCCAGTGGCTCCACCGCATGAAGGATGCCAACGCCCGGATCACCCGTTGGTACCTGGCACTCCAGCCATTTAAGTTCCCATCTAAGAGGTGGTCCACAGACCCGGGGCGCAGATGGCTGTTGTGGACTTCCTCTCCAGAAGTTGGGGTATTCGGCAGTCCGGACGTTTCCCCGAACTGAGTCAGGCGGTGGGGGTATGTGGAGGCGAGGGCATGGTCGAGCATTCGTCTGGAAAGAGAGTAAGCGGTAAGGGTTCTCACTTGAGATAAATTGCTGGTAATTGCTTGTTTCTGTGTTCGCAGTGAGAGACGGGGGAAATAAAAAGGGCCAGTCCTTAGAGTGTGAGAGGAGAGAGAGTGAGACAGTTACCTGAAGCTGTTTGTGTGTTGATTGCCCGGCCCTCAGTGATAGATTGAAGCTTCTCTGTTATGCCTTATGCAAATGTGTTTTATTGTTTTGTGCATTAATAAAACTAGACACCATTGAGTTGGATTCGCTGTCTCCCGCTTCCTCATTCCATTGAACTGTTACACCTGTGTTGTGAGGATAGATTTTTGTGAATATTTTTTTCACAAACTGTGTTGCTCCATCAATTTTCTATAAAAAAAGAAATGTATTATTCAGCCTTGATACTCTTTGTGACCAGAAAAAAGCAAATTTTCCTTATAGTGTGCCTTTAGCCCCATTGTACCCTACTATTTGCCAACTTAACACCTCTAAATACACACATATCTAACATAAAATAATCTATAATAATAATTATAATAATACTTATTATTATTATTATTATTATTATTAGGCCTATTACACACACACACGGTTCAAGCCAAGCTAATGATACAATTAGTTCCTTTCATTTATGTGATTAAAAATGTTTTACATTTATATAAAACAAGATTTAAGTATATTTATACAAGTTTATACATTTTCTACATTTGTATATATGAATCATAATCATATTAATAAAATCATTTTAATTACATAACCATTACTCATATTAATGAAGAAAGACAAACATGTGTTGCTCTGTTGTCCTGGTTTAAAATTTCTGTCTCTGTTCACTTTCATATAAGTGACTCACTATAACATTGATTTTTGCTTTTCTTAAAGAAAAGTAGGGACAATTTTACATTTGTTTTTGTGGAATTAAAAAATATGCCACAAATGTTTTCAATTGAGCTTAACTTGTATTGAGCCTGGAATATCCTTTAAGGCAACTTTATGAGAGATGATTACAAAATAACACAGACATCTTCCATAAATCAGATAAAACTAGTCATTCAACCATTCTTCCGATCAACATAAAAAGAAAAGTTAAATACTCTTCACAAACTCGAGAGGAAGTGAGTCAGTACAGTTCTGTGGAGGCCACATTTCAAGTGATCTTTTTTTCATGGTTCCTCCTAGTAACATTTATGGAAAAAAGCACAAAAGCATGAGAACAGAGCAAGAAATTAAAAGTTTCATTATTAAAAAAAAAAAAAAAAATCCAAACTAATGCTAGTGAATCAGCTCACGTCAGACACGTCAACAATACGTTTGAGTTGGACAATGACACTGCCTAGGGCAGATTGTACCATTTTAAACCATTCATTTAATATGATACTTCTATTTAATCAAATATTTTTTTAGTTCCTGTATTACAGCCTTTAAGCTTGTGATTAACTCAAAAGGCACAGCTCCTGGCTAAAATGTAAAATACAAAGGACAAAGATCAACGATGCCTGTGGTGTAAATACGTAATAAATGTACAGATTAGAAATGGGAAGAAAACACACTCTGATGGGCATAATATGGATTGGAATAGTGAGCCATGTTAATTTCTACATGTAATACTTTTCTTTTCCGCCTTCCAATGGGATGTTCTCTCTCAAGATGTTATTTTTGCTAAAATCTCAAAGGCTTGCAGTTAAAGTTTATGAGGGACTGAAAATGGATAATTAGCATTTAAATGATCTAACGCTTTTCTTTTTTTCCCTCTGCCGCGGCTGTCACTGTAACCTTATTTGATGTGTTTTAATCAGATAGCACTTATGTTCGTCTGGCTGGGGAGCTGGCATGTCTGTGACTGAGTTTAGTCAACTGGTGTGGAGGTTGCCAAAGGGTCATTTCTTATGGACTGGGGAGCGGTGGCACAGTTGTTGAGAATAAGCATGATAAGAAAGGCAGACTGTTCAAACACCAAGATCACAAACAAGGTTAAAACTGATTCTTTGCCTGGGGAATAAGAGCAAATGCCCATCATTTCAGCAGGGTCACTGCAGGTGTCGAGTAACTGTGGACGTCCTCAGCAAACAAAAGCATGTGAAGTGTGAAAATTCGCCAGATTGTCTATTTAATTATTTAGGAAGCTTATTAATAAGAGTGGCCTGCTTTTAATATAGGTTAATTAAATTTTTTATTTCCAAGTCTTTGATAAGGCTGATGTAGTCATGAAAGACAATAGCATGCACACACAAAATGGATAAACATGAACGCCTGAATGGAGAGAACAGGACCATGGAGGATTAGTCTGTGGCCAAAGCTTCTCACTCTCTTCCTGGATTAATCTCCTACATCATCTCTTCTGCTGGGCTCTTTACCTCGCTGATTAACAATATGTCTAAGTGATTGACTGCAGTCATTATTTAAACTTTAAAGGGATGGTTACCTCACCAGGGAGGTTCAGATTTCTCTCAATCAGCAACTTCTTCACTGTTTCACACCTGGAACACCCATGTGATGCAAGTACCAATCCACACAAATACAACCCCATCTCCGAAAAAGTTGGGACAGTATGAAAAATGCTAATAAAAACAAAAATGAGTAATTTGTTAATTATATTCACCCTTTGCTAATTTGAAAGCGCTACAATACACATTATATGAAGTTTTACTTTGTGAATTTCATATTTTTTTATTTCTTTTTTATGTATAGTAATTTCAAATCAGAAACATTTCAACACACTCCAAAAATGTTGGGACAGTTGAGTGTTTACCACTGTGAAACATCACAATTTCTTCTAATAACACTTATTAAGCATTTGGGCACTGAAGACACAATTTTGTTAAGTTTAGAAAGTGGAATTTTCCCCCATTCATCCATTATGCAGGGCTTCAGCTGCACAATTGTACGGGGTCTTCGTTGCCGTATGGTGTGCTTCATAATGCGCCACACATTCTTAATTGAAGACAGGTCAGGACTGCAGGCAGGGCAATCTAGCACCCACACTCTCTGCTTACGCAGCCATGCACTTGTTATACAGGCAGTATGTGGTTTGGTGTTGTCCTGCTGGAAAATGCAGGGACGTCCCTGGAAAAGACGTGCTGGATAGCAGTATATGTTGCTCCAAAATTTGTACATATCTGTCTGCATTAATGGTGTTCTTACAGATGTGTGAGTTACCCATGACATGGGCACTGACACACACCCCTGGCTTATATAGACACTGGCTTTTGGACCTGACACTGATAACAGCTTGGATGGTCCTTTTCCTCTTTGGCCCAGAGAACACGACGGCTGTGTTTTTCAAAAACTATTTGAAATGTGGACTCGTTGGACCAAAAATCACGGTTCCACTGTTCTAATTTCCATCTAAAATGAGACCGAGCCCAGAGAAGTCAGCAGTGCATCTGGACATTGTTGATGTATGGCTTATGCTTTGCATAGTAAAGTCTTAACTTGCATCTGTGGATGCAGCGGCGAATGGTGTTGACTAAACAAATGTTACTAAAGCAATCCCAAGCCCATGTTCATGATATCCATTACAGATGAATTATGTTTTTTAAGATAGTGATGTCTGAGGGATCGGAGATCACGTGCATTCGGAAGTGGTTTTTGTCTTGCCCTTTACGCACCGAGATTTGACCAGATTCCTTGAATCTTTTAACTATATTGTGCACTGAATTGCCCAAAATCCTTCCAATTTGTCTTTGGGGAACATTGATCTCAAAGTGATGGATTATTTGCTGAAGCATCTGTTGGCAAACTGACAAGTCTCAAATGATCCTTGCACTTGAATGACTAGGCTATTTTTGGAGGCTTCCTATATACTATGACGTGATTGCCTCACCAGTTTAACATCTCCTGTTTCACATCACCTTGTTATTTCACCTCATCAAATTGTTATTAGTCTTAAATTGCCCATGTCTCAACTTTTTTGGAGCGTGTTGCAATCATCTGATTTGAAATTACTGTACATTTTCAAAAAACTATGAAATTCACAAGGTAAAACTTCATATAATGTGTAGTGTTTTCAATTTAGCAAAGGGTGAATATAATTTACAAATCACTCCTTTTTGTTTTTATTAGCATTTTTCATACTGTCCCAACTTTTTTGGAATTGGGATTGTATTTCTGCTCATCTGCTTCTGTAAGTAACGAGGAGCACAGATATACAGCTAACATTGTTAAAGGAATAGTTTCACCAAAAATGAAAATTCTGTCATCATTTACCCACCCTCATGCTGTTGCAAACTGGTATGACTTTCTTTCTTCCACAGAACACTAAGATGTTTTGCAATATGTTGCAAATGCTGCTCTTTTCCACACAATGAAAGTGTAGTGGCAAAAAGCTCTGTAAAAGAAACATTACACTACTCCATGCAACTCCTGCACTCTATTCCAAGTCTTCATAAGCCATATGATAGCTTTGTGTGAGGAACAGACCAAATTTAAGTTGTAATTCACTGAAAATATTCACATCTGCTCTAGCTGTACGTAAACGTCATTCATGCGTATGCACTGGTCACAAGAAAGGTCAGAAAATAAGGGGGGCTCAGGGAATAAAATGCCACAAAAGTACCCCAGAAATTCATAATGTGGGGACAAAAAATGCCCTAATAAATACAATTTGACAATTTGTATCAATGAATTGGTGAAATAAAGTCAACTGATGAGACAGTTTGTTTTAAATGGTTAGAAAAATAAATAAAAAATGCCCCTGAAAATCAGATCCATAATCAAATTCCTTACCATAACAGTTCATTTCTGACATTGGTCACAAGAAACATGTAAACTAGTAGTGTTTGCTGTCATTGACATCAAACCTAGTGCTTTCACACGGCAAGTTTGAATATGTGCAAGAGCAAAGGAGATTTGATGGCTATGGTTGAGAGCAGGGCTGTCAATTTAACATGTTAATTCTGTGCAATTAATTATAAAAAAATAAAATAAAATAAAAAACACGTTAAAAATATTAATGCAATTAATCTTGTCCCCGGACCGTGATAAGGAATATTCCTTTTATCTGAGCTTTTCAAGCTTGGAGTACCACCTGTTTTCTCCAGGGGGCAGTGGGCGAAACTCGTTGTAAAGGCAACAAGCAGCTTAGACAGAGAACAAACCACACTTACCAAGAGGTATTTTATAGCTCAAATGGAGCAGACAGCACAAGATAAGAACACATTCTTGCATTCAAACACAGTTTGATGGAGTGCAAATCTGAACGCGTGGGTCTCGAGATGTGTTTTTTTAAGTTTCAAACTTCGTTTAACTTGACACAGTGACCTAAAAACGTTTATGACGCCACACAACCGAGATAGTCCAAAAGCATCCATCTGATGCAGGTGTACATTGACATGTCCTTAAACAAGCTATTATAATAAACCTCGGACTGACTGATGAATTCAGCTAAATGGATTGCTATGGACTGTAGACCAATGATAGGCTTATATTCAATAATATGAAAATAAACAATATATTGCATTCTAAAGCCACTTTTTGTGTTGTCTTTTGTTAATGCTTTACTTGTGTACTAAAATTATGCATTTTTATTATCTGTATATATATATATATATATATATATAAGTATTATTTAATCATTATATATCGAATTATTGTTATTTGAGGGGCTAAGCAAATATCCATGTTGCGATTTATTAATTTTTAAATCGATTGACAGCCCTAGTTGAGAGAAATACTTTCAAGGTATAACGATTTCAATTTTGGTGTGTTCCTCACACAAACCTGTCAAATGGCTTCAGAAGACTTGGAATACAGTGCACGAGTTGTCCGGACTACTTTTATGTTTTTAGTCCTTTTTGGAGCTTGACTGTCCTTGGTAATGATGATTTATTTCATTGTGTGGAAAAGAGCTGTCTAAAATGGAAAGTAAAACTGGTTTTGAACAACATGAAGGTGAGTAAATAATGACAGAATTTTTATTTCTGGGTAAACTGTCCATTTAACAAATGGAGTGACTATTTGCACTCCAGTCATCTAGTAGAAACCCAAATTGAAAACAAACTGCACCTCCACTGTCACTGCAGTGGCGTGTGGGTTGTAACGACGGTGTGGATGTGCTTTTTATCCCATGCGGACAACCTGGGTTCTAATCAGGCTTTTATCCCACTTTTTCCCATCCTGTTTCCTGTCCCCACTCTTAATAGTTCCTTTAATACTTATAAAATATAAAACGAATATAAAGGTTGATTTCCTCGTACTGATCTGGTCACGGTGAAGGTCAGGGTGTTAAGAGAAAGGTTTGATCCGGGTAAAATTAACCATGGTTTTACTATAGAAATATTGTAGTAAACATGTTGTTGTTGTTTTTTTGTTTTTTTTGTTTTTTTGCAGAAGCCAAAGTGTTAAAGCCATTAACCATGGTATTACTACAGTTATATGGTGTTAATATACTAACAATGTTTAGTTTTGTGGTTACTATGATTTTTTTTTCACAAAATACCATGGTGATACTATGGCTACTGTGGTAAAACCATTTTTGTAAGGGAAGGGTTAGGGGTTGGTGTAGGGTTTCTGTGGGACTCTAAATAAACACAATAAACACGCTGCAGTGATGCCCCTATACTGTATGTTGGTATTTAATTAGGGGTGTACATAGTATCTACCACTATTTGCACCAGGGTGCAAATAACATCTGCCTTTAACAAAACATTTAAAATCACATCTTCACTCAGTTACAAGCAACAGAAAGGTTTGTCAACATTGCAGTACCGTTCTTCTACTCCCTGAAACAAATGTAAAACTGAAATGGCCCATTTCCTCTGTCCAGATTACTCCTGACAAAACAAACACACTGACACAAACACAAGCAAACAAATACATAATGACCTATTTGTGAGGTGGCAAAGAGTAAAATCAATGAGATGAGACATGTAGGACCTGGAAGATAAAACAACAAATTGACTCGGAAAAACACATTAATCTCATGTTTAGTGAAAGCAAACAGAAGCCCCATCACCCTTGTTTATTTCCTTGGAGTGGGTTAGCAGTGGGTAACAGACTATGCACAAATGCAATAAGGTGCCATACTCTTCCATCAAAAAGCCAAGATTTATCAAATCATACAGAGGCAAATAAATAATTTGTGCAGCAGCAAAATTGGACGATTCCCAACAGGTGATGTAATGTGCTGAGGCAAAGCATCTTTAATGTTTCTGCTCTTCATTTTCTTAATTATTGAAATCTATACAGTATGTCTCATTAACACACAAATAACACCCAGGAGGATGTAAAAATGTTGAGGATGTTCTATCTAGAAGGTCTTGGAAAAAAAAAAAAACAACTCCCCTGGTAATATTTTAGCAGATATTCCCATCAGCAGGTCGCCAGGCAACTGCGTCCTTGCGTTCCAGGTCCATAGTGAGAATACAGCACAATGAGCCAGTAATAAGATGGCTGTGTTTCCTTGCAAGATCTTGTGTTGAGATAAACTAAATCCCTATGTGCAGCATAAATAGGAAAACAAGCTAATTCACAGAGATAAAAATGTATTAGATCATCCAAAAAGCTGTTTATTTATAAATGACTAAATAGAGTCACGGTCACCTACAGTTTCTGTGTAATTCTCCAGCCCTTGAAGCTTAGAGAATTACTTCTCTATCAGGTTTCTGAAAAGCCTGAGCTCTTCAATGTAAGATGTGCCATATGATTAAATAAAGAGACAGGCAATGTGCTTCGCTGTGTGATGTTTTTTCCTGAGAGCAAAGCCTCTTTTTCTTACCCAAAATCCTGAACCACTCTGGAATCAACAAAATTCACGGTGTGAAGGGTGGTGGCCGCTCAACAATTCAGGTGTACAGCTCCAACTGGCTTTGGGCTACACATCAGAATGGCTTTTTATAGCACGTGTGGCACATTTCAGGACTGATACATTTTAGATTATGTTGCATCAATTATGTACGTGGTCTATTCTAGATATAATTTCTTTGTACTGCTGTTACATTTTAATTAGGGGAGTCAAATCAATGTGGTTGCGTTTTAAAATGTGTGTGTGTGTGTGTATTGGGGGGGGATAGCTCATTTCGTTAAGAGTTAGGGATTTGGGTGGGCTTTGCCCCCCAAAATTATACCTATGCTACCAAGCGCAACTGAAGCAAAGGGTCGAATTTTATCGTCATAGCACCACCCTAGATCCGGCACTGTTGCAAACAACTGATGGTGTAAATGGATTGGATGGACTGTTTATATCATGTTAAAGGTGCTGTAAGCGACGTTAGCTGTTCTAGAATTTCTACAAATTGAGCCATTGGATTAGCCACGCCCCATTTTTCCAAAACCCTGCACTTCAAAGATACCAAATGAGCTTTATTGAGACCGACACAAGCAGAAACAGTTGTCAAAAACAACAACAGCAAAAGTGCGCCCTCAACTGACAACTGTTATGAGCAACATGGCATAAAAGTGACATTTTGCCTCAATAATTCGCTGCAACTACAATACTATGAGAACATGCAAAATGACTGACAGGCAGAAAGTGTCCGCGGACGCATTTCTGTTTGCTTATAGAGTCTAGAGCTGTCAAAGAGACCAGTGAGATATCTCACAACACTTATTTAATTCATATCTTTCAGGCAGTAGTAAAAAAAAAATAATGGCATACCTTTCCATGAAAGAAAAAAAAAAAAAAAAAAGAAAATCGCTTACAGCATCTTTAACCTACAAAACCAAAACGCAGTAACTTTGCCAACACTGAAACTGGGAAAAATGGCTTTTCAAAGTATTGCGGTTTGCCTTGGTTTAGTGTAGATTTTACTGTTTTGTCACTTCGTTTTCGCCAAACTTGTCTGTCACGGGGAAAAAACAGAATTAAAAAAAATCTAATTCAATCATAACTCAGTTTTGACAAAATCTGTAGTGCTTCCGACAAAACAGCGGATAGAAAAACAATGAAAAACTAAAACTACGCATATAACTACTAGGGCTGTCAATAAATTAGAATTTGTAATCAGATTAATTACAAGGTATGCCAAATAATTAATCGAATTATTTACATATATAAATATTTGATAAGAAAGCCCCTCAAAGAACAATAATTTAATACATTATGATGAAATAATTATGAATAGTTATATTTAAATAATTACAACTATATATATATATATATATATATATATATATATATATATATATATATATATATTATAAAAAATAATACAAATAATTAAAATGAATTACATTATTGTGGCAGATGAGTAAAGCATTGATAATACAATACAAAAAGTGTCTTTAGAATGCAATATATTGTTTATTTCCATATTATTGAACATAAGCCGTTCCCTTACGACTCAGTCCACTTGACATTGCGTAGATACGCATATGGGGAATGCCTTCATACACGACCTATTTGAAACCTCTCTACAATAACGCCAATATTCTAATATTGGCTATGGTGTTTGAGCCCCGCCTGTTTAGGCGCGAAACTGATCGCTATAAAAACAGGTGCACAGACACCATTTCCTCAGAATTTCTTCCTTCAAGACAGTGATTCATCTCTCGTCTAGAAGCACTCTACCCTTCGCCTTCAATACTCACGAGTCAGCGGACGGAATCTTCACAGCAGCGAGAAGACTCTCCGCTCCCCTGCAGTGCTCCGGCGAACATCTCTCCGCCTCGCCGCGTCGCTGGTGAACGGGCTTCAGCATCCTGATTCTCCGCAGCACGTCGGTAGAGTATCCTTTTTAAAGCAATTATAAATTGTGTGATATAAATATAAATTATATAAAATATAAATATATATTCACTTATATATATTTATATATATCTAAAAGAGCCACTTACGTGTTCGTGTCTTTTTCAAGATGTCGTTCCGTAAGTGTTCATTATGCGAGAGACACATCCCACCGTCAGACAAGCACGAGAGCTGCATTTTCTTTCTGGGCCGCACCCATGCAGAATCAGCTCTCATGGAGACAGACTGTCCTCACTGTGAGGACATGAGTCTCAAGACACTTCGCTCACGAATCACCCTCATTCTGAGGAACGATTCAGCCTCTCGTGCCCTCCCACCCGCCTCTTCTGTGATACCCGAGGATTCACACGAGGAGGCACGGTGGGGCCGCGAGGTCGAGCAGGATGAATTTGAGGTGGATTTCGTGCCGGCACATGCCCCACGAGCCCCTCAATCTCCACGAAGCGCAGGTTTCCCAATATGCTATATGCAAGACGAGCTCCGGCCCTCCGAAGGAGCATGCGGCCTCGTCTCGTTTGGCGGTTCTGACCCTGGGGACGATAATGACGATGTCATGTCTCTCGCTGCATCAGGCGAGTGGTCACTGACAGGGAGATGCTTCGTGTCCTTGCGAGGGCGGTCGAAGAACTCAACCTTGAGTGGTCTCCCCCAGAAGAACCTGGGCAGTGCTCCAGGTATTCCAAGCAAAGCTCCTCAGACAAATGGACGAGCAAGGCTTTAATCCGGAGACCTTCAAAGAGCTACGGACTGCCACCGGTGAGGCCACGCAAGCCGTGGCCCAGACGGAAGCAGCCGTACCAGCGCCCACCTCGCACCGATGGGAGGAACTCCCCCGTGCAGTGGAAGTGCTCCTGACAGGCACAACGCTTTGAAGTGGAAAATGGAGCCTGTGGTTCCCTCCGGTGCTCCGAAGAAGGCTCGATTGGAGACACAGAACACTGTTCCCCATCTCCCCACCGCTGTTCGTCGGGAGAGGAATATTGTTGTTCACAATGTTTTGCAAAATGTTGTTTCTGTGTCCTAAGCAATAAAAAATGCAAAAAAGAATACAGCACTTGTTGCAAATGCACAAGATGCTCATACATTCTCAATAAAGAGCCCTTTTCCTCTTCAAAGCACACACATTATGCGCAACCGCTTCCCTATGGTGAGCGACGCATTATATCATTACGCGGACGTGTGGCGAGCCCTAACGGGCATTTCAGAATGGGTGCAAAAAAGATCGAACATGGTTATACGATCCAATTTGCATGTCGGCCACCCCGTTTCAACGGCGTTCTGTCTCCACGGTTACGTCCGAAGATGCGCCCGTGTTACGAGCCGAAATACACAGTCTCATCATGAAAAACGCGATCGAAATTGTACCAAATTTTCAAGCACAAAAGGGGTTTTACAGCCGTTATTTTCTTGTTCCAAAGAAAGATGGCGGACTTTGGCCAATCCTGGATCTGAGACATTTAAATCGCGCACTTTTAAAGCGGCCATTCAAAATGATTACTCAGAAATGGATCTTATCGCATGTACGCCCACACGATTGGTTTACGTCGATAGATCTGAAGGATGCGTACTTTCATATCCAAACTGTACGACATCACAGGATGTTTTTGAGATTCGCGTTTGAGGGAACAGCACATCAATTCAAAGTCCTGCCCTTCGGACTGTCTCTGGCTCCTCGCACATTCACGAAGTGCATCGATGCGGTTCTCGCCCCTCCGAGACTAAGCAGCGTACGCATCTTGAACTACCTCTACGATTGGCTGTTACTGGCGCAATCAGAGGCTCTGTTATGCCAGCACAGAGACTTACTGCTTCAGCATCTAAACAGCTTGGGCCTCAATGTAAACTGGGCAAAGAGCGCACTTTCCCCCAGCCAAAACTTTTTGGGAGTCCGCCTCGACTCCACCAGCGGGCGCGCGCACCTCACGAGCGTGCCAGTTCAGGCCATTCTACAGTGTCTGTCTCAGTTCAAACTGGGGAGAACATTTCCTCAAAAACTGTTTCAGAAAGCATTAGGACTTATGGCGGCAGCATCAGCCATCATCACATTAGGTCTCTTACACATGAGACCTCTTCAGTGCTGGCTGAAGCGCCGCGTACCACAACATGCTTGGCGCCAAGGGCGCATGCGCATCACTATATCCCACCGCTGTATAGCTGCTTTAGTAACATGGACAGCTCCTGTGTTTTACCAGCGAGGTGTCGTGCTAGGGCAAGTTGTCAGGCGGAAAGTGGTGACTACAGATGCTTCCAACACAGGTTGGGGGGCAGTATGCGATGGACGCCCGACTTTCGGCACCTGGACAGGTGCGAGGAGGGCGTGGCATATCAACCGCCTAGAGCTGTCGCCTGCAATTCTAGCCTTAGAGACTAGAATTGTTCGCTCAGACAACAAGACAGTTGTGGCGTATATAAACCGCCAAGGTAGAATTCATTCACCGCCACTATTGAGACTGATGCGTCACCACCTCCTTTGGAGCGAGCATCATCTCCTCTCCCTGAGAGCAACATATATCCCAGGCCGCCTGAATTACAGCGCAGACCTACTGTCACGCCAAGGGGTGATACCGGACGAATGGAGACTTGGTCCTCAAACTGTGTTGAGGATTTGGGAAATATTCGGCAAAGCAGAAATTGATCTATTTGCCTCAGTGGAGAATACCCACTGTCCCCTCTTGTATTCGAAGTCCCAAGCCTCGCTGGGAATGAATGCAATGGCACACAAATGGCCGGTGAAACGCAAATTTGCGTTTCCCCCGGTATGCCTTTTTCACTCTGTCATATGCAAAGTCCGAGAGGACAAGGAAATGGTTCTATTAGTTGCGCCGAAATGGCCCAACAAGCCATGGTTTCCGAAAATAATGGAGATGCTGTACAGCTCACCATGGGAAATACCACTGTGGAGGGATCTCCTCTCTCAGGCGCAAGGCACAATCTGGCATCCCCAGCCTCAGCTGTGGAACCTGCATGTGTGGCCCCTGAACGGGGCACACTACACGCACCAAAACTGACGCGTTCAGTCATGAACACCATTTTACAGGCCAGAGCACCGTCCACGAGATGCCTCTACGCACTAAAATGGAAGGTGTTCACTGATTGGTCATAGCAAGGATCCAGTAAACTGCCCCGTACATGAAATTCTAATATTTCTTCAAGAGCGATTAGACGCAGGACTCACTCCGTCAACGCTCAAAGTGTATGTGGCAACTATATCTGCGTATCACGCACATGAAGCCGGCGCCTCTATAGACAAGCATGATTTAATCATAAAGTTCCTTAAAGGTCAAGACGATTAAACCTACCTCGGCCAGCTACAGTCCCAACTTGGGACTTAACTTTAGTCCTAAAATCTCTCGCAGGGCCCCCCTTCGAGCCTTTGGACTCTGTCGATTTGCGCATGCTCTCCATTAAGACCGCACTACTGCTGGGTGGCTTGTTGTTCTCTGTATAAACCTGCGCGTTGCCAATACAGCTGGAATTTCGCTTACTGCCCCCTGGAGAAAACAGGTGGTACTTCAAGCTTGAATTGCCCGATGGTAGGAATATTCCTTATTATGGTCTGGGGACATGATTAATTGCGCTCATTTTTATATAACTGATCACACTGAATTAAAGTGTTGAATCGACAGCCCTAATAACTATTTTTATAAGAAATAACGTGGAATGCCGAAAGTCAGTCAGTCCTTTGGCTGTATTTCAAAAGCCTGATTGCTAATCAAAGCCTAACTGTTGGACCTGAGCTTACCTGCAGCAGAAGAAAAGCTTAATGCACATGATTACTGATGCCTTGCCTTTCCAGAGACTCCCACAGAGAGGTGGCCTGATTGTCTAGAACAAGGCACAGAGTTGCTGAGACACAGTCTCCGGTTTGCTCTGAATGTGAAAAATCAGGGACAGGGAGGGAGCAGAAATGGCTCTGCTTTTTCATGTAGTCAAGCTGCAAGGTGCTATGTATTGAACTAGTCCTGGTATGCAGTCAGTTACACATGTTCTCCCCCTGCTGTTTGCACATGGTATTAGATATTCCAAAAGAAATGGCTTAGAAATAATGAACACCTTTACTTGTGTTATATAATAGGATTTTTTTCTTTAATACAATGATTGCAGAACTAGTGGGTTTTTCCATAAATAATGCTAAATAAACAAGGCAAACACAGTAACTAGGCCAACACTGAAACAGAGAAAAATGCTGTCAAATTTACTTGGTTTCAGTGTGAATTTTGTAGTCACTAGTTTTCAAAATGTAGCCAAACCTATCTGTCACAGAACTGACTGTAGTTTAAAACTAAATGTTTTGCTTTTGCTTGAGGTAAAAAAACATAAAACGAATGCCTGCGTGAAATAGAAACATACATTAACTGTTTATTTGTAAAGGCATGGTTCTATTCTGAAAACAGCATGGGGTGACCGCATCACACTGCAGTGATACGCACAATTTTATATTAACAGCAAGCTTTTGACAGTGTGCTATGCACATCCCTTAAAGGTACAATAATACACTGTAAAATAAATAGTGTGACCAAAGGCAGATAGCAGAATCTCTGAATGAGCGTGCCTGTGTTGGCAATTAACATTCGCAGAGAGTATGCGTCTTTGAGGCAGTGACCTTGGAGGCAGACAGAGAGGAGAGCTGCTGCGAGAGAGAAGATAACGAGGCAAAGCAAAGACACAGAGCAGAGATGAATTTCAACACCAACTCAGTCTAAAGGCCAGCTGTGTAAGAAGGGGAACATAACGGTTGAAGATAAATTGGTGGAATTCACCGTTTGTCCTCCCACATTTTTTAAATATCAAGGTAATGCGAAGAGCCTCAATCCAGCTTCAATGAACAGTCATTAAAATTGTATTAACATTATGTGCAAAATACTACAGTGGAACAAGTTGCAACAACTTAATTAGCCACAGCTGACAGTCAGCCTGCTGTGTAAGCAAGGGAGACGTCGCTGAACTGGAGGTAGTCCTGAAGCAGAGTTGGAACAGGCAGCTGTTGTACAAAGGAGCACTTACACAGAGCATCGCTGCCCACAGATGCCCGCACTGCCAGTCTGCACAGATGAGTGAGAGCAGGGACAAATTCTGGAAGCAAAAGCAAAGGGCACTTATCGCATCAGATGATAAATCTATAGAATGCAGTACATTATAATATGCCTGATCAAAGTCACATTGGTGCAGGGTGCAGAAATCCAATCTTTTTTTTATACAGTTCATGTAAATGAATCGGTTAAAATAAACAATTCACTTATATTTAGCGTTGGGAACTTCAGTTCATTTCAGTGAGTCAGTTTGTTTGGACCGTTTATGTAAATTAACTAGTTCGCATAAATGATTCACTTAAGACTTAAAGGGACTCTGCGAAAATATTTAGTTAATTGCTGCTGTTTATCACTCTATTTCAACTCAGTTAGGTAATATTTATATTCTGTATTAATGTATAAGTTCATTTCAAAGTCACCCTAATTAAATATACAGTACTGTGCAAAAGTTTTAGGCACCTGTGAAAAATTTTGCATAGTGAGGATGTCTTCAAAAATAATGCCATAAATAGTTTTCATTTATCAATTAACATCATACTAAGTCCAGTAAACATAAAAAGCTAAATCAATATTTGCCTTCAAAACAGCACCAATTCTCCTAGGTACACCTGGACACAGTTTTTCTTGGTTGTTGGCAGATAGGATGTTCCAAGCTTCTTGGAGAATTCACCACAGTTCTTCTATCTATTTAGGCTGTCTCAATTGCTTCTGTCCCTTATTGTAATCCCAGACTGACTCAATGTTCAGTGGGGGACTCTGTGAGGGCATTGCCATCTGTTGCAGGGCTCCCTGTTTTTCTATTCTATTCTATTTGCAAAAGTAATATTTGGGAGTTAAAAATGTAGATTTCCTATTGACACACTAAAACTGAAGTTATAAATAACCATCTTAAGACAAATGTTTTTGTGAAACATCTTGTGCCAAAACCTTTTACACAGTACTGTATATCCGGTAATATTATTTAATTCTGCACTCAGAACTTTTGATTGCAGAATTAAATAATATGCTCAGATTGTTGATATTATTATATACAGTTGAAGTCAAAAGTTTACATACAGCCAAAATACATTTAAACTAAGTTTTTCACAATTCCTGACATTTAATTGTAGAAAACATTCCCTGTCTTAGGTCAGTTAGGATCACTACTTTATTTTAAGAATGTGAAATATCAGAATAATTGTAGAGAGATTTATTTATTTTAGCTTTTATTTCTTTCATCACATTTCCAGTGGGTCAGAAGTTTACATACACTTTGTTAGTATTTGGTAGCATTGCCTTTAAATTGTTTAACTTGGGTCAAACGTTTTGGGTAGACTTCCACAAGCTTCTCATGATAAGCTGCTGGAATTTTGGCCCATTCCTCCAGACAGAACTGGTGTAACTAAGTCAGGTTTGTAGGCCTCCATGCTCGCACATACTTTTTCAGTTCTGCCCACAAATGTTCTATCGGATTGAGGTCAGGGCTTTGTGATGGTCACTCCAATACCTTGACTTTGTTATCCTTAAGCCATTTTGCCACAACTTTGGAGGTATGCTTGGGGTCATTGACCATATGGAAGACCCATTGCAACCAAGCTTTAACTTCCTGGCTGATGTCTTGAGATGTTGCTTCAATATATTCACATAATTTACCTTCCTCGTGATGCCATCTATTTTGTGAAGTGCACCTCCTCCTGCAGCAAAGCACCCCCACAACATGATGCTGCCACCCCCATGCTTCACGGTTGGGATTGTGTTCTTCGGCTAGCAAGCCTCACCCTTTTTCCTCCAAACATAACGATGGTCATTATGGCCAAACAGTTCGATTTTTGTTTCATTAGACCAGAGGACATTTCTCCAAAAAGTAAGATCTTTATCCTCATGTGTACTTGAAAACTGCAGTCTGACTTTTTTATGGCAGTTTTGGAACAGTGGCTTTTTCCTTGCTGAGCAGCCTTTCACGTTATGTCGATATAGGACTCGTTTTACTGTGGATATAGATACTTGACTACCTGTTTCATGGTCCTTTGCTTTTGTTCTGGGATTGATTTGCACTTTTCGCACCAAACTACGTTCATCTCTAGGAGACATAATGCGTTTCCTTCCTGAGCGGTATGATGGCTGCGTGGTCCCATGGTGTTTATACTTACATACTTTTGTTTGTACAGATGAATGTGGTACCTTCAGGCATTTGGAAATTGCTCCCAAGAATGAACCAGACTTGTGGAGGTCCACAATGTTTTATATTTTTTATTTTTTTGAGGCCTTGGCTGATTTCTTTTGATTTTCCCATGATGTCAAGCAAACAGGCACTGAGTTTGAAGGTAGGCCTTAAAATACATCCACAGGTACACCTCCAATTCAGTCCACCTCCTATCAGAAGCTAACTGTCTAAAGGCTTGACATCATTTTCTGGAATTTTCCAAGCTGCTTAAAGGCACAGTTAACTTAGTGTATGTAAACTTCTGACCCACTGGAATTGTGATATAGTCAATTAAAAGAGAACAATCTGTCTGTAAACAATTGTTGGAAAAGTTACTTGTGTCATGCACGAAGTAGATGTCCTAAACGACTTGCCAAAACTACAGTTTGCAAATATTAAATCTGTGGAGTGGTTAAAAAATTAGTTAAAATGACTTCAACCTAAGTGTATGTAAACTTCTGACTTCAACTGTATATATTTACAAATATTTTCCTATTTAAATAGCTTCAGCGTAGTTAGCTACTTTAAGTTAGTAACTTGTAGTGTACCTAACTACTTTCTATAAATGAGTGTAATTTAAATACTTTAAATTATGAAAAGCTAGTAGCTTGGGAAGCTTCCACTTTTAAAAGTAGCTTCCCCAACAGTGGTAGGGTGACACACACGTGAACATACACAAATACACAAATCAATATATGACTGGGAATGTTAAGTGGCCCTAAAAAGTATTTGGACACTTCAGCCACACTTAAAACGCCTGAATGTCACTGCATTAGATAAAGTATCAAACCAAGTTTCCTTTATTTTAATGGAAGACAGCACAAGCACACTTTTCAAGCAAAACATTTACCAAAAAGAAGATTGTCATTTTTTAAATGATAAAACAACAGATACAGTATTACATATAAAATAGATAATAGAATACAAATATTTTGAATCTTTCTGGTTGTATATCAACAGTTTGTGTGTTACTCTGCTAGGACAACTGTGTAAATGCCATACATCCAATAAAAATGATTCTGAGACCAATTGCGAAAATGGCTATGAAAAGTGAAGTTAGTTTAAAAAGGTCTAGCTTCATTTCTTTGCATGAGCCAATTGGTTTGATATCTTGTAATCTAATGCAATTGCATTCATACATTTTAAAATGTGACATAATTGTATATGTCATTCCAGTTCTTTACCAAAATGCTTCCGTGGTGTCCATGTGCCATCTGCTCGGCGGTGAGAGAGAATATGAAGCATTGCAGTGGGAAAAGTCTTCCAATTAATGAACTCCAGAAAGAAATTAAGCACTCTGCTTTCAGCTTCTTCAAGCCTGTACCCAATTAGAGCATAACAGGCAGAGCGTAATGAAGAGCTTAACATTTTGGTTTTAACTTTGACATTAATAAAGCACAATCTTTATTAAAAACCATGCATGGTGAGTCCACTGATGAAAAAAAATATTGTTTGGCACAGTAACTGCAAATGTGTTGCTTACATTTTGTCCTGTAGGAGCAGCATGGGGTCCATTCCTGCTTTGAGCAGAAGGGGGAGCCAAAAGGAGGCACTCTGCATCTCAGCAAGGGCTCTCTGGACCAGCTCCCTGAGTCGGTCACCCTTAGGTAGGCCAGTGTGCTCCAGGATCAAGGGCAGGTGCTCAGGTACATGGCCCTGTAATGTACATGCATAGATGCCCATGCTCACATGGGCCCCTGCGGCCAAAAGCATCAGAGTGATCTCCCGAGTCTGGTGATACTCACTGTCCAAGCTTAGAAACAAGCAGAATGAGAATAAAATATGTCATACTGTCCAATATAATGTGTTTAAAATGAAAAGCAGGGCACAAATGCACAAAAATGTCATACTTCCAAGAGCTGCACCACAGAGCCATGTCCAAAGGACAGCTGTATCCAAACTGTCGACAGCTCTGTGCATCTGGACTGTAGCCCTGTTTTAGCAAGGCCCGAAGACTGTCCGCTTGCCCACTAAGTACTGCCAAGTAAACTGGACTGACTTTTCCTTCACCCCGGTCACACTCTCTGTTCGTTACTGGAATCAGCTTTTCTAGAATACTAAACAGAATGACAAGAAATTAAATACAAATTTAAATAAAAGGTTAGCTTTCATTAATAGTTATTATTATACTAAATAACTGTTACACTGTTTTAATTTTTAAAATTAAAGGGATAGTTAACCCAAAAATGAAAATTCTGTCATCATTACTCCCCCTTATGTTGATCCAAACCTGCATTTCTTCAGTGGAACAGAAAAGGAGATGTATGGGATTTATTGTATGGGAAAATATATTGTTACTGAGACTAACATCTCCTTTTGTGTTCCACGGAAGAAAGTAAATCATACTGGTTTGGAACAACACGAGGGTGAGTAAATGATGTCATAATTTTCATTTTGGGTGAACTATCATTTTGAGTCTTTAGGACAACTCAACAAACATGTAAGTCTGAAATATGGTACATCATTGACCAGGCTGCCATACCTAAGCCGATTGAACTGGGCTGCAGCATGGATGGGTAGCTGCCAGCAGTCCTCATTGCAGTACAGGTTCGGGTCAGCTCCATGGGCCAGTAAAAGCTCCAAACAACGTACGTGGCCTTCCTGAGCGGCAATGAACAGTGGCGAGGCCAGATCATTTGCCTGGCAGTTCACATTTGCCCCTGTGGCAAAAACAACCTGTACTTAGGCAACTTAACTCTAATACATGACCGCTGTGCCACTTTAAGCTTTCTTTATTTAATAGCCTAACCATTTACTTTAAACTGCTTATCTGCCTCTGAACAATGTTTCACTGTAAATATGATGTCGTAATGGGTAGCACTGAATATTAACCAGAGCAAGCAATGTACAAAAAGCATATCATTGGCTAGATGCAGCTCATATGAGGTTAATTATTGAAAAAGTGGCCTCACCAGCCTTTGCAAGAATCTCTAAGCATTGGTGATGTCCATATTGCGCAGCAACAAATAACGGTGTGATCCCATAGTCATCCACTGCCTCAAGAGAGCACACACCCACCAGGTGCCTTGCAATCTCAGTATGACCCTGTAAATGTTATTAGAGATATTCAATTTCTTAATGACTGTCTCACAGGGTACAAACTGACACTTGCGAAGAGCTATATAAACGTTACTGGCCGTTTGGCCGGTAACTTAAAGGAATACTCTGGGTTCAATACAAGTTAAGCTTAATCGACAGAATTTGTGCCATAATGTTGATTACCAAATAAATTGATTTCGAAAATTCCCTCTCTTTTTTTTTTCTTTTTTTAAAGAAACAAAAATAGAGGTAACAGTGAGGCACTTACAATGAATGAGGCCAATCTGTAAACATTAAAATACTCACTGTTTCAAAAGTATAGCCTCAAGATGTAAACAGTACGCATGTTAACATGATTTTAGTGTGATAAAATCGCACTAACCTTTTCTGTGTAAAGTTATATCCAATTGTACAACTTTGTTGCCATGACGATGTAATGCCATAAACCCTAAAAGGACCATTAAACAAATTTACAGCTCAAATAATACACAAGTTTGAACAGAAGAATTAATGCAAGTGCTTTTATTAAATTATTAGCTTCATATTTCTGTCTTTAAACCCTCTAACGTGAATGGCCCCATTCACTTTCATTGTAAATGCATCAGTATAACCTTGATTGTTGCTTTTTTTTTTTTTAAGAAAAAAAGTCTAAAATAGTTTTATGCCAAAAATGCTGTCACTTGAGCTTAACTTGTATTGAATCCTGAATATTCCTTTAATTAGGAACTGCAAAATACTGCACGGTTTAAATTGGAATAATCGTTAAATTGGAATAATGATAGTCTGACCTTCGTTGTTTTTTACCTGACGTAAGTGGCGTGAGTGAATCAAATTGATGACATTCCAGCCCTCTACTAAAGTGAATAATAATGATGACTAATAAACAGGAAAGCCTATTATGTGACTGTCGCAACTTGCGCATCGTCTACCTAAGTGGAAAATGTACCATTAGAAGTTTATCTAATATCTAAACTAGTTTATCTAAGATATATAAATAATACTTTTTTCCCCTTCAGAACTCAATGTGGTGACACATATGTGAAATATTCTTCACATTAAGCCATCAAAACAAGTGTATCAGTGTTTTTATGAGAGATTTCACACTGAGACTGGCTGGCTAATATATGAATATATTATGCTGCGAGTGACAAAATGCCCTCTGCAGTTTGGCACAAATATGCAATAAAAAAACAGCTAAATAATTCTACTTTCAAAGGGACAACAATATATTTTTAATCAAAATGAAATAAATGAAACACTGTTGGCAGGTGTGGCAAAAACTTCATTTTACACCCTGCTATCTCAGATCTATTATTTACAACCTCAATGAATTTATAACAAGCAAAATAGCCCTGGGCTTTCAATTGTTTTATGTTTAATTAAGCATTTACAAGTATAACATTTATTGAATATTTATTGTAAGTACATGCAAAAACTGACAACAAACAATAGAAATAATAATTTGGTTATTGTTCTAAATAGCTTTTATTCCCTTTTCCTTGTACAATGAATAGATTTAACTAATTCAAGACTGAGTAAAAGTAGCTGCACTACTTTATGGCCACATACACACTGCAGCTAAATTTGGTTGTCAGTTCGCCTTTTAGCACTTAATCCTGTTCTGTACACACACAGTTTGATAAAATACGGGAGTGACAACCGCACAAATTAGTTATGGCAATGTGTTTTGCTGTCCCCTTTTGCATATCATGGCTCCCTTCGGCATATCGCGGCACCATTTCGTGGCCCCTTTCACCATATCACGGCCCACTTTGGCATATAGCGGCCCCGTTTGTGACAGGCCCACCGGGAAACCACCCAATGGCCAGTTACCCTCTGCACACATGAAAATTTAGGGGATTCACTCCCGCATTTAAATGCCAATGTCACTTCTGAAATTTTGTAGTGTGTATGCAGCATGTGAATGTAGCATTTGTGCAAAACTACACTCAAAAAATGAAGTCATTATCCTTACTTAATTGGATTTGAGAAAGTTTTACAAGCAATTTAATGCAAAATAATTTGGTTAGATTAGGTCAAATCAGTGTACTAGATTCAACTTCATTAGGTTCACTAAGGTTTTATTCAATCAATTTTTTTATGTTGGCACAAATTAATTTGCTTTATTAATCATTAGTGTATGCCAGGTGAGCAAGTGTAAGGACAGTGAAACTGTTGCACTGTCAATTTAATAGCAACTGCTTATAAAGCTAAGCAGCACTCGAATCAAGTATCACTTGAAAGTAAAAGTCCATCCTCAACCTAAACTCCAGTCTCCACCACAATGGTAATCCCCAAAATTCCAGCATTACAGACAATCTTTTAAAATACCAATATAACAGAACATTAAACATTAACAAATCTCCTCCAATTCTCATTCTGCTCAAAAATGCATACAATAAAACTTAATTTCAACACTTTCTCCCTATCCAGACCCTTGCAAAGCAAGCTGGAAAATGGAACCCCCCCCTGCCGAGTTGCATCAGTGCTTCATTAACACCAAAAATAATTAATGTAGTCCCAACTCAAATAAATGAAGTACATTTTATACATTTAAATGGATAAAATCAATAAAATCAAGTTGTGACAAAATGTTCTTGAATCGTGTTGCTTTCGAACGAGCAGCAAAATCATTTTTTTGAGTGTAAAAGTTTCAAGATTATAAATGCTTCATAGATCATGAAGAAGAGTTAGAGTGATACCTTGTAAACAGCTTGATGGAGACAAGACCAGCCTGACACAGAGTGAGTCCCATTGACCTCTGCCCCACTTTCCACCAGCAGCTCCACCACATCTTGGTGCCCACATTCTACCGCTTGAAACATGAAGCAAAAGACAAAATATATAACAAAAATACACGTTGTAAACGTGATCTGAGATCATGACCCCAGATTCTTTGGGTTTACCTGCAAAGAGGGGACAGGACAGGTCATTGGTTGTCCTGTTAAGGTCTGCATGACCCTTAATAAGCCACTTCACCACCCGGAGGTGTCCATTCTTTGCAGCAAAGTAAAGAGGAGTCTCTGAGTTGTGTGTCAAAGTGTTGACATAGTCTTCGCAGCTGACTGAAGTATAAAAAAAAAGACACTGAGATACAATAGATGAATTATTACACATTAAAGGAAAATATTACACACATTTGGCTGATAGATATTTTATAAACAGTGTTTGATTTTTTTTTTTTTTTTTTTTTTTAAACACTCTATTTGATGACCCCGGCTGAAGCTCCTTACCTGCTGCGGAGAGGAGAAGGCGCACACACTCCGCGGATCCAGCCGCCGCAGCCTCATGCAGGGCGTTCCAGCCCCGGTTATCTCTCACATCCACGGCAAAGCCTCGCTGGATGAGCTTCTGCACCCGTCGACTCTTCCCCTGTCGGGCCACTAGCGCGACGGCTGAGCAGGTGTCTTCATAGCATTCGGTGAAATCCATTTGGTTATTTTCATTTAAAAACAACACTTCCCCAAAACATTACTGAAACGGTTGTTCTGTTTTTAGTGGTTCTTTTAGTGTAACCTGACAGCTCCAGATTTTGAATTACACCTAAAATATATTGCAGCGCCAAGTGCGCAGATTGAATTTATATAATGCACATCAAGTGCGCAGATTGAATTTATATAATGCACATCAAGTGCGCAGGTTGTTCGTGTACTGTAGGTTACATCGATAATGATGATAAGCTGGACAGATAACGGTGCTTTGATAACAAAATAACGAGTTTACTGCTGTGTCACTTGAAGAGTAATAATAAAGTTACTTCACTTTGAAACACATTGAATCTCTAAATGCGTCTTCAAAACAACAAAGCGCTAAAGCGAAAATAATTTTACGGTCCTAAAACATCTGCAAGCAAACACACACAAATGAATGAATACAGAATCCACATGCTCTGTGTTTATGTCAACAGAAGGACCGGATATGTTGGACGGTTATTTCCGGCATTCTGTTTTCTGATTGGCTGGTTCACGGCTCCGGCTAAGTAACAAACATACGTCCTTTTGCGTTCCGTGCGCGTTATTTTTCCCCCACCCGTATTCCGGTTGGTCCCGCCTCCTGCGTTCGGATTGGCTAAGAGCTACTTACAAGCGGTCTGCGATTGGCCAGTTGAGAAGTCGTTCGTATAGCCTTAATAACCATAGTAAACAGAGGGACATCATATCGTATAAGTTGTAGAAAAACAAACAGCCACTAAGGGTATGTTTACACGACAACGATGTACTAAAAACGGAAAAGTTTTTCCTTTGTGTTTTTGAAAAATTTCGCGTACAGACGACAACGTTGTCAAAACGATTGGCGCTGTCACTTTGTAAAGAAACACTACGCACCTGTGCAAATAAGCATTCTTCCACAGAGCGGTGAATACAAACAATGAAGATAGCGAAAGCATCGAGCAATTTTGTCTGGACGGACGATGAGGTTTCTTTATTACTACAATTACTTTGCTGGAGAAGCGTCAATAAACTCAAAATCTTGAGTAGCATAAACACAGTCCTGTAGTCCGCTATTGTAGTTTTGAATGTCTCGCGCGTTGTTTTGAAGTACTCGCGCGCATGCCTATAGAATGAACTCTCAAGATTATTCAATAAACTCTGCTCATTTTTACCATCACTTCGTCTCCTGCCTTCTTCTGTATTCCCCCTGCTGACTCTTGGGCTGGTAGGAGAGTATGTTAACATAACAAGCTGTTGATGTTGACTGGTTTTGGATATCAGACAGAACTCTGAAATATGGATATCTTCTGATGGAGAGAGAGGTCTTGTGTACACTGGATCTAACATGCATTGCCTCATGTTTTCATATTCGAAGCATATCATTGAATACTGTACATGGCATCACATCTCTGTCTATAGGCTATATACATAAGCGGTGGGTGAATGAATTGCAGGGTAAAGATACATCAAATAAAAATAAGTAAATAAATAAACAACATTTAAAATACTAAATTTTTAAAAACATTAAAACATATTAAAAAATATTTTTTTCCCATCTGAATCCATACATTAATTTCAAGATTTTCAAATTACAGGTTCTGCCTACTGTACAATGTTCACACTCCATACAAAACACTCCAAATTAATAAATTGTTGACTATTGTTATTTGCACAGACACCAGTATTCATATTGATAATTATACATCTAAAATTGATGCCTTCAATACATCATTCTTTATATAACACGTAATACGCGTGCGCATGACGTCATCGTTTTTGTACGTTTACATGGAGACGATAACGGCATCGTTTTCAAAAACTTGCACTTTGAAACCCGTTTTCAAAAGTTTGAGTTTTCAGGCCCCAAAACGCCGTTGTTGTGTAAACGAACAGTCAAAACACATAAAAAGTTTTCTGTTTTTAGTTGAAAACGTTGTCGTGTAAACGGCCCCTAATTTTGAAGTTCAGTGCGAATTTTAAATGGTTAACATTAGACAAGACAAAACTATCACATACATTTAAATCAGCTGTTTACTACTTTGTCGAATAATATTATAATGGGGACGACGTAATATCGCAGCTTCCAGTGTATGAACGTGTGTGTTTTTACTCTCTTCTGTACTATACAACTGATAGACCTATTTACTATACAGTATATACCTTACAGCTAAATATACGATATGTAACATCATTTGTCACTTCTTTTCTAAAAATTATTATCATTAATTCCGCAATTAGCTTTTTTTTATTAAAACGAATATTATTTCAAATTAACAATTAGAACAAAGGGAGAGTTGACCCAAAATGAAAATTCTCTCATCATTTCCTCACCCTCATGCCATAACAGATGTGTATGACTTTCTTTCTTCTGCTGAACACAAATGAAGATTTGTAGAAGAATATCTCAGCTCTGTAGGCCCATACAATGATGATTTGATTTGATTTACAATTTCAGTAAAAAAATAAAAATGTCCATACATGCAGTCTTGTACTCTTTCTCTCTAAATCTGAATTTCTTCACATTCCATTTCTACGTAATAATGTATTTCTTTTCCACAGTATTCTCAAAAAAAATCTGAAATAGAAATAATACATATTCTCTCATGGGAATTGATAGTTACCTTGATATTTTATATTCGTATAGTTGGCATACAGTGAAACCATAGATGTGGGAGCCAGGTAAAACCGGTTTGTCATAAAACAATTCTCATTCATATTTCTCATTATTGTTTAGGATAAAGTGATGTTACATATAACTAATTATTTTCTTACAGTACATTTATTGTACATGTATTTACTATTAATAAAAAGAAAAAACACAAATAGTTTTCTACTGTCGGAATGGTAAGTGTTAAAAGTTAGAATCACCCTAATGCCTGCTCTTGAAGGTGGATAAGATAACCATCCAATCAGAAGGTGTCGTCAAGCTTTTGACTTATAGACAACTTGCGTCCAAACAAGTGACGTTTAATTATATCAATAGCGGGAGTTGCCGGAAAACGAGTGGGGAAAAAATAAAAAATAGCTGAATTTGAATCACCGGGAAATATAATAAAAATAATAATAATAATAAAAAAAACAAGTCCCTTTGCTTATTTTAATTAGTTGCACCCACTGAACCGAACCCAGTTTGATTCATTAAAATAGAATTGGAGATATTTACCTTCAATAGCTAACTGATGATATCTTGCTATTTTTTGTTCTCCATTCAAATCTTTAACCCCAAAACAATAGTTAAAAACCTACGTGTATGGCATAATATTGATTACCACTAAACATTAATTTTTACTGGTCCTTCTTTGAAAAACAAAAACCTGGGTTCCAGTGAGGCACTTAAAATGGAAGTGAATGGGGCCAATCTGTAAACGTTAAAATACTCACTGTTTCAAAGGTATATCCACAAGACGTAAACAAAATGCGTGTTAACATGATTTTAGTGTGATAAAATCGCTATCTTGTATCCTATTCCTATTACCACAGTAAAAATGACTATTTAAAGAATGTCACAGCTCAACTAATACACAAGTTTTAACAGAGTTTTTAATGTAAGTACTTTTATAAAATTATAAGCATCACATTTCTGCCTTTAAACCCTCCAAAAATTGCCCCCATTCACTTTCTTTGTAAGTGCCTCACTGTAACTTTGATTTTTACTTTTTAAGGAAGGAACAAATGCTGTTGATTAAGCCTAAAGGAATGTTCTGCGTTCAATACAAGTTAAGCTAAATCGACAGCATTTGTAGCATAATGTTGATTACCACAAAAATGAATTTAAACTCGTCCATCTTTTTCTTAAAAAAAAAAAAAAAAAAAGAAAAGCAAAAATCGAGGTTACAGTGAGGCACTTACAGTGAAAGTGAACGTGGTAAATTTTTGGAGAGTTTAAACAGAAATGTGAAGCTTATAATTTCTGTTAAATTATATATCTTCTGTTAAAACATATATTATTTGAGTTGCAAAGTTGTTTAAATTGTCATTTTTACAGTCATTTTAGGGGTTTAGGGTTTGTTGACATTATATCGTCACGGAAACGAAGTTGTAAAATTGGCTATAACTTTACACAGAAAAGGTTTGTAAGTGATTTTATCACACTAAAATCATGTTTACACTCATATCCTTTATGTCTTGTGGTTGTACTTTAAAAAAGTGAATATTTTAACGTTAAAATATTGGCCCCCCCATTGTAAGTGCCTCACTTTTCCACATAATTACTACTAAATGTATTGTTACTACTATCAAGTAATAACTCATAATAAAATAATATTAAATCTTGTTCAATCTGTCAGAAGCTTTTTGTCATTTTGTTTAGTTTGCCTTTTTTAATGACAGTGGTACCTATAAACAAGCTACAGTAGTTGTTTTGTGCTAACATTAAATGTAGTAAATGTTATGGTAGATATTATGGTTACCATGGTAAATAGTAAAGGTTTATTTTTGAAGCCATGGTTTACTGGCTTTTATTTTGAAAGAAAAAAAAAACAAAAACGTCCTAGCATGTTGCGGCTAAGCAGCCAGTTTATACCTGTAAATACATGTACGCTACAATTTCACATATTTTAATGAAAGCACGTCAGTAAACGGTGTAGTTTCGTGGCAACTTGTAAATTAATCAACCATTAACAAATTCAACTTGCTGGGCGAGTTAATTCAGCATATGAATAGTAAGGTCTAGATCTGTCATGGATCTGCCCTTGACAAGTATGTTCATTTGATTAATCTTTTGTTAATTTGTGGTTTGTACCAATTATCAGCTGACTAGACTAAACTGCGTAAACATACCTAACCAGACACGTCAGTGCCTGAACACCACCCTTTCATGGGTATATATACTGTAACACAACGAGTCGGTGTTCGGAGAAAGGCTTTGAGCTGTCAGAAGAATTGGAAAGATGTGGGTTTTTGGTTACGGATCTTTGATTTGGAAAGTTGACTTTCCATACGAGGAGAAACGTGTTGGATTCGTCAGGGGGTTCAGTCGCAGGTTTTGGCAGGGAAGCACCGATCATCGAGGGGTTCCAGGAAAGGTATGAACTAACACAGTAATTCAATATGAATGGCTCACGAGTTTATCAAACAAAGTATATTTCAATAATATATTTTCTTTCTGTTTTAGCCTGGGCGAGTGGTGACATTAATAGAAGACCCTAAGGTAATTACTTTTGCCTATTAAATATGAGCTAGTGCTCGACGGTCGACCGATATTCTGTTTAATGATAGCATTCAGGGTTGCCAACTCTCACGCATTTGGCGTGAGACATACGCTTTCAGGCTCTGTCTCACGCTCTCACAGTAAATCTCACACAAAATAACAAGAAATCGTCACATACGTAACCTCGGTTCCCTAAGACAAAGGGAGCGAGACATTGCGTTGATTAAGGCATATAGGGAGTGCCTTCTTACACGACCTAGTTGAAACCTCTCTACAATAAGGGCAATATTCTAATATTGGCTATGGTGTTTGAGCCCCGCCTGTTTTGGCGCGAAGCTGTCCGCTATAAAAGCAGGTGCAAAACATAATTTCCTCAGCATTTCTGACTGAAAACAAGGAGCGTATTGCTTGTACCTCAAGAACTCTGACTCTTGTAGTGCAGCTAGTGTTCGCAATGTGACAATGAGACAGACATTCCTTTCGTGCATCCTGCATAGCATACAAAGAGCTGATCAGACAGTCTGAACTGGTGGGTACGCTCAACATATGCGTGTAGAACGCGCACAGGTCATAACAAATACAATGATTGTTCCTCATCTGAATTAAATGGAGGAGGGAAGAAGGCCTGAAGGTGAACTCTCTGCGCTCTGAAGGGCGTGGTTAGGACCTTAGGTACATAGCCTTTTCTGGGGTTGACAGTGGCTTTTGAAAGGCCAGGGCCAAACTCCAGACGTGAATTGATTGATAGTGCATGCAGGTCACCGACCCGTTTTACTGAGGCCAGAGCCAGCAGTAGTGTGGTCTTAACGGAGAGCATGCGCAAATCAACAGAGTCCAAAGGGTCGAAGGGTGGCCCTGCGAGAGCTTTTAGGACTAAAGTTAAGTCCCAAGTTGGGACTGTAGCCGACCGAGGTGGGTTTAATCGTGTTGCTCCATTAAGGAACTTTATGATTAAATCATGCTTGCCTATAGTGGCGCCGGCTTCATGTGCGTAATATGCAGATTTAGTCACCACACACACTTTGAGCTTTGACTGAGCGAGCCCTGCATCTAACCGCTCTTGAAGAAATATGAGAATTTCATGTATGGGGCAGCTTACTGGGTCTTTTCCATGTGAGAGACACCAATCAGTGAACACATTCCATTTTAGAGCATAGAGGCGTCTCGTGGACGGTGCTCTAGCCTGTAAAATGGTGTTCATGACTGAATGCGTCAGCTCTGGTGCGTTTAGCGCGCTCTGTTCAGGGGCCACACATGCAGGTTCCACAGCTTGGGCTGGGGATGCCAGATTGTGCCTTGTACTTGAGAGAGGAGATCCCTCCTTAGCGGTATTTCCCATGGTGAGCTGTACAGCATCTCTGTCATTTCCGGAAACCATGGCTGGTTGGGCCATTTCGGTGTAACCAATAGAATCGTTTCCTTGTCCTCTCGGACTTTGCACCGGGGGAAACACATACTTGCATTTCACCGGCCATTTGTGGACCATTGCGTCCACTCCCAGCGGGACAAATAGATCGATTTCTGCTTTGCTGAATATTTCCCAAATCCTCAATACAGTTTGAGGATGAAGTCTCCATTCGCCCGGTATCACCCATTGGTGTGACAATAGGTCCGCACCGTAATTCAGGCGGCCTGGGACATATGCCGCTCTCAGGGAGAGGAGATGACGCTCGCTCCATAGGAGGAGGTGATGCGTCAGTCTCAACAGTGGCGGTGAATGAATTCCGCCTTGGCGATTTATATATGCCACAACTGTCATGTTGTCTGAGTGAACCAGGACATGACAGTTTGCTATTTCTGACTGAAAAGCCTTTAAGGCTAGGAATACAGCTGATAGCTCTAGGCGGTTGATGTGCCACGCTTTCTTTGTGCCTGTCCAGGTGCTGAAAGTCAGGCATCCATCGCACACCATCCCCCAACCTGTGTTGGAAGCATCCGTAGTCACCACTTTCTGCCTGACAATCTGTCCCAGCACAACACCTCGCTGGTAAAAGGCAGGAGCTGTCCAAGGTGCTAAAGCAGCTATACAGCGGCGGGATATGGTGATGAAACATGCGCCCATGCTGCCAAGCATGTTGTGGCACACGGCACTTGAGCCAGCACTGAAGAGGCCACATGTGTAAGAGAACTAATGGAATGACGGCAGATGCTGTGGCCATAAACACCAATGCTTTTTGAAACGGCTTCAGTGGACGTGTTCTCCCCAGTTTGAACTGAGACACACCGTAAAATGGCCTGAACGCGCTCACTCATGAGCTGTGCGCGCCTGCTCGTGGAGTCGAGGCAGACTCCCAAAAAGAAGATTTGTTGGCTGGGGTAGAGTGTGCTCTTTGCCCAGTTCACATTGAGGCCCACGCTGTTTAGATGTTGAAGCAGTAACCTCTGATTGTGCCAGTAACAGCCAATCATCGAGGTAGTTCATGATGCCCACGGAGCTCAGTTTTAGAGGGGAGAGAACCGCATCGATGCACTTCTTGAACGTGCGAGGAGCCAGAGACAGTCTAAAAGGCAGGACTTTGAATTGATACGCTGTTCCCTCAAACGCAAATCTCCAAAACATCCTGTGATGTCGTACGATTTGGATGTGAAAGTACGCATCCTTCAGATCTATCGACGCAAACCAATCATGTGGGCATACATGCGATAAGATCCGTTTCTGAGTAATAATTATGAACGGGCGCTTTGTGAGTGCGCAATTCAGTCTCAGATCCAGGATTGGGCGAAGCCCGCCATCTTTCTTTGGGACAAGAAAATAACTGCTGTAATACCCTTTTTGGGCTTGACAATTTGGCACAACCTCTGTCGCACTTTTCACGAGGAGATTGTGTATTTCAGCTCGTAAAACTGGCCATCTGTTGATGAAACCGTGGAAGACAGAACGGCGTTGAAACAGGGTGGCCGGCATGTAAATTGGATCATATAACCATGTCTGATCGTTTTTTTTTTTGCAACCATTCTGAAATACCCGTTAAGGCTCGCCATGCATTCGCGTAATGGGATGGAGAGCAGTTTGGTTTGATTACCATATGATTTAATGCGTTGCTCACCATAGGGAAGCGGTTGAGCATAATGTGTGGGCTTTGAAGAGGAAAAGGGCTCTTTGTTGAGAATGTGTGAGCATCTCATGCATTTGCAAGGAGTGCTGTATTCTTTTTTGCATTTATTGCATTTTTCATTGCATTTATTTGAGTGCAAGACACAGAAACAACATTTTGAACAATATTGTGAACAACAATATTCCTTTCCCGACAAACAGCAATGGGGAGATGGGGAACAGTGTTTTGTGTCTCCAATCGAGCCTTCTTCTGAGCAGACCCGGAGGGAACCGCAAGCTCTGCTTTCCGCTTCAAAGGGTTGAAGGGTTCATCGGCGTGGTGTCTGCACTGATACTGCTGCTTCCGTTTGGGCCACGGCTTGCGTGGCCTCACCAGTGGCTCGGCGGCTGCAAGTGCCGGCGCTGAGGCAGCAGGTCTGGGGCTTTTAGTCGGGAGCTGGCTCGAAACAGAGCAAGGGCGAACCGGCTGTGATGTACTCCGTTTTGGAATAAAGTGTTTCAGCCTGTGATTGCTGCTGAGTCGCGAAGTATTGCTCAGCAAACTTATTCACAGAACCGCAAAAGAGGCCGGCTGGAAACACAGGAGTTAATTGCTTTTTCCTTATCACTCATTTCTGTGAGGGTCAGCCATACATGTCAATCCAGAACTACCAGGTTGCCCATGGACTTTCGTGGCATGCAGTGCTAAGTCTGTAGTGGTGCGGAGCTCTTTGAATGTCTCTGGATCGAAACCTTGCTTGTCCATTTGCTTGAGGAGCTTGGCTTGAAATACCTGGAGCACCACCATCGCGTGGAGTGCTGATCCAGCTTGTCCTGCTGCTGAGTAAGCTTTTCCAGCCAGTGCGGACGTTTGTCAACACGGCTTTGAAGGATGAATGGGGCATGATTTCCATGCCATGTTACTCACTGGGTAGTTGGGCATAATCATTCTCTTCCCCATGATCCACATTAGAGAGGATGGCGTCACTGCGCGAGCATGCTGAGAAGGGCACGCGCCAGGACTTAGACCATTCGTTATGAACTTTGGTGAAGAATGGGGCAGATTTGCGAAACGCGGCCGCTTGACAGCGTCCGGACTGCAGGAACCATTCATCAAGGTGAGATTGTGTAGGTTTCTCTGGAGGAGACCACTCGATATTGAGCACTTCAACCACATTTGAAAGGACACGAAGCATCTCCTTGTCAGTGGTGCATACATGCTCCTAGCCCTCGCTGGGGGGAGGGGCGGCAGCATCATCCACTGACCACTCACCTGATGCAGTGAGAGACATGACATCATTATTATCATCCCCAGAATTAGAACCACTGAACGAGACTAGGCTGCGTGCTCTTTCAGAGGACCGGAGCTCGTCTCACACACAACGTATCAGCAAAGACGCGTCACGTGGAGATTGAGGGGCTTGCAGGGTGTGTGTCGGCACGAGGTCCACCTCAAATTCATCCTGCTCAACCTCGTGGCCCCGCCGTGCCTTCTTGTGTGAATCCTCAGGTATCACAGAAGAGGCCGGTGGGAGGGTGTGTGAGGCTGAATCGTCCCTCAGAACGAGGGCGATTTGTGAGCAAAGCATCTTGAGACTCATGCCCTCACAGTGAGGGCAGTCTGGCTCCATGAGAGCTGACTCTGCGTGGGCGTGGCCAGACAGTAAATGCAGCTCTCATGCTGATCTGACGGCGGGATGTGTCTCTCGCACAAGGAACACTTATGGAACGACATCTTTAAAAAGACACGAACATGTAATCGGCTCTTTTACATATGTACAATATATATATATACAGGTGCATCTCAATAAATTAGAATGTCGTGGAAAAGTTCATTTATTTCAGTAATTCAACTCAAATTGTGAAACTCGTGTATTAAATAAATTCAGTGCACACAGACTGAAGTAGTTTAAGTCTTTGGTTCTTTTAATTGTGATGATTTTGGCTCACTTTTAACAAAAACCCACCAATTCACTATCTCAAAAAATTAGAATATGGTGACATGCCAATCAGCTAATCAACTCAAAACACCTGCAAAGGTTTCCTCAGCCTTCAAAATGGTCTCTCAGTTTGGTTCACTAGGCTACACAATCATGGGGAAGACTGCTGATCTGACAGGTCAATAATTGACACCCTTCACAAGGAGGGTAAGCCACAAACATTCATTGCCAAAGAAGCTGGCTGTTCACAGAGTGCTGTATCCAAGCATGTTAACAGAAAGTTGAGTGGAAGGAAAAAGTGTGGAAGAAAAAGATGCACAACCAACCGAGAGAACCGCAGCCTTATGAGGATTGTCAAGCAAAATCAATTCAAGAATTTGGGTGAACTTCACAAGGAATGGACTGAGGCTGGGGTCAAGGCATCAAGAGCCACCACACACAGACGTGTCAAGGAATTTGGCTACAGTTGTCGTATTCCTCTTGTTAAGCCACTCCTGAACCACAGACAATGTCAGAGGCGTCTTACCTGGGCTAAGGAGAAGAAGAACTGGACTGCTGCCCAGTGGTCCAAAGTCCTCTTTTCAGATGAGAGCAAGTTTTGTATTTCATTTGGAAACCAAGGTCCTAGAGTCTGGAGGAAGGGTGGAGAAGCTCATAGTCCTAGTTGCTTGAAGTCCAGTGTTAAGTTTCCACAGTCTGTGATGATTTGGGGTGCAATGTCATCTGCTGGTGTTGGTCCATTGTGTTTTTTGAAAACCAAAGTTACTGCACCTGTTTACCAAGAAATTTTGGAGCACTTCATGCTTCCTTCTGCTGACCAGCTTTTTTTAAAGATGCTGATTTCATTTTCCAGCAGGATTTGGCACCTGCCCACACTGCCAAAAGCACCAAAAGTTGGTTAAATGACCATGGTGTTGGTGTGCTTGACTGGCCAGCAAACTCACCAGACCTGAACCCCATAGAGAATCTAAGGGGTATTGTCAAGAGGAAAATGAGAAACAAGAGACCAAAAAATGCAGATGAGCTGAAGGCCACTGTCAAAGAAACCTGGGCTTCCATACCACCTCGGCAGTGCCACAAACTGATCACCTCCATGCCACGCCAAATTGAGGCAGTAATTAAAGCAAAAGGAGCCCCTACCAAGTATTGAGTACATATACAGTAAATGAACATACTTTCCAGAAGGCCAACAATTCACTAAAAATGTTTTTTTTATTGGTCTTATGATGTATTCTAATTTTTTGAGATAGTGAATTGGTGGGTTTTTGTTCAATGTGAGCCAAAATCATCACAATTAAAAGAACCAAAGACAAACTACTTCAGTCTGTGTGCATTGAATTTATTTAATACACGAGTTTCACAATTTGAGTTGAATTACTGAAATAAATGAACTTTTCCATGACATTCTAATTTATTGAGATGCACCTGTGTGTATATATATATATATATATATATATATATATATATATATATATATATATATATATACAGTGCATCTGGAAAGTATTCACAGCGCTTCACTTTTTCCACATTTTGTTATGTTACAGCCTTATTCCAAAATGGATTAAATTCATTATTTTCCTCAAAATTCTACAAACAATACCCCATAATGACAACGTGAAAGAAGTTTGTTTGAAATCTTTGCAAATTTATTAAAAATAAAAACGAAAAAAATCACATGTACATAAATATTCACAGCCTTTGCTCAATACTTTGTTGAAGCACCTTTGGCACCAATTACAGCCTTAAGTCTTTTTGAGTATGATGCTACAAGCTTGGCACACATATGTTTGGGCAGTTTCTCCCATTCTTCTTTGCAGGACCTCTCAAGCTCCATAAGGTTGGATGGGGAGCGTCGGTGCACAGCCATTTTCAGATCTCTCCAGAGATGTTCAATCGGGTTCAAGTCTGGGCTCTGGCTGGGCCACTCAAGGACATTCACAGAGTTGTCCCGGAGCCACTCCTTTGTTATCTTGGCTGTGTGCTTAGGGTCGTTGTCCTGTTGGAAGATGAACCTTCGCCCCAGTCTGAGGTCCAGAGCGCTCTGGAGCAGGTTTTCATCAAGGATGTCTCTGTACATTGCAGCATTCATATTTCCCTCGATCCTGACTAGTCTCCCAGTTCCTGCCGCTGAAAAACATCCCCACAGCATGATGATGCTGCCACCACCATGCTTCACTGTAGGGATGGTATTGGCCAGGTGATGAGCGGTGCCTGGTTTCCTCCAGACATGACGCTTGCCATTCAGGCCAAAGAGTTCAATCTTTGTTTCTCATGGTCTGAGAGTCCTTCAGGTGCCTTTTGGCAAACTCCAGGTGGGCTGTCATGTGCCTTTTACTGAGGAGTGGCTTCCGTCTGGCCACTCTACCATACAGGCCTGATTGGTGGAGTGCTGCAGAGATGGTTGTTCTTCTGGAAGGTTCTCCTCTCTCCACAGAGAAATGCTGGATCGGGTTCTTGGTCACCTCCCTGACTAAGGCCCTTCTCCCCCGATCGCTCAGTTTGACCAGGCGGCCAGCTCTAGGAAGAGTCCTGGTGGTTCCAAACTTCTTCCATTTACAGATGATGGAGGCCACTGTGCTCATTGGGACCTTTAATGCTGCAGACATTTTTCTGTAACCTTCCCCAGATCTGTGCCTCGATACAATCCTGTCTCAGAGGTCTACAGAAAATTCCTTGGACTTCATGGCTTGGTTTGTGCTCTGACATGCACTGTTAACTGTGGGACCTTATATAGACAGGTGTGTGCCTTTCCAAATCATGTCCAATCAACTGAATTTACCACAGGTGGACTCCAATCAAGTTGTAGAAACATCTCAAGGATGATCAGTGGAAACAGGATGCACCTGAGCTCAATTTTGAGTGTCATGGCAAAGGCTGTGAATACTTATGTACATGTGATTTTTTTCGTTTTTTAAACTTCTTTCACGTTGTCATTATGGGGTACTGTTTGTAGGATTTTGAGGAAAATAATGTATTTAATCCATTTTGGAATAAGCCTGTAACATAACAAAATGTGAAAAAAAGTGAAGCGCTGTGAATACTTTCCGGATGCACTGTATATATCACAAAATATACAATATACAATTGCTTTGTAAGGATACACAACACCTGCCGAGGCGCTGCGGGGAATCAGGATGCTGAAGCAGCCCATTCACCAGCAAAGCGTCAAGCGGCGAGACGTAGTGATGTTCGCCGGGGCACTGAAGGGTAGCGGAGAGTCTTCTCGTTGCTGTAAAGATTCTGCCCGCTGACTTGTTTATATCAACGGCAAAGGGTAGAGGACTTCTAGACAAGAGATGAATCACTGTCTTGAAGGAAGAAATTCTGAGGAAATGGTGTTTGCACACCTGCTTTTATAGCGGAGAGCTTCGTACCAAAACAGGTGGGGCTCAAACACCATAGCCAATATTAGAATATTGGCGTTATTGTAGAGAGGTTTCAACTAGGTCATGTAAGAAGGCACTCCCTATATGCGCTAATCAACGCAATGTCAAGTGTACTGAGTCATAAGGGAACCAGAGTTCTGGGGTACACTTCATAGGGCAGAGCATGCGAATGAATACGCATTTGATATCTCTGTGCACGGACGCCACAAAAAGAATACACTTAATATGAATTCTACAGAGAATCATCTAATTTAAATTGCTGGGAAGAAGTAGCCTAAACCCTCTCAAATTGCTACACAAGCCCCGAAATTATAAACAGCACTGGTAAGGTAAAGAGGAGACAACACCATGCATCATCAATTTTAAGGCTTTTTAAAATGCATATCATCACCCTTACTAAAACGTATCATGATTATTCTGTAGAAAGACAGTGACCGAAAAGTTATAGTTTCATATTAAATCTATAAAAACCTCATTTTTATATTATTTTATTTTAAGTACTTAATGTACATGTCTTTAGGCTATTAGTTTTTTCCATAGCAAATACTAGTTTAATTTTTTAGAAAGACTAGTTACATTGACCTAACTATCATGATGAGGAGCCATCCATTGTGGTTATGGCCCTATTATTAGGCTACCAATGACAATTAAACAGTGGAAGAAATATGATAGGCTAAACATTCATAAGGGCAAGTACAAATTGTAGAATGAAGGGGTTTAAAATCTGGACCTCCATGAATTTTAGACAAAGTTTTCCAACTGTTCAACAAACTGTCCCTGTTTACCTTTAGATATTTCAAGATATGACTTACTATAAATTATTAAGAGCCTGATGAAAGGAAAACAATATTTTAAAGGACACAAAAATTTTTATTGGAAGCACTCCCAGCTCATTAAATTAAAGTGGCCCACTCATACTGTAGGTATAACATCAGAATATTATAACTAGCCCTATAAAAATAAGGTCTTATTTAAATTCATTTAATTTGATTTCCCATAGCATTTTGTAAACAAAAGTAAAACAATTGTAAAATTCAAAAAGTTCCAGATTTCCAATGTAAACATGAAATGCAGTTTAGTAATTCTTTTAATTAGTAATTAATTGCAATTATGTAACCAACCAAGGCTTGGTACCTCAGCCATCACTGAAGATCATTTTTGGACCCAAGAAAAACCCTGGTTGTGCAATAGTGTATGGGTTTTTTGAAACTGTGAATGGTAGGCAAATTGGTGAGCCCAAAAAAAAATAAACATTTATTTGCCTTGTAGGGTTGGATGAGGTCTTGTTTTGGTTTTAGAAATCAAATATAGAAGGCCTACTAGTATCAAGTATGCACACTATATGTCCTGGGACACATTAAGATGCCACGGGCACAGGGCCCCCTGAGCTTGAACGATTTGCCTGTTCATTAATGCGGCCCTGGCCATGACATCAAAATCTCCCTCCAGCCTGGTATCCAAAGTTGGCAACTCTAAATGAGATGTACACACATTTCCAATTTCCTTTTGAAATTATACAATTTTATATAATATTTAACTAATTATTTCAGAATTCAAAGTAAATGTTGTGTAGAATATAGGCCTACTTTTTATTAATTAGAAATACACAATAATTTTTTTGCACAGTAATTTTTCAGGTTACCTCTTAAATATTTAAAAATAGATGTGCACTTTGAATTTCAGATTTATACTAATTAGTTAAGCATGAAATATTGCCCAAAAAATGTCCCTGTGAAATGCCTTGACGAGCGCAGTTCGATTTAAGTGGGGGCGGGACATGTTGAACAAATCGTCCCATTTTTAAAATGGCCAAAAGGCTTTAGTTCACAGTGAAACTAACCCTAACGACTATATGCAACTTTCCACCATGTTGCTCATGTCAGAGCTGCTTACTTGAGAAGCAATCTCAATACCGGCCAGCTTTTCAAAAACTTGAGAACTGAACAATGATCTTACTGACAACATTAATCGATAACCAGCCCGCAAACACACAAGCACATCGCGGTCTTTCCTGCAAATGCAGGAACTGAGTTTAGACTTCGCTCCAAGATTATACGTGGTTCTAAAATGTCTTGGCGCAGTGACCTATTTCTCAGGAAAATAGCAAATTGCGTTTTGCGCCACTTCATTAACATAAAATCCAGCAACAGTTTGCGCACATACACCCACAGATAGAGCAAACACTCCCACCCACGCCCTCTTGCACTTTACGCTGGCACGAAAATTGACCTTAGAATTAGCGCGCTCACTAAAATTGGATAAGACGTAGCGTATGATTGTTGAGTGTAGCGCTGCGCCTAGCACTATCACGAAAATAGAGCTCAGTATATTCATGTTTTTAATCATAATACACTAAGCATAAAGAAAAAAGAGCAGTTACTCGAGCTGTACATCCCCAAAAACTTCCAACTGCACAAAAAAAATATGAATAAACTCCTGTAAATTTCCTTGAGTCTAGCTCTCACTTTGGCACGTCCTATTCAGAAGTGATCATCACTATTTCCTTCAAAGACAAGTACCCCCCACTGTGGGAGCTTAAGATAGATGAAAGGCAATAATGGTCTGTCAGAACTCACTTTTTAAGTGATGCTTATTGGAAATTATTTTTGGAACAACCCTTAAGCATGGATTGTGCTCCTTTTCGAAGTGTCCTGCAAAGGCATGATCAGCGCCAGTTAGAACAGCCAGATGCGCCGAACATTTTTAGGGGAAAGGTGCATTCTCGTTTAGACGTACACTAGCATATAGTTGACCTTAAAGCTAATAGATATGAACTAAAAGCAGCAAAACTTCGATTTTGATTTCACTGGGTTTTTAAAATGTAAACAAGCCAGAACCCAGAGATTATTTTATGTTGTGATAAGCAGTTTTTTACAATTAACATTTTATTTACATACATTTTCATGGACATTTGCATTTATACATTTACAAGATACTTTTATCCAAAGTATTCTTTCTACTCATTTGCATTCCACTTGCCTGCAGGGTTGTGTATGGGGTGTTGCTTATAAATTGCCATTAGGCCGAGAAAAGGAGGTGAAAGAGTATCTAGACTACAGAGAGAAAGGTGGGTATGGCGTGATCACCGTTACATTTTATCCCAAAGAAGAAGAACATAAACCAATGCAGGACACGTTGCTCTACATTGGATCCTGCGGCAACCCAAATTACCTTGGCCCAGCGCCTTTGGAGACAATTGCTCAACAGATTGTCAAGTCTGTAGGCCCCAGTGGCAAGAATACAGATTACCTGTTTGAGCTCGCTGATGCCCTCCGACAACTAGTACCTGAAGACTTCGATGATCATCTGTTCTCTCTGGAACGGCTTGTGAAGGAGCTGCAAGAGGAGGAGTTGGAGTTAAAGTGATCTGCTCGTCTGTCTTCAAAAGAACTCAGGAATTTAGTCCTTTTATCCACTATGATGGCTTATGCACACTAACAATTTACCGGTACTTGAAAGAGTGTTAGATACTGTAAGCAGTTGTTCTGTTAAGGTAGTTTAAAATGTCGTCTTTACCGTTCTAAACCAGGCTGATTTTATGATCATGTGTTAAACATGAATCCAATCAGGAACTGAATGGACTACAGTATGTTGCATATTGTGATTTAGTCAAGTTTGTCATACCTTTACATACATGAAAATGTAAATGAATGGACAGTTCATAATTGGAGGGAGGTTTATTTTACTCAGGATACTTGCAACTTAAATGCCAGAAAGCCATTTTTTTCTTTAAATTACATGTTTCCTCACACACTTCACCCATAATTAAGCCATTGATATGAACAGGTAGTGAATCTTATAATACATTGTTTTTAATTTCTTTACATTTGGGGTGAAATACGAGCAGGAAATGTTCTTGATTTCATGAGATTCACCCAAGCATAGCTTTGATTTAGTCACTTAATGAAATAAGGATACTTAATGGTCACTGGTCAGTCTGTTGTCGATACTGTAGATCACCACTTCTATGTTCCAACATGTAACTTAAAAGTTAATGTATGCATATCATGAAAATAGTAATAATAATAATAATAATGACTTTGGTTTATTTATTATAAGACCCAGATGAAAGATGGCAACAGAGAGGCCATTTTGATTAATTAAAAACAATGTTTATTGGCCTTTTGATTAAAACAAAGCAAACATCTAAAAAAAAATAAAAATAAAATAAAATCATTTAAAATCACTGCAGTTTTGGCACTAAGCTAAAGGATGGTTCTGTTATGTACACTGCAAAATGTAGAACAGAACTAACCAGGGTATAACCTGAAGACCTTTCTGGTGGTGTGTATGATTCAGAGGACAGTCTAATATAGTTCTGTGGCTGGAGTAAAGGGTGACAGAAAAAAAATGTGTGTGATGGAGGATTCTGTGAGATTACTCAGTTGCATGCCAATAAGAAACAGCTCGAAACATCGTAGACTACAAACATGCTCACTCACACCAACATGCATATGTATCTCATTGCCCTCCATGACAAGACAGACACTTGTACGAGACCACTCACACCAACTGGCCTCAAATTTAATCAGATCAGGCTGTTATCCCTAGCAGAACTGTCAGTCGTTTATGCACAGATAAATGCATATGTACAGTGCATAAATACATACATACAAACATATACATATATAAATACACAAACACATAGGACACACAACAAAACCCTGTTATGATGGCATGTGAGCAGAGTGCTATGGAACAATACATGGCTGTGTCTCACTAGACCACAAACTGCTACCTTCAAACACATATCACAATGGTAAATAATAAAGGCTCAGTCAAAATATATTCTTGTATGAGGTTCCTGATGCGTCTAGCTTTGACCAACCATCGCAACACTTAATTTTTTTGCATGCCGCATCAGATTGTCATGAAGATTTTAATATACTGTACAAATTTAGGAACAAAAGATCCTAGCAGGCCAATGAGGTTTTTTCGTTTCATCAAATTTGGTGTCTGAACATTCCTTGAAGATATTTGAAATGTTTGGGAGGTGGAAAATTTTACAATTCTTTATCAAATGGATTGAGTTTTTTGGCTTTAGGGGAGCCAATTTTCAGAAGCTCAGTTCAGAGAGCATGATGGGGGAAGAGAGGCTTGAGTCTTGGAAATGGGGGGGGGGGGGGGGGGGGGGTGGGGCATTCAGTCCTTCATCACACAGTCCATGTCAACACACAGGATTAAAGATAAGAAAAAAAAATTCTATCTGTACAATAATATTACAGACTGCAGGCCATACATCCCTGCACTGGTAAACCTTAAATATTAAGTATAATTCAAATGCAAAAATATGGGCTAGATATATACATACAAACAGTACATACAGAGTACATTTATAGGTCATTAATCACTCATCCCACGTCTCTGTACTCCAAACGATTCCTACATATTCCTCCTCCTCTCATCTCCTCATGTGCTCCTGGTTTACTGGGCTCTTGGGTCTGAGTTCGAGAGTCTCTGCTGTAGATGCTGTTGCCTGAGCTGAACAGAGCATATTTGTTCCTCTTGTCCTCCCATGACATCCTCATGAATGCATTACATTTTATTCGCTTGATTATAAAATAAAATAAAAAAAAATGAACAAACTAAAACCTGCAGCAACATTGTCACAACCTGAAAATAAACACAGATTAAACATCCATCAGATCACAGTAAAATAATTTAAAGAACATTAGGCAGATTTTCCAGATAAAACAGCTTTCATTGTCAAGTTACTACTGTAATGCAACAAAACATTAAATATGTCTAAAAAATTAGACAGCCAACCTAAACAGCATTTGTTGGGCACCCAAGATGTGTTGACCGATACATTTCCATGACCTTTCCAGTAGCTTGATAAGGATTTTTAAAAATAAATATGTGACGAGGAGGAGGGCGGGGCACGGCTGTGAGGATACACGCCCAGCCCTGAATCGGGCTAATCAGCCAGGAGGGGGATAAAGACGAGCCGGAGGCGCAAGTTCAGGGGAGAGAGAGAGTGCCACATGCGGCCACTGTGCGTGTGTGTTTACATTGATTTAAGTTCATTTATGTTATTAAAAGTTATGTTTACTGTTCAGCCGGTTCCTGCCTCCTACTTGCCCATCTTACCCAGTTACAAAATAAAATTCAGAAAGTTATGCTAATTAATCATTCAGTAGGGGTGGGTAAAAATATTGATTTTCCGATGCATCACAATCTTCATTTGAATGATTTCGATACGATTCTTAAATTCCAAAATCATGTAATGCGTGTCCAAAGATGAGATCCATACATTTGTCATTGAATAAGATCTATTCTAATACTCTGTGATCTACAGTCAGTTGTTGAAAAACAAAAAAAATAAACATTTAATTCTAATCATGCATGGCATAGCTGAGATTCAAGCCATTCGAGTCCTCTCTCGTTAACATGGTAACGTTTTTTTTAGCATGTGTTCAACAAATCAATATAAATACCTGTGAATGGTACACACTATGCAATTAAACAAACAAACAAAAAAATAGTAGTAAACAAAAAAAATATATAAAATATAATATCTTTATTTCTCTGTATGGAAAAACATGGATTTGCTCATTTTTAAAAAGCCAACATGTGACCAAAATGATGAAAAACTAAAATATAATTAGTAAAATTAATATTTTCATAATGTACCTAGTTAGAAGGTCCCTTGTGTAATAAATAGCATTAATGGGGAGAATGTTTTTTTCATATGTATGCAAAAGGGACATTAGATCTGAAATATACTCATCTGAATCTATATAGAACCCCATAGAAAGCGAAATCGAAAGCTTGTGAATCGGAATCGAAAAATCTTTATCAATACCCAGCCCTATCATTCAGGCCAATGTGCAAACCAGATTGACTGATTTATAGAAAATGACAAACTCAAAAGAACAATTAGCTCACAAATTTGACATCACTACTGCTTATTCAACACAAAACAATATCAAGCCAATTAAATATTTTAGAGCACAGCATAACTACAAAATTTCATATTCATAATTGAAATTTCCATGACTTAAGATTTAAGAAAGGTAATTACTGAGTAATACTAATGAACTAAATGTAACTGATGTGTAATTATTTTGTAGGCCTGCTTGTATAACTAATGTAATTAATAATAGTAACATGTAATATGTGCAACACAGATACTGTAAAAAAAAATATGTTGCCATTAATTTCCATGACTGTTCCAGGCCTGAAAACCACAGTTTTAAAATTGCCTGATATTTCCATTTTTTTCACGACTGTGGGAACCCCACAATTCGTGTTAATGAAGAAAACACCAGCTGTGTTACTTTTGAATGAGTAGCTTTGTTCCATACCCATCTATGCATAGTAGCAGGGTGACACAAGAAGGTCTGTGAGCACCACGAGCTGGTCGTCCGTGAACTGCTGCTTGTGCTCCAGCCAGTTGTCGTGATGAGTACGGCGGAAATTAGACAAAGTCTTTTTCACTGTCATCTAAATCAGACACAGAGAGGCTTGTATTGATTTTTTATAGACTTAATGGCCCCTAAAAGTGAGCTGCACAGAGGGGGACAGAAAGCAAACGTGTCTCAGTTGTGATGACTGGTATACCTCGATAGGCTGTGTGTCGTTGAGGTGTGCACTTAGATCCATGAGGAGCTGAGGCATCCACGTAGGGACATCATACGGACTGGATAAGATGCAAGCACTGAGTCCCAGCACTCCTGCATGACGCCGTACTAGATCTGAGAAAAAACAAACAAACAAACATGGATCATGTCCACGGGCAGCTGATGCTTTCCAGGCATGACAACATACACTTGTGTCCCAGTGATGGCTTCGACATGAACACGTAATTATAGCCAGAGGTGGGTAGTAATGTGCTACATTTACTCCTTTACATTTACTTGAGTAACTTTTTGGAAAAAAAGTACTTTGAGTATGTTTTATAGTGGGTACTTTTCACTCTTAAGTAAATTTCTGATGAAATTTGTTCTACTTCGTTACAACGGGTAGCAATCCTGTCGTTACATTACTGGTTTTAATTTAATAAGTGTTAATAAATGCGTAATTTATTTAGATTTTTGAATGGGACTCTTACGACAGTGGAACTTTACAGCTGCGTGCTGTCACTCGAGTCGCATTCAACACTACAGCAAGCGCGCAAAACACATTTTTTTTCACTCCACACAATGCCTTCATTTGACACCAAGACAAGGATATAATTCAAGATTAAAATTGCAGCTCCAACTTAAGAAAACACAGTGAGGTATATTTTTGAGATTGTGACAATGTGGGCTTGTCTGTGTCATGACGATACTCATTTATTTTCAGCGTGAATCTGTAACTGTGGGCTCTTATGACCTCAGTTTCTAAATTTGCATTTTTATATCAGCACTGCAACATATCAGTACCTACTGTATAAATCCTTGTCAACATCCATGTTAAGTGCAAATTTTTTGCCCTGCCTATCACGATTGTGAGCATTTCTGCATGTGCATGGTTGGCGCGTGCACAGCGTTTGACATGTGGGCAGCTTTGTCTTATGGACAACACGCTTCCAAATACAGAGATAAATGTGTAATTTACCCTTAGTGTACAGAACTAATTATCTAAATACTTTCGACACTGACAATGCTGGACCGTCTCAACAAAATTCACGCAGGATGTAAAAAGCAGTGAAATAATGACAGAAGGCATGAATAAAGCATAATCTTGCTTCAGTGTATAAACAAACATTATATGTAACTTGGGACTGTGTGACATTGTTCACGTTTTTCACCATAATAATTACTAGAAAAAGGTTTCCAAACTTCTCTTCTAATTGACAGATTCATCCAAATCTGAGAAGTGTCCTTAAAGTGATAGTTCGGCCTTTAATATTATATCATCATTTCCCCGCCCTCAAGTTCCTCTAACCCCGTGAAACTTTCTGTATTCTGTGGAACCCAAAAGATGTTAGACAGAATGTTAGGGACTGACAGTCTCAGTCACCATTCCATTTCAAAATATGGAGGGAGAAAAAAACATGCATTGAAAGTAAATGATGATTAAGGTTAGCATTCTGTCTAACATCATATAGGAATAATGTTTCCAAAATTTTTAATTCTCACATCATTTGCTCACCCTCATGCTCATGTTTTTTCTTCAACTGAACACAAATATTTTTAGAAGAATATATCAGCTCTGTTAGTTTATACTAGAATGCAAGTGAATGGGTACTAAAACTTTGAAGCTCAGAAAGCACATAAAAGCAGTATTAAAGGAATTCAAATGACACTGGTTCAATCTATGTCTTCAGAAGGGATATGAGTGTGGGTGAGAAACAGATCAATATTTAAATCCTTTTTTTACTAATAAATCTCCACTTTCACATTCTTCTTCTTGTGTTTTTGGTGATTCAATACTTTGTGCACTGGGTAGGGAGTGAATATAGTAAAATAGTTTTTTAATAGTAAAAAAAAAAAAAAAAAAAAGGAATATATTATAAAGTTATATACATTTATCTGTTTCTCACCCACACCTATCATATTGCTTCTGAAATTCACTGGAGTCATATTAATTACTTTTATGCAGCCTCTATGTGCTTTTGGAGCTTCAGAATTCTGGTCACCATTCACTTGCATTGTATGGACCAACAGAGCTGAGATATTCTTCTAAAAATCTTCATTTGTGTTCGGCAGAAGAAAGCAAGCATACACATCTGGGATGGCATGAGGATGAAAATGAGAGCATTTTAATTTTTTTGTGAAATATATATCCCTTTAATTTGATGCATGGAAGAAATAGGCCATATGGGTTTGGAACAACATGGTGGTGAATGATGACAATTGCCATTATTAAGAATAATATTAATAGTATTATTATTATTAATAATTCTGTCATGCATGTTAAATGTGTATCATGTACTGGAATATAGGAGAGTAAACATCCATAACATTTTATGTGAAAGTAACCAGTTACTACATGAGTATTATTTTTATTGGATACTTTCTTACTTACTCGGATAATTTATAACATTATTACTTTTACTTCTACTTGAGTAACGTTTTTAGCTACTCTACCCACCTCTGATTATAACACTGCATGTGATCAAAGTGGGTGCATACCAACTGAAGGGATGGTGTCCACCACAGAGCCCAGTTCTCTTTTCCTCTTTTTGGGCAGTCTGGTTTTGCATAGAGCCTCAAAGTGAGTCTGCATAGAGGCATCCATGCTCAAGAAGTTGCACTGCAGGAAGCCACTGAGAGTGGTCGCAGCCATCTCCCTCACCTAAGGTACAGAAAAGTAAAGAGAGAGATGCAGGTTATATGAATGAACAGGTGCATAAAACAGAATAAATAATGATGCCAGCACGCCAGTGTGACATGGCAGGTACCTCCAGTTGTTCATCCTCCAGTAGCCGGATGACCAGTGCTCTTACGTCCTGAACAGCCTGATTGGTGCTCAGTATGGTGAACAGGTTATAGAACACCATTATCTGTAGATATGTCAGCACTGAATATCGTGCATGCCAGGAGCTGCTGCCAGCAATCTAAAAACACAACATGAATCTCATTATTCCAGAGCAAAGACAGTGACCACTAGGCAATATACACTGCCTGGCCAAAAAAAGTCACCGTTTGGATTTAAATAACAGATACTTAAGAGCCTGTGTTTGGATCATTATTGCAGTGATTAATATGTTTCAGCTGGCAACAATTCTTTTAACCCTAACTGATGCCGTGTGTAGTTTCTCATTTCTTAAACATGTCGGAAGACGTATCCCGTGGTTGTGGAAAAGATGTTACTGTGTTTCAGAAGGGGCAAATTATTGGCCTGTATCAAGCATAGAAAACAACTAAGGAGATTGCTGAAATCACTGGAATTGGGTTAAGAACTGTCCAACACATTATTAAAACCTGGAAGGATAGTGGTGAACCATCAGATTCGCAGAAGAAATGTGGTTGGAAAAAAATCTTGAATGATCGGAGATCACTAAAACGCTCACGACAGTAGAATTCATGGCTATGTTTGATAGTGAATGTAAGAGCATTTCCACACGCACAATGCGACAAGAACTTACACGATTGGTACTACAGCTGTGTGGCCACAAGAAAGCAACTTGTTTGTGAGGCTTATTGGAAAAAACTACTTCAGTTTGCTAGGGAGCATAACAATTGGACTGTGGAGCAATGGAAAAAAGTAATGTGGTCTGATGAGTTCAGATTTACCCTATTCCAAAGCGATGGGCACCTCAGGGTAAGAAGGGAAGCATATGAAGTGATGCACCCATCATGCATAGTGCCCACTGTACAAGATTCTGGAGGCAGTGTTATGATCTGCGGTTGTTTCAATTGATCAGGTCTTGCTCAGCAATGTTATGCAGCAATAAAAAAGTCGTCTACCTGAATGCACTGAGTGACCAGGTTATCCCATCAATGGATTTTTTTTCTTCCCCGATGTCACAGGCATATTCCATGACGACAATGCCAAGATTCATCGGGCTCACATTGTGAAAGAGTGTTTCAGGGAGATGAGGAATAATTTTCACACATGAATTGGCCACCACAGAGTCCTGACATTAACCCCATTGAAAGTCTTTGGGATGTGCTGGAGAAGACTCAACGGAGTGGTTTGACTCTCCCGTCATAAAATTATTATTTATTTTTATAAAGTGAAGATGGCGTAGCAGATGGCCGCCCTGGTGTGGAGCTCTTCAAAATTCTTTTGTTGTTTTTGTTTGTTTGTCCTGTTTAGTAATTTTTTTCCAATCAGTTTTACCAGGGATGAACTTCGGCAGCACATACCAGACAATCTTTTCCCGGTTTTGCCTATTCAGACATTTTGCTGGACATTTTAGTCTGAGGTGCAGCCGTGTTGTTTAAGTGCGCTATGAGATGCAGGTGAGGGAAGCGAGCCGGCAGCGCGGATTTTGAACAGCGCTGCCGAGTATTCATCTGGCGAATCTCCGCTCTCTTCCTAACAAAACGGACGAACCACATCTCCTCACCCGTACAAACAAGGACTATTTAAACTCTGCTGCCTTGTACTTCACAGAAACTGTGAAGCCATTCCAGACAGCATGTTACATTTGCCAGGCTTTCAGCTGTTCAGAGCGGATCACACTGCAGAGTTAACGGGGAAAACAGAGGCGGTGGAACGTATTTTTACATCAATAAAAGTTGCTGTACAGATGTAACAACATTAAAGAAGATGTGCTGTCCTAATTTGAAAGCGCTCTTTATCAACTGTAAGCCTTTCTACTCGCCGCAGGAGTTTTCCTCGTTTAATCAGAAGAGTGTTTATATTCCTCCACATGAGTCTGCATATAGAAGGGAGGTTGAATGGCTGGCTCACTGGTGCAGTCATAACAACCTGGAGCTCAAAACACTCAAACATTGACCCCGCTCACCATTCTAAACAGCACTGTGGCAGCAGTGGAGTCATTCAGGTTCCTGGGCACTACCATCTCACAGGACCTGAAGTGGAAGACCCACATTGACTCCATTGTGAAAAAGGCCCAGCAGAGGTTGCACTTCCTTCGCCAGTTGAGGAAGTTCAACCTGCCACAGATGCTGCTAATCCAGTTCTACTCAGCAGTCATTGAGTCTGTCCTCTGCACTTCAATAACTGTCTGGTTTGGTTCAGCTATGAAATCGGACATCAGAAGACTACAAAAGACAGTTCGGACTGCTGAGCGGATTATTGATTGCCCCTTGCCCTCCCATCAAGAACTGTTCACTTCCATATATATATATATATATATATACACACACACACACACACACAGTTTACATACACCTTAGCCAAATACATTTAAACTCAAGTTTAAATGTAAAGTTTTTCACAATTCCTGACATTTAATTGTAGAAAACATTCCCTGTCTTAGGTCAGTTAGGATCACTACTTTATTTTAAGAATGTGAAATGTCATTATAATAGTGGAGAGAATTATTTATTTCAGTTTTTATTTCTTTCATCACATTCCCAGTGGGTCAGAAGTTCACATACACTTTGTTAGTATTTGGTTGCATTGCCTTTAAATTTTTTAATTTGGGGCAAATGTTTTTGGTAGCCTTCCACAAGCTTCTCACAATAACTTGCTGGAATTTTGGCCCGTTCCTCCAGGCAGGACTGGTGTAACAGAGTCAGGTTTCTAGGCCTCCTTGCTCACACATACTTTTTCAGTTCTGCCCACAAATGTTCTATCGGATTGAGATCAGGGCTTTGTGATGGTCACTCCAATACCTTGACTTTGTTGTCCTTAAGCCATTTTGCCACAACTTTGGAGGTATGCTTGGGGTCATTGTCCATTTTGAAGACCCATTTGCGACCAAGCTTTAATTTCCTGGCTGATGTCTTGAGATGTTGCTTCAATATATCCACATAATTTTCCTTCCTCATGATGCCATATATTTTGTGAAGTGCACCAATCCCTCCTGCAGCAAAGCACCCCCACAACATGATGCTGCCACCCCCATGCTTCACGGTTGGGGTGGTGTTCTTCGGCTTACAAACCTCACCCTTTTTCCTCCAAACATAATGATGGTCATTATGGCCAAACAGTTCAAATTATGTTTCATTAGACAAGAGGACATTTCTCCAAAAAGTAAGATCTTTGTCCCCATGAGCACTTGCAAACAGTAGTCTGGCTTTTTATGGTGGTTTTGGAGCAGTGGCTTCTTCCTTTCAGGTTATGTTGATATTGGACTCATTTTACAGTGGATATAGATACTTGACTACCTGTTTCCTCCAACATCTTCACAAGTTCCTTTGCTGCTGTTCTGGGATTGATTTGCACTTTTTGCACCTCTCTAGGAGACAGAATGCGTCTCCTCCCTGAGCGATGTGATGGCTGCATGGACCCATGAGGTTTATACTTGCATACTATTGTTTGTATAGATGAATGTGGTACTTTCATGCATTTGGAAATTGCTCCCAAGGATGAACCAGACTCGTATTTTTTTACTTTGCTGATTTCTTTTGATATTCCCATGATGTCAAGCAGAGAGGCACTGAGTTTGAAGGTAGGCCTTAAAATACATCCACAGGTACACCTCCAATTCAGTACACCTCTTATCAGAAGCTAACTGGCTAATTGTGTAAAGGCTTGACATCATTTTCTGGAATTTTCCAAGCTGCTTAAAGGCACAGTTAACTTAGTGTATGTAAACTTCTGACCCACTAGAATTGTGATATAGTCAATTAAAAGTGAAACAATCTGTCTGTAAACAATTGTTGGAAAAATTACTTGTGTCATGCACAAAGTAGATGTCCTAAACTTGCCAAAACTGTAGTTTGCTAATATTAAATCTGTGGAGTGGTTAAAATGAATTGTAATTACTTCAACCTAAGTGTATGTAAACTTCTGACTTCAACTGTATATTTACAGTATATATATATATATATATATATATATATATATATATACACACACACACACACACACACAGCAAAAAAGTTTGTAATAATGTACAGATTTTGCTCTTATGGGAAGAAATTGTTACTTTTATTCACCAAAGTGGCATTCAACTGGTCACAATTTATAGTCAGGACATTAATAACATGAAAAATTACTATTACAATTTGGAAAAAAATTTCAGAACTTCTTAAACTACTTCGAGTTGTCATCAAAAAATCCTCCATGTGCAACAATGACAGCTTTGCAGATCCTTGGCATTCTAGCTGTCAGTTTGTCCAGATACTCGGGTGACATTTCACCCCACGCTTCCTGTAGCACTTGCCACAGATGTGGCTGTCTTGTCGGGCACTTCTCACGCACCTTACAGTCTAGCTGATCACACAAAAGCTCATTGGGGTTAAGATACTGAACATAACACTCTTTTCTAATTATCTGTTGTTCAATGTCTGTTTCTTTGCCCACTCTAACCTTTTCTTTTTATTTTTTGGTTTCAAAAGTGGCTTTTTCTCTGCAATTCTTCGCATAAGGCCTGCACCCCTGAGTCTTCTCTTTACTGTTGTACATGAAACTGGTGTTAAGCAGGTAGAATTCAATGAAGCTGTCAGCTGAGGACATGTGAGGTATCTATTTCTCAAACTAGAGACTCTGATGTACTTATCCTCTTGTTTAGTTCTGGCCTTCCACATCTCTTTCTGTCCTTGTTAGAGCCAGTCGTCCTTTGTCTTTGAAGACTGTAGTGTACACTTTTGTATGAAATCTTCAGTTTTTTGGCAGTTTCAAGCATTGTATAGCCTTCATTCCTCAAAACAATGATTGACTGATGAGTTTTTTTTCTGGCCATTTTTGATCTAATATTAACCTTAAAACATGCCATTATATTGCATACTGTAGAAACTCAAAAACAAACACAAAGACAATGTTAAGCTTAATTTAATGACCCAAATAGCTTTCAACTGTGTTTAATATAAATGGCAAGTGATTTTCTAGTACCAATTTAACATAATTACTCAAGGATAAGGTGTTGGAGTGATGGCTGCTGGAAATGGGGCCTGTCTAGATTTGATCAAATATTACTTTTTTAAATAGTGATGGTGCTGTTTTTAACATCAGTAATGTCCTGACTACACTTTGTGATCAGTTGAATGGCACTTTGGTGAATTGAAGTACCAATTTCCTTCCGAAACAGGAATCTGTACATTATTCCAAACTTTTTGCCACCAGTGTGTGTGTGTATGTGTGTGTGTGTATGTATGTGATTTTATATATATATATATATATATACACACACACACACACAGTGGTGTGAAAAAGTGTTTGCCCCCTTCCTGATTTCTTATTTTTTTGCATGTTTGTCACACTTAAATATTTCAGATCATCAAACAAGTTTAAATATTAGTCAAAGATAACACAAGTAAACACAAAATGCAGTTTTTAAATGAAGGTTCTTATTATTAAGGGAAAACAAAATCCAAACCTACATTCAATTTCTCTAGCCACACCCAGGCCTGATTACTGCCACACCTGTTCTCAATCAAGAAATCACTTAAATAGGACCTGCCTGACAAAGTGAAGTAGACCAAAAGATCTTCAAAAGCTAGACATCATGCCGAGATCCAAAGAAATTCAGGAACAAATGAGAAAGAAAGTAATTGAGATCTATCAGTCTGGAAAAGGTTATAAAGCCATTTCTAAAGCTTTGGGACTCCAGAGAACCACAGTGATAGCCATTATCCACAAATGACGAAAACATGGAACAGTGGTGAACCTTCCCAGGAGTGGCCGGCCGACCAAAATTACCCCAAGAGCGCAGCGACGACTCATCCAAGAGGTCACAAAAGACCCCACAACACCACCCAAAGAACTGCAGGCCTCACTTGCCTCAGTTAAGGTCAGTGTTCATGACTCCACCATAAGAAAGAGACTGGGCAAAAATGGCCTGCATGGCAGAGTTCCAAGACGAAAACCACTGCTGAGCAAAAAGAACATTAAGGCTCGTCTCATTTTTGCCAGAAAACATATTGATGATCCCCAAGACTTTTGAGAAAATGCTCTGTGGACTGATGAGACAAAAGTTGAACTTTTTGGAAGGTGTGTGTCCCATTACATCTGGTGTAAAAGTAACACCGCATTTCAGAAAAAGAACATCATACCAACAATAATATATGGTGGTGGTAGTGTGATGGTCTGGGGCTGTTTTGCTGCTTCAGGACCTGGAAGACTTGCTGTGATAAATGGAACCATAAATTCTGCTGTCTACCAAAAAATCCTGAAGGAGAATGTCCGGCCATCTGTTCGTGACCTCAAGCTGAAGCAAACTTGGGTTCTGCAGCAGGACAATGATCCAAAACACACCAGCAAGTCCACCTCTGAATGGCTGAAGAAAAACAAAATGAAGACTTTGGAGTGGCCTAGTCAAAGTCCTGACCTGAATCCTATTGAGATGCTGTGGCATGACCTTAAAAAGGCAGTTCATGCTCGAAAACCCTCCAATGTGGCTGAATTACAACAATTCTGCAAAGATGAGTGGGCCAAAATTCCTCCACAGCGCTGTAAAAGACTCATTGCAAGTTATCACAAACGCTTGATTGCAGTTGTTGCTGCTAAGGGTGGCCCAACCAGTTATTAGGTTTAGGGGGCAATCACTTCTTCACACGGGGCCATGTAGGTTTGGATTTTGTTTTCTCTTAATAATAACAACCTTCATTTAAAAACTGCATTTTGTGTTTACTTGTGTTATCTTTGACTAATATTTAAACTTGTTTGATGATCTGAAACATTTAAGTGTGACAAACATGCAAAAAAATAAGAAATCAGGAAGGGGGCAAACACTTTTTCACACCACTGTATATATATATACACATACATACATACACACACAGTTGTGCTTAAAAGTTTGCATACCCTTGGAGAATTGGTAATATATTTACCATTTTTAAAGAAAACATGAGTGAGCAGGCAAAACACGATAAAACATGGCAACAAAGAAAAACATTTCTGCATACCCTTATTTCTTACTACTGTGTATTGCCCCCTTTAGCATCAATGACAGTGTGCAGTCTTTTGTAATAGTTGTCTATGAGGCCCCAAATTCTTGCAGGTGGTATGGCTGCCCATTCGTCTTGGCAAAATGCCTCCAGGTCATGCAAAATCTTTGGTCGTCTTGCATGAACCGCACGTTTGAGATCTCCCCAGAGTGGCTCGATGATATTAAGGTCAGGAGCCTGTGATGGCCACTCCAGAACCTTCACCTTTTTCTGCTGTAACCACAGGAGGGTCAACTTGGCCTTGTGCTTAGGGTCATTGTCGTGCTGGAAAGTCCAAGAGCGTCCCATGCGCAGCTTTCGTGCAGAAGAATGCAAATTGTCTAGCAGTATTTTCTGATAACATGCTGCATTCATCTTGCCATCAATTTTCACAAGATTCCCTGTGCCTTTAGAGCTCACACACCCCCAAAACATCAGTGAGCCACCACCATGCTTCACAGTGGGGATGGTATTCTTTTTACTATAGGCCTTGTTGACCCCTCTCCAAACATAGCGCTTACGGTTGTGAGTATGAAGCTCTATTTTGGTCTCATCACTCCAAATTACAGTGTGCTAGAAGCTGTGAGGCATGTCAAGGTGTTATCGGGCATATTGTAACCGGGCTTTTTTTGTGGCATTGGCGCAGTAAAGGCTTCTTTCTGGCAACTCGACCATGCAGCTCATTTTTGTTCAAGTATCGTCGCATTTTGCTCCTTGAAACAACCACACCGTCTTTTTCCAGAGCAGCCTGTATTTCTCCTGAGGTTACCTGTGGGTTTTTCTTTGTATCTCGAACAATTCTTCTGGCAGTTGTGGCTGAAATATTTCTTAGTCTATCTGACCTTGGCTTGGTATCAAGAGATCCCCAAATTTTCCACTTCTTAATAAGTGACTGAACAGTACTGACTGGGTATCTTTTTATATCCTTTTCCATCTTTATAAAGTTCCATTACCTTGTACGATAATGGAATTATCCATTATTCCATACGCAGGACTTTTGACAGTTCTTTTGTGCTCTAGCCTGCTCAGTGCATCCACGTGAGAGCTAACAAACTCATTGACTATTTATACAGAGACACTAATTGCAATTTAAAAAGCCACAGGTGTGGGAAATTAACCTTTAATTGCCTTTTAAACCTGTGTGTGTCACCTTGTGTGTCTGTAACAAGGCCAAACATTCAAGGGTATGTAAACTTTGATCAGGGCCATTTGGGTGATTTCTGTTATCATTATGATTTAAAAAGGAGCCAAACAATTATGTGATAATAAATGGCTTTATATGATCACTATCCTTAAATAAAAGACAGTTTTTTTTGCATGATCAGTCATATTTTCAAAATCAATGGCAAAATTTCTTTCAAAATTGCCTTCTAAACAGTTGTTCTGATGTGAAAGGTTGTCTGGTGTGCCTGACACCTCACCTCATGTAGCACACCAAGTACTGGAGGGATCTGCTCAGGATAGAGAAGCCCCTGAGACATAAGGGACAGACATGTCTTTGCGTCTCTCTTTAGCTCATCATAGCTGTCATCGTTTTCTACAGGAGCGATCTGCAAATGGAGAGAAACAGGCAGAGAGTGGAAGTCAGGAAAGAAAAAATCCACTTAGAGCACTCCACACAAATGGATAGATTATGAGTTACAAAGAGCATGCACTAAGACGGACAGAAAGAGAGATGGCATGCAAGACCTTAAAGAGCAGAGGCAGCAGCTGTAGTTGCTGAGGTACTGGAGTGGAGAAGGAGCGCCCCGCACTGGCCATCTGCCACTTCAGAACTGTTTTGAGAAGTTTGATGGCCTGGGTCCTCTCGTCCTGCTCTCCCACTCCATTCTCCTCCACCACGTGGTTCTGAATCTCCTCCTCTCCCTCAAACAGAGGCTTTAGCTGAGACAGAATCCTCTCAGTAAACTCAGCAATGTGGGGGGACTTCGTAGGCTGAGTGTATGGCAGGGTAACATCAATCATGAAAATGTATGTCAGCACACTGCAAATGAAGACAGTGTGAAAATGCGAATTCAAAGGATCTGTCTGTTGTTTTGTTAAGAATTAGGAATTTTGGATAAAGATTAATGTGACTGCTCCGATTCCTTTTCCAGACTTACCTGCCGATACGCTCTCTCACGTTCTTATAAACCTGAGTGAGTTTGGGCTCCAGGTAACTCAGCAGTCTGTGCAGTAGCTCTGGGACCCTCCATTCCTGCTGTGCCAGACCACCCTGCAGCACATAAAGGTGACTACACAGAAAGGGAGCGAGGGGGAGAGAGAGACCTCAATTCTAAGCATCAAATAAACAACTGTATTTGTATACATAAAACAATGAGAGGTCTCAAAAATACGTGAATTAATTTCCATGTATTGTTTTCAAAGAATCTCGTGATCGGTGAAAAACGAAGACTCGCTTTTTGCCCAGTCACATGCGTGCTTCACTTTGTGTGTCAGAATGTTCGAATCCAGACATCTACTCTAAGGGATTATGGAAGTTTAAAGAACACCTATTATGGTTTTTAAATGTGCCTAATTTTGTTTTAAAGGGGACCTATTATGCAAAATTCACTTTTACATGGTGTTTGAACATAAATGTGAGTCGGCAGTGTGTGTACACAACCACTCTACAATGTTAAAAGTCCACCCACTCCTCTTTCTTATATATCTATTAATCAAAAACAGTGTCTCAAAATGACTGGTTTTTGTATCCGCTCTAAAGTGACATCACTTTAGAGCAGGCCATGCCCACGACTGGTGACGAACTCCACCCTATTATCATAGATCCTCCCGAGTGATCGACACACAGTCCGCCATTTGTTTCCGCACTGGAGCAGCTACAGTGAGAAGAATAATGTCTCAGCTTCGTAAGCATCATAAGTGTTCTGTTGTTGGCTGTAAAAGTGAAGCATAAGAGTCTTCATGTACTCCCGGCAACAGAGCCACTGAAGACGCAGTGGACAAGTTTTGTTTTTGAAGAAAACGTGCCCCAAAACATACCAAAATTAGTGTATGTTTGTGCAAATCATTTTACACCGGACTGCTTTGTGAATGAGGGTCAATATAAAGCAGGATTTTCAAAAAAATTGACTCTCAAGCATGGATCAGTACCAACTGTTCGTGTTCCAGCTTTATATCCTGAAGATGTAAGTATCGCACTTTATATTTTGTGAATGTTTCAAATCACCTTTCCGAATGTGCTTGTTAGCTGATTCCACGGCTAATGCAGCTAAAGTTACTATTGTCTCGGATTGTATTCACGGAGACCAGAGCTATGTCGTTATAGCTTGTTTGCACATGACGTCACGTTACTGCGTTGCTGTGGCGTGAAATGCAGATGGAGGGCAGATTTTCTACATAAGAAGCACTATCACAAACTCAAAATGCCTATGTTTTGCGTCGTTTACGGTTGCTCATACATATATGGCTGAACACTGGTATTTACGGTGTCAGTCATATTGGTTTTGATTTGTTGTTGCTATAGTATCCGAAGCATGAACTGTAAAGGCACAGCCCTCTTCCGGAAAGGGGGCGGGGAGCAGCAGCTCATTTGCATTTAAACAGACACACACGAAAACAATGTGTTTTTGATTCCACCCAAAAAGAGGCATTTACAACATGGTATAATAAATGATCCGTGGGGTAATTTGAGCTGAAACTTCACAGACACATTCTGGGGACACCTGAGACTTATATTACATCTTGTAAAAAGGGGCATAATAGGTCTCATATCATACAATAGATTTACATGCATCCAAGGTCAAAAAACACTTTAATTTGCTCAATTTAAATTGCAGCATTACCTTTTTTGACCAGTGTCAAAAACAACTCCTTCAATGATCCGTTCTAAAGGATTCATTCTAAACTTCTCCTTTCAGAGAACCTACTCTGCTCTGATTGGTCAGATGTCCCAGTCTGTCGTGATTGGTCTACCGCTTAGTGTAGTGTTTGAGGGCGTGTCAAAGCTGTTCGCGAGCAGCCAGTTTTTTGTTACCAAATTACGTAGGTTAGTACAGGAAGTCTGGAATTACAAACGACTCGTTTCAGGTGTTCAGAATCAGTTCTTTCTTTTGGGAGTCAATAACTCCATTTGTCGTGCACTTTGATTTTTGAAACTTTGCAGATTTTTTACATTCACAAACAGCTATATAACACACTACATGAAAGGTAATATTTGAAAAGCCATAATAGGTGCTCTTTAAGTCCATTTACAAACTTATTTCAAATTACATTATAATATACTCTGTATATCCTGTCATACAAGTAGTATAAAAAATATAAAGTAATTAGAGCACCCAGATACTTGCCTCATACAACTATGTTAGTCGTATTAATGTAAAAAAAGTATCACATTGAATCATACCGACTCATATTGCCATTTTTTGCAACACTTTAATATGTGATTTATATGATAAAAATGGGAAAATCAACACCCTTAGCATTGTTAGGCTTTTATTTGTGCATACTGGATTAAAACTACATCAGTGGATTCATCTAACGGAGCTGCATACCCGGGTTGCTTTACATTTGACCAACCATCAGATGGCATCATTTTCGACACTTGAAAACGATTCAGAGCTTCATTTCCCCATCCCTACCCCACAAGCCTACTCTCGATGTACACTTACCAGGCATCTACAAAGGATCCTCCTTCACCACTCAAAGGACATTCCATTAGCATTTCAAGAAGCCAGTGAAGCTTTCGTGGGTCTCTACTCTCCTATAATACCAAACACCAATAGTCAGTTGTTCTCATAGCTTCAGAATCCACAGAAAAAAGATTTAGCATTGCAAAAAAGGCTGCTTGGAAATTCTAAGCTCAGCTGGTATACAAGGGAATATTAAAGGGATAAGTTTACCCAAAAATGAAAATTCTGTCATTATTTTATCATGTTGTTTCAAACCTGTATGACATTCTTTCATGCGTGGAAAACAAATGGAGATGCCAGGCAGAATGTTAACCTCAGTCACCATTCATTTTCATTGTAAGGAAAAAAGAGGCTAACATTCTGCCTACTATCTCCTTATGCTGGTCCAAACCATATGATTTTCTTCCTTGGAACACACAGGGTTCCCACTCTTTTCAAAGCACAATTTTCCAGGACATTTTATATGCTCAACCACTGTAATATTTAAGCAAAAATACATGCGTCCATTTAAATCAAGCTTTTATGCTTGTTTTTGATGGTAGTTTCTCACCTCCAGATAAGGATTTCGCAACATGGTCCAGTGTGATTATTAAACCCTGTCTTGCCCATAAAGATGTGATTTAATGACATACATATAAAGACTTTATGTGCTGTGCACTTCAGAGTGCTCTGCTCTCTGTCATCTCACACACACACACAAGAGTGCACATGATGATCATGATGAGGTCTTTTCAGTGTATGAGTGGCCAGCTTCACATATTTCCCTGATAGTAAAAATGTGTGTGTGAGTCTTGAGTGGCCTATCCGACATCGTGTATAAGTGACTTGGTCCCAGCGGTTATTAAAAGAGAAGAAACTTCTTGCCCAAACAGCAGGATTTATTTCATGTAATTTGTTTAAGCACTGACCCCATTCTGATTGCCACTTGCTTTTGACATACAAATTTATGAATGGTTTCAGATCTGTGGAAGGTATTCAGCATTATTTGAGCTCTGAAGTTAATGCTTCTTTGGCAGCATTATCTGCTTGCTCCTTTCCAGAGATTCCACAGTGGCCAGGTACCCAGCAGAAGATGATGTTACAATTTTGAGCTTCAAGGAATGACAATTTGATTAGAATTTTCACAATTGTTGGGTGATCAGTTTTAATAGATTCTAGTGTTTAAAGACATGATTTTGAATCAGAAATAATAAAAAAAAAAAAATCCTGTTGTTGTGCAGTCTCAATGAACTTCAGTGCCAACAGTACAGCATTGGCCGCTGCAGTGAAAATTAAGCTTTGGTCAGGAATACGTATACCCTGATGTAGTTGATTTGATGCAAAAGCCGCAGACACAGATTTAGGTTCACCTGTATAAAGTGGAATATGTAATGGGAACATTTGTCTAATATCCAGAAGTTGTTGGTGATAATCATTTGGATGAGTTTTTGACTTTTGTTTCTAGTTAAATCCAGAAGGTGTTTTGGTTTTCTGAGGTCCCACGGAGGAATTTTGCAAAAGTGAGTTTGTTGATGAGGTTTAATGTGTAGACCAAATGGGCAGATGTAACTTGTTTTTTTTTTTTTTCATACATTATTGAAAGTTGAGGTGAAAACACTGCTGGATAGGCCTGATTTTCTTTATTTGTGTTAAGCTTGATTTCGTATTGTCCAGATTAATACTGTGGAGGATGAGAATTTCAGAGATTTAATGTGCATTGCAATGAATATGCAACCTATGGGGAGACAAGTTCTTTCAATTAGTCAAACAAGCACTTACACTTTGGGAAACATTTAATGTTACATGAACTGGTGCTATTTCAGTGCATTTCTATCTTTATACTATTGAAGGCTCTATTTGGAAAATGTTAATAAAGCATTATTTGGATACATATTTTGTTTCCAGCATTTTCAAAATCTGCGATTAATCACAATTAACTACAAAAAAAAATTGATTAAATCGCAATTAAAAATTTGACTGACAGCACTACATTTGTTTGAACTGTGCATTCAAACATACATTTTTGTCCAAATATGTCATATTCAATGATATTCTGCTTTTTATATCTAATGCCATTTTTATGACTAGATTCTGTGATTCCGTATGTGTTTTCCGCATACTACATGTGGTAATCGCGGTATAAGCAGACCCTGATTGTTGAATTAGCGAAAATGGATCCACATCTCGAGATGTAAAGGCCAAATAACCATGCTACCAATTCAGGGTGTAAATTAGTAAAAAAAAAAAAAAAAAAAGAAAACAGTGGTCCGACCTTCATCATTGTCTTAAGTTTATAACTCAAATGTTTTTTGGTTAACATAACAGCAATGTTGGAACGGAAAAATCTTATTTTGTACTGTATCAATACTTAAACTCTTTTGTTGGAGCAAAGCACAGATGACAGCAAATGAGCAGAGAATGTACGTGACAGGGATTCATCCATGACAGTCAACCGTTGACATGGTTTCATAATGTGCAACCGCCTGCAGTGACAGCGATATGAATGTGTATTTGACTCCTATTCCGAGTCGTTACCATGTTTTTGTGCATGTAACAAAAACCTTGTTAGCAACACAGTCAAAGAGTTCTATTATACTAAAATATTTTCCAGGACATTGAGGTATTTTTCTAATTTTCCAGGACATTTCCATGACTGGAAAACTGCATTGCAAAATTTCAGGTTTTCCAGGACATGTGGGAACCCTGACACTAGATAGTGAGTAGTTGATTTTTAGGTGAACTATCCCTTAAACGGAGTAAAAATCTGTGAGAACATACACATGCAGTTGCCACACAGGTTCCCCAGTCAGCGTAGGTTTCAACAGTGATGTTGGACAATGCTGTTCGCATCAAAGGAATCAAGAACTGCCATAGTGCTTCCACCTAAGTGAGAGAGAGAGAGAGAGAGATAATTTTAGACATGAATGTGGTTAAACATCTCAGGGGCTCCATAATACGCATGTATCCCTCAGGCTTGCAGCAGGGGTGCTCACCTTGCTGAAGCTCCAGTGCTTGCTGCCTCTAACCAGACCTGCAATGATCTCAGCCACACAGCGCTGGGTGCTCTCATGAGAGTCATCTGCCAGCCGCTCCATATGAGGCTTTAGAGCAGGCAGGAAGGCATCACTGTAGTTCCGGAAAAGTCCCTGTGGATATGGAATGAGAAAGCAAGCCATCTGTATTCTGCCAAAAATTTACACTTATCTCAAGTGTGCGAGGCAGGTTTATGAGCTGGTTAAAATGCAGAGATGTGCAGCAGTATATGTGGCTGGGATTTTTAGTAAACTATTTTTAGTGCCCTTCACAAATCATTTATTAAATGCATCCTCACATACTGCATGTTCTGTTAATTTGGAATAATAGCACAAAAACTGCTGAAAAGAAATGATGAAATCTGAGAATATAAACAGGATAATAATGAGCCAATAAACACCATATTTAAATGTTTTAACTCCACTGAGGATCCAAAAAGGATCCATAAGAACTATGGGGGATTTATTACATCCTTTGCAACATATGAATGTGTTTTTCCTTCACAGAATTATTTATGCAAATCTAAGCTATATTTCTACAGCTTACATCAAGGAAATTCAACATATTTATGATTCTATCAATACAGTAGTAGATTATAATAGTTAAATTTAATGTGTCAATATTGTGATCAGAACAGTGATGTTTAATCAGTTTATGTGTATTATCTCTTTATTCTAACCTACTGCAGAACAATTTTGTTTTTAAAGATAATGTAACTACACTTGTACATGATAATTGCCTTAGTATGAGGGTACCTTGAAGAGACAGAAGCGACGAGGATTGAACTTGTCTTTGCCCTTTCGGTCCTCGAGAGACAAGAACTCGATGAGCTGATTGATGAACATGGGGTCTGTGAAATGGTCATAGATTATGCGCTCCCTCTGTAGGAAAATTAACATTCAGTAGTTGTACAGGTGCATCTCAATAAATTAGAATGTCGTGAAAAAGTTCATTTATTTCAGTAATTCAACTCAAATTGTGAAACTCGTGTATTAAATAAATTCAATGCACACAGACTGAAGTAGTTTAAGTCTTTGGTTCTTTTAATTGTGATGATTTTGGCTCACATTTAACAAAAACCCACCAATTCACTATCTCAAAAAATTAGAATATTTTGACATGCCAATCAGCTAATCAACTCAAAACACCTGCAAAGGTTTCCTGAGCCTTCAAAATGGTCTCTCAGTTTGGTTCACTAGGCTACACAATCATGGGGAAGACTGCTGATCTGACAGTTGTCCAGAAGACAATCATTGACACCCTTCACAAGGAGGGTAAGCCACAAACATTCATTGCCAAAGAAGCTGGCTGTTCACAGAGTGCTGTATCCAAGCATGTTAACAGAAAGTTGAGTGGAAGGAAAAAGCGTGGAAGAAAAAGATGCACAACCAACCGAGAGAACCGCAGCCTTATGATTGTCCAGCAAAATCGATTCAAGAATTTGGGTGAACTTCACAAGGAATGGACTGAGGCTGGGGTCAAGGCATCAAGAGCCACCACACACAGACGTGTCAAGGAATTTGGCTACAGTTGTCGTATTCCTCTTGTTAAGCCACTCCTGAACCACAGACAATGTCAGAGGCGTCTTACCTGGGCTAAGGAGAAGAAGAACTGGACTGTTGCCCAGTGTTCCAAAGTCCTCTTTTCAGATGAGAGCAAGTTTTGTATTTCATTTGGAAACCAAGGTCCTAGAGTCTGGAGGAAGGGTGGAGAAGCTCATAGCCCAAGTTGCTTGAAGTCCAGTGTTAAGTTTCCACAGTCTGTGATGATTTGGGGTGCAATGTCATCTGCTGGTGTTGGTCCATTGTGTTTTTTGAAAACCAAAGTCACTGCACCCGTTTACCAAGAAATTTTGGAGCACTTCATGCTTCCTTCTGCTGACCAGCTTTTTAAAGATGCTGATTTCATTTTCCAGCAGGATTTGGCACCTGCCCACACTGCCAAAAGCACCAAAAGTTGGTTAAATGACCATGGTGTTGGTGTGCTTGACTGGCCAGCAAACTCACCAGACTTGAACCCCATAGAGAATCTATGGTGGTATTGTCAAGAGGAAAATGAGAAACAAGAGACCAAAAAATGCAGATGAGCTGAAGGCCACTGTCAAAGAAACCTGGGCTTCCATACCACCTCAGCAGTGCCACAAACTGATCACCTCCATGCCACGCCGAATTGAGGCAGTAATTAAAGCAAAAGGAGCCCCTACCAAGTATTGAGTACATATACAGTAAATGAACATACTTTCCAGAAGGCCAACAATTCACTAAAAATGTTTTTTTTATTGGTCTTATGATGTATTCTAATTTTTTGAGATAGTGAATTGATGGGTTTTTGTTAAATGTGAGCCAAAATCATCACAATTAAAAGAACCAAAGACTTAAACTACTTCAGTCTGTGTGCACTGAATTTATTTAATACACAAGTTTCACAATTTGAGTTGAAGTACTGAAATAAATGAACTTTTCCACGACATTCTAATTTATTGAGATGCACCTGTATAAGTGGTGTCAAGTTAGGCAGTAGATTACCAGCAATTTATCTAAATAAGAAGTGCATTATAGTTGAGAACTGTGAGATCAGAAGCACATTACAGTCGAGATAATTTTGACTGCTCGAATAGATGACAACTAAATCAGCCAAGTACTCAAGAACTTTGGGTGGGATGAGTGACGACAGATCTAGTTTCATCAGCGCTTTTCTTTTTTTGCAGGTCTATGTACATATGAGTCAGACAGACGGCCGCAGCATCAGGTCTTGCTGTTTTTTTTTTCCAATGTCTTACACCAAGTTAAAAACAGTTAAATTTTTTTAAATTCATCTTAAGGCATCTACATTCTACTACATTCCCTTTTTTTTCTTAAAGCAGGAACATGTTCTGTGTGTAGGTTACTTCCAAACAGTCTTATGCACCATTACTGCCCTAGACTGCAAGCCAGTTTACAGTGTCCATGTACAGTTGCTGTCCCAACTTTTAATTAATCAGACTGCAAGGTACTGTCCAAAACGCTATCGAAACCAATCACAATATTAAAAAATTTAATATTTTGAAGCCAAGTCAAGTACTTAAAGGGATAGTTCACCCAAAAAGCAAAATTCCCTCATCATTTTCTCACCCTCAAATCATGCCAAATGTGTTTGACTATCTCAGCTTTGGATGTGAAGACATCAATTTAGCCACTGGAGTCATAAGGATTACTTTTATGCTGCCTTTATGTGCTTTTGGAGCTTCAAAATGTTGGTACCCATTCACTTGCATTGTGAAGACCAACAGAGCTGAGATATTCTTCTAAAAATCTTTGTGTTCAGCAGTTGAAAGTAAGTCATACACATTTATGATGGCATGAGGGTGAATAAATGATGAGAGAATTTCATTTATGGGTGAACTATCCATTTAAGATTACTTCTGTCCATCCAGAGCAACCATACCTCACTCATGTTCTCAGGGGCAAGATCCTTGGGCTGCTCCTCTTGTGGGGCATAAATTATCAATTTTCTATAAACAAAGAAACAGAGCATGAGAAAAGAGGACATAATGACAGATGAAGATTGAATCATCCAGTGATCAGCGGCTGAGAGTTTTCACTTTGGCCAACAGTAGTAGCCCCAATGTGTCTTTTCTACAAAGCAGTAACTGTCCCAGTCTTGCTGGGTGCGAGGCAGGCTGTCGTCGTGGTACTGCAGCCAGTCGTTCCCTGGCCTGTCTCCTGCCACCAGTCCCTCCGGCTCAGTTACCCCACCTGCAACACACCACATGTGTAATTAGTTCCTTCCACAGATACTGAAACCTTAAACAACAGATGGACCAACAGATGGATGTGAAGTAATTTAATGGTTTCTTCATTTCATTTTAGTATTTATTTGTTTGCACAGCAATGCTTACTCACTTATATTGCAGGGATTAATGGGTACTTTCTTGCGCGGTCTTTTCAGCTGTTTCAGTATGCCTGCCACAGCGGCGATCGCCATCTACAGGAAGTGTTGGAAGCAGAACCCATTAATAAATACAATATTTTTAAACTAGGGCTGCCAAATGAATTAATTACATGATGTGCCATTTTATGCATCCAATTAATAGAATACATCAATATTTGCTCAGAAAATACCCCAAATGAAATAATTTCAAGACATTTCATTATGGCAGATAAAAGCATTGAATAGACATTAAAAAAAAAAAAAAAAAGACTTTTAAAGTCAATATATTGTTTTTTGATCATGGAACATACAACTATTATTGCATTATCTTCCATTCTGTTGCACTCCATCTAGCTGTTTTCAAAGCAAGAACGAATCCTGTGTAAACTGCTTCATCTGCTCAGAGGCTGTGCTGACTGCGGATTTGCCAAAACAAAGCTGGTATTTTGAGCTTGAATTACTCAGATGGGGGGAAAATTCCTTATTACGGAATTTATCAGTCAGTGAGCATGATTAATTGCGCAAATTGTTTTTATATAATGAACCGTACAAAATAAGCACATAAAACTGACAGCCCTATTTTAACCATAACAGGCCAAGTGCATAGAGATGACCAACAACATTATGTACAGCATGTACAGTTGAAGTCAGAAGTTAACATACATTAAGGTTAAAGTCATTAAAATTATTTTTTTAACCACTACACAGATTTTCATATTAGCAAACTATAGTTTTGTTAATCTACTTTGTGCATGACACAAGTAATTTTTCCAACAATTGTTTACAGACAGATTGTTTCACTTTTAACTGACTATATCACAATTCCTGTGGGTCAGATGTTTACATACACGAAGTTAACTGTGCCTTTAAGCAGCTTGGAAAATTCAAAAAAATGATGCCAAGCCTTTAGGCAATTAACCAATTAGCTTCTGATAGGCTAATTGACGTCATTTGGAGATGTACCTGTGGATGTATTCTACTTCAAACTCAGTGTCTCTTTGCTTGACATCATGGGAAAATCAAAAGAAATAATTGTGGACCTCCACAAGTCTGGTTCATCCTTGGGAACAATTTCCAAACACAATTTCCAACCACGTTCATCTGTACAAATAACAGTACACAAGTATAAACACCATGGGACCACACAGCCATCATACTGCTCAGGAAGGAGACACATTCTGTCTCTTAGAGATGAACATAGTTTGGTGCGAAAAGTGCAAATCAATCCCAGAACAACAGCAAAGGACCTTGTGAAGATGCTGGAGGAAACAGGTAGACAAGTATCTATATCCACAGTAAAACGAATTGTATATCGACATAACCTGAAAGGCTGTTTAGCAAGGAAGAAGCCACTGCTCCAAAACCACCATAAAAAAGCCAGACTACAGTTTGCAAGTGCACATGGGGACAAAGATCTTACTTTTTGGAGAAATGTCCTCTGGTCTGATGAAACAAAAAATTGAACTGTTTGGCCATAATGGCCATCGTTATGTTTGGAGGAAAAAGGGTGAGGTTTGCAAGCCTAGGAACACCATCCCAACCGTGAAGCATGGGGGTGGCAGCATCATGTTGTAGGGGTGCTTTGCTGCAGGAGGGACTAGTGCACTTCACAACATAGATGGCATCATGAGGAAGGAAAATTATGTGGATAAACTGAAGCAACATCTCAAGACATCAGCCAGGAAGTTAAAGCTCAGTCGCAAATGGGTCTTCCAAATGGACAATGACCCCAAGCGTACCTCCAAAGTTGTGGCAAAATGGCTTAAGGACAACAAAGTCAAGGTATTGGAGTGGCCATCACAAAGCCCTGACCTCAATCCGATGGAACATTTGTGGGCAGAACTGAAAAAGCGTGTGCGAGCAAGGAGGCCTCCAAACCTGACTCAGTTACAACAGTCCTGTCTGGAGGAATGGGCCAAAATTCCAGCAAGTTATTGTGAGAAGCTTGTGGAAGGCTGACCCAAGTTAAACAATTTAAAGGCAATGCTACCAAATACTAACAAAGTGTATGTAAACTTCTGACCCACTGGGAATGTGATGAAAGATATAAAAGCTGAAATAATTCATTCTCTCTACTATTATTCTGAGATTTCACATTCTTAAAATAAAGTAGTGATCCTAACTGACCTAAGACAGGGAATGTTTTCTACAGTTAAATGTCAGGAATTGTGAAAAACTGAGTTTAAATGTATTTGGCTAAGGTGTATGTAAACTTCTGACTTCAACTGTAGATTATGATAGATTCTGAGACTCTCAGCCAAAAAAAAAAACTTGACAAAAATTTACTTTTTAACTGATTTGTCTGATTTTACATTACATATCTCAAGGTGTAAATAAGGTAGCTCCGGAAGACTCACCTGTAACTGAGTAAAATTTGTGTTGATATGAAAAAGTAACAGTTATAGCATTACAAAAATAATTTCTCCTAGTGTCCAAAAAAATCTCCAAGTATACAAAAGCCTCTCCAAACAAATAAAACATAATAACTGTACATACGAACTACTTCCACGACAATGACCAAAGGCATACTCTCTCTCGAAAGCATGCAGGCATGAGTAACAAGATCTCATTAAGTTCCATTCTGTGTCATTTGAGCCATCATTGAGTCTCTATCACGTACTTGGCGCCATATCCTGGTGGCCAGATATAATTAGACTGAACGATCCTCTCTGCTCATATTTGGATGACTTCCACCTCTGGATGCAGCGATTGTTGTACTCTACTCTTTGAGAGCTTTCCAACGACATATGACACATGGCTATTTGATCAGTTTGACGTTGTTATAGATTACAATAAAATGTGCAGTGCAAAATTATTAATAAATTATCAAAACGGAACACTTCTGATTTGTCTGCAAATTTCAAAGCACTTATTCAGTTTTGGTCATAATGCCTACATGCATTGTAAAGTATAGCTCGTAAGCTTTAAAATGATACCTATTTTGTGTTGGTCAAGACAGTAGTTATTAATATTTTTTTCTCAGCGGGCCCAAAGGGTAAAGGCTTAAAGGGTTAAGTAGAAGATACTAGCATGGACACATACCTTGCGAACGACAAGTGCATCATGGTTGAGGCTCTGTACAAAGAGGAGCACAGCAGGGGCAGGGAGAGGATGGTCATCTCTTAGCAGTAGAGACAGAAAACCAATAGCAATGTGCTCAAACTTCCAAGGCCTGAGGACACGCATTATAACATATTTACAAATGAGTGATGCTTTTTTGTGTCTACTTTTGGAACTTCACTGTGTAGCACTTTTAAACATCTATTGTATACTTACAAGTCCCTGTCATCAAGACATTCCAACAGATCTCTCACAAGCTTTTCATATTTCCTGAAAGAGGAAACACAGCAAATATTTACTACACCATGTTGAATTTGTGGATGGCTTTAGAGCAAATAAATATTGTGTGTGTGTGGTTAGCACTCACTGCTCTGCCTCCTGGTTTTTGTCTTTTTGAAGTGCCAGTCCCTGATCCAGCTCCTGATCTGTGGGGGTGCCCATGTGTGGAGTGGGTTGGCCTGATTCTGTGATGCTCCGGCCCAGTAACGCAGCACTCTCAGGTACCTACAGATTCATCCAAAATATACGTGAGGATGGGCATTCATATTTGTGAATGTTATCTGATAACACTTGATTGTTGCTGATTTACACCATATGTACAATATATATTAAGTTTTGATATTTTTAGTGGCTCTGTAATTAGCATGCTGACAGCTGGCCATGCTGTAGTTTTTAGACAGTTTGTAGGAAACAACCCTCTCTGAAAGGTTGCATCTGTAAAATGATCCCCTTTATAGTCTTTGGTCATTGTGTCACACATGATGCTGTTTGTTTAGCATCACACCACTAGTATTGTGTTAGTTAAACTTATAAAAACCTTGTGTCTCGAGACCCCTGCATTCTGTTTTTGCCCATTAAAAAACTGTCTTATCGAAGTCAGGTGAACACAAAAACCAGCCTAAATACACAGGGCTCCCATAGGACTAGTTGATCAGGTAGCATACACACTAGTCGATTTTTAAATACGTTTTGCACATCCCTCCTCAGTACATCTAGGATAGGTGTCATCAGAAACACTAAATTATACATTACAGCTGCACAATCCCATTGTCTACAACTTAAACACAAGTTTCTCACAGTGAAATCAATGCCGATGGTCTCGTATTGCCGATGGACTTTGTCTGCGAGGTCATCGAAAAGTCTGACAATGGATGGTTTCTCCAGAGACATTGCTGAACTGAGGCCAGAGTGCACTATGGCCGGCCACGTCTGAGCAATGCAGTCCCAGTCATGTAGGTTAGCAAGACACACTCCAGAATGGTTCCCAAGCAAGCAGTACAGTGCCCCCTATACAAGAAGAGGATATCAAACAATGGCATTCAAGCAATAAAATGAATACACTAGTACAGCAGGTTAAATGTAAAAAGTAAATAGTTGGCTGCCATTTACCTTGAACTGTTGCTGGGTGACATCAGTCCGTGTGGGCTCCAACAGCTCCAGGACAAGTGGAGTAATGTCTCTGCAGCAGAAGTTATAGGTCCCCAGCGCTGTGAACAACACATTTTGGGCCTTGCTGCGAACCTAAAGGGCCAAAAATGGTCTAAATATTTAGACGTTTTTAAAAAATAAGGGGGGAATTGTTTTAACCCAGAGGTAGGATGATGGATTTGTAATCAAACCTGGCTGTAGGTGCTGGTGGAGAGACGCAGAAGGTCCCTCAGCAGGTCCTGATGAACAGTCTTGTATTCACAACCTTCTAATAACAACTTGCGCATCTAAAAGTGGAGAGCAGAAATTTTTCTTTAAAAAAATTTCAAAGCTATAAAAACATATCTATTAAATGCAATTCAACTGTTCCAGTTTATTAGCGTAAGCTCATACCTCATGCTGAAGAAGAACTCTGTCAATAAGAAGCGCTCGAATGTGCTGTTTCTTCCCATGAAGCTGGAGAGAACAAAATTCATGTGAAAATTATCCATTTCAAATTTAAAACGTCACTGTGATTCAAGGGGATTTCACAGATTCAACTTCTCACCCGGTTCTCCATAGACTTCTTCACTAGTGTGAAACTCTTCCAATGAGAGTCAAACTCGTGTTTGTGGGATCCTTTGAAGTGCATCAAGTCACTGATGATCTGAGTGAGATAAAACAACTGTCAGCCATGATCTAAAAATGATAATATATACATTATATATATATATATATTATATATACACACACACACACTTGAGACCTTAATGACCAACGATCCATTTATTTTTGCTCACACTACTACAATCTACTGCAAACACTTACCTTGATAATGGAGAAGAGGGATTTGGTGTCATCCTCTGACCGTTCAAGAATGTAATCTATAGAAAATAATTAGATGGTGGTAAATCTGCCTTAAGAGTTATGAGTAATGTAGTTTAAGTGAGTTTTGGGTTTTAAATAAGGAGCACTCACGAAGCAATTGTCTCATCACTTTGCAGATGGCCTCACGGTAGTTCTCTCTGGACTCATCTGTGGAAAAAAAAATCAGCAATGTGTTACTGAGAGACTGACATCCTATTCTCTATGACTATAATACAACATATGTCACAAACTGCTCATTCATCACATCAACAACAGGTTTCATAAGCATAGTTTCACACTGAACTTCCTCATTTATGGCTTACCATAGTCAACCCCAATGTACAGCTTTGATTCCTCCAGACTAACCATGCTGGGTACACTACACAGAAGAGACCAAACAAAAAGATCATATCATACTGAAACGAAAAGAATGCATACACTTTAATTCATACTCAGTGGGTTTTAACACTTACAGGCCGGTGACTGTGGGTCCATCAAGAGGGGGGAGCATGCTGCCAGCTCCCAACAAACAGTGCTGGACTATACATAGACTCTGAAGAACATCATCTCTGATTAAAGAGCAGAAATGGGACAACATTAGCAAAAGGTCACATTTTATTTCGCAGTGTCAAATTTACTCAATATTTACACAAGTAATTACTAAGAAATACTAATTAACTTTATATATATATATATATATATATATATATATATGTCCTGTGTAATTATTTTGTGGAGCTGCTTGTTATTACTATATTACTAATATAATTAATAATAGTAACACAAACACTCTAAAATAAATTGTTACCTAGCAAAAACATTTCAACTCTGTCAACCACAACTTGAGTCAGGGAAAAACATTCAAGCAACCCTGAATGATGCTACTGTCACTTTATTATCCATTAAGAACTTCAATGTTATCAAATATTGGGAGATGTCAATTTAGTGCCTGAATAATTCTTTCATGAATATGTCATTAAATTTACATAGCTCAGTCTCCATTAAAACCTTTTAGCTTCAGCATTAACTTTTGACCTCTGACCTGCTCATGTCCTGCTCTCCCTTTGCATATATCTGCAGGCGCTGGAGCTCTGGCTGCAGCAACAAATCTAGAATGTAGAACACGAAAGCAGTCTCCTCTGCACTGGGCACATGCCACTGGATCTCCAGGTTCCACAGGTCCCCTGGACGACCCCAGTCCTGTGGAGAGACCCAAGGTGGGAGGAAAAGAGAACGCATGAGAAAGGAAAAGAAAATGCATGAGGTTACATCAAAGACTCATACAATTAACAATGGTCTAATAAACTGTCTCTAAAAAAAGACTGTCAGATTGTTAACGTATTGTTAATACCAGTGGCTCTCAACTGGTTTTGCTTAAGAACCCAGATTTTACATTGGACATTAGGTGGTGACCCAACACAGTACCAAAATTGTTTAACGTACAGAAGTAAACAAAAATGTCCTTAAAGTCAAACACTGAAATGTATTAATATTTGTATTAATATTACCATGAACTACATAGGCCCAACAATATGCAAAATTATTACAATTATTTAGGCTGCATAAGAAAGCTTTTATAAGTTGATAAGCCTGTTTATTTTGCCTTTTTGCCTAGCACCATGTTAAATTTGATTATTTGCATTTAGCATTGTTTTTTTCTGCTGTCTGTGGCTCAATCAGAACAGGACCAATGAACTGGTTTATACACTGATCTTTACACACATGGGCAGTACCTTTATTGGCAGGTACTCTTGCAGCGATCTTCTGAAGCCGCCAGGCACACTGCAGTAGTCGGTGGGGTAGGTGAGTGCTGTGGAGCGCAGGATGTGGTGCAGCAGGTTGCAGGCCAGAGTGTAGCCCTGCTTACAACGCAGCCGCAGGGTCAGCTGCAGAATCTGCACCAGCTGTGTGCGGTATGGGAGGAGCTTTTCTCCATCCACACGAGTCACCTGTGGATCAGCAAAAGGGGGTGGCGATGTAAGCTACACAACAAATAAGCTCAGTTCCAAGCATAGTGAGCTGCCTTGCAGTCTACGGTCATACACAGGCAAACATCACCCAACCAAACTGGAACCTCATTAGTGACTGATTTGTTTGTTTGTTTCTTTCTTTCATTTTTTATGCCATGCCAGCTTCTATGGCTATATTCATGGCAGGAGCCAGGTTTAGTTATTTAAAAATAGAGTTAAATAAGGTGTTTAAGATTCATTTTTCCTAAAAACCTTAAAACTAAATTTGGATTCACTTGATTAAAAACCTTTTCAAAAGTATCAACTGAATAATACAGGTTCCTCAGATGTGTAGAGGTATGACAGTCCAGTAAATTATGTTTAATGGATAGTGGGTTCTGACAAGATGAGCATTTTGGTGAATACATTTTGGTGTGTGAGTCTTGTATGTCCTATCTTGCATTGTGTATAAATTACCTGATCCCAGCGATTATTAAGAGAGAACACATATCTTGTTCCAACAACAAGATTTATTTCCCGTAATTTGTTGTTTAAACATCGATCCCACTCCAACTGACATTTGTTTTTTATATATACATTCAGAGTTGGTTTCACATCTGTGGAAGGTGTAGGGCATTTTACTAGTTCAGTACATAGTGCTTCTCTGGCGGCTCTGTCTGCTTGTTCATTACCGGAGATTCCTGAGTGTCCAGGTACCCAGCAGAAAAAAAATATTAAAACGCTTTGCTTCAAGAGCTGACAGTTTGATTAAAACCTTCACGATTGTTGGTTGATCAGTTTTAGTAGCTTCCAATGCTTCAAGACATGATTTTGAATAAGTTATTATTAAAAAAGGTTTTTGTGGAGCAGTCTCAATAAACTTCAGTGCCAGTAGTAGAGCGTTTGCCTCTGCAGTGAAAACTGAACTTTGGTCAGGGATGCGGATACCCTGACACAGTTGGTTTGTTGCAAAAGCTGCTGCCACTTAATTTCCAGATTTAGATCCATCTGTGTATATTGGGATATGTTGTGGGTATACTGCTCTTATGTCCAGAAATTGTTGATGGAAATCATTCAGATGCGTTTTGGATTTTTGGTTCCTTGTTAAATCCAGATAGATTTTAGGCTTTTTGAGATCCCATGGAGGAATTTTGCGGAAATGTGTCTGTTCCAAACTGTTTAGATCCACTTTCAGATTCTCCAGATGGGTTTTTATACATAGGCCAAATGGATGAATGAAACTTGATTTTTTTTATATATTGTTGAATGCTGAAGTGGGAAAACTGCTGAATAGGCTGGGTATTCTTTATTTGTTTTAAGTTTGGTTGCATATTGTAAGGCCAGCTTTAGGTGTCTGATTTCCAAGGAAGGTTCATTGGCTTCCGCATAGAGACTTTGGATTGGTGATGTTCTGTAGGCTCCCAAAGCTAGTCGTATACCTTGGTGTACAGTGTTCAAAAGTCATATGTATGACTTCCTAGCTGATCCATAAATGATACTTCCATAGTCCAGCTTTGAGCGTACCATGGTTCTGTACAAGTTTATGAGAGTTGAGCTGTCTGCTCCCCATTTGGTTTTGGATAAAACCTTTAAAACATTCATAGCTTTAAAACATTTCTTTTTTAGTGATTTAATGTGAGGAATAAAAGACAGTTTGTTGTCAAAAGTGATACCAAGACACCTGTTCTCTTTAACAACTTTAATGGGGACTCCGTCCATAAACAGCTCTGGTTCATTGTGTAGCAAACGAAGCCAACAGAAATGCATACAGATGGTTTTTGTTTGTGAGAACTTGAAACTGTTCTGTGTTGACTAGGAGTGCATATTGTTTATCTTCAATTGGATATTTCGCTCGATAGTATTCATGTACTTGCTCTTGTAGCAAATGCAGATATCATCTACATATAAACTACAGAGGACATCAGAACCAATGACTTTTGCAATGCTATTTATTTTAATACTGAAAAGGGTCACTGATAGGATACTTCCTTGAGGTACTCCAAGTCCTTGTTTATGTAGGTTAGACAAGGTGTTTGCTATTTTAACTCTAAAAAGTCTGTTCAATAAAAAAAAACTTTCAGTGAAGATTGGCAGTCGACCTCTACAATTCATCTGGTACAGATCCTTTAAAATGCCATGTTTCCATGTCATGTCATAGGCTTTCTCCAAATCAAAGAAGACAGCTACAACGTGTCCTTTTCTGGTAAAGGCGTCAAGAATATAGCTTGCAAGGCAAATAAGGTGATCTGTAGTGCTTCGAACTTTCCTGAAACCACATTGGGCATTACTTATGTGGTGTTTAGATTCCAGTATCCAGACCAGGCAATCATTGACCATCCTCTCCATTGTTTTGCATAAACAACTAGTTAAAGTTATATGGCGGTAGTTTATGGGGTCGTTATGGTCTTTTCCTGGCTTTGGAATAGGTATTATTTCTGCTTCATGCCAGGCGGATGGGATTTTTCCCAAAATCCAGATGGAGTTAAAAATTCTAAGGAGCATTTTCAGGGAAAGGTGGGGTAGATTCTTTAAAAATTGATAGTGGATTTTATCCGGTCCAACAGCTGTGTCGTGGGATTTTTTAATGGCTCGCTGTAGTTCTTCCATAGAAAAAGGTTGGTTGTATGGCTCTGTGTTACTGGAGCCAAAGTTAATCTTTTCTTTTTCTTGAGCAAGAAAAGTTCGAAAAGCAGGAAGGCAGTTCTCAATAGATGAATTGTTTTCGAAAGTTTTTACTAGAAAGAATGCAATTTCTTGTTTTGAAGTCAAGAGTGTGCCATGCTGTTTGATGTGTTGTATTTGAGGACCGTTTTTTTTTTCCCTTCATTTTCCGTATCAGGTTCCATATTTTGAGTACTTGTTGTCATGCTGGAAACAAATCTTCTCCAGCTTTCCTTGTTTACTTAATTTATAATTCTTCTTGCTCATGCTCTACTCATCGAGTTTGATAAGATTTTCAGTTGATGGATGTCTGAAGAACAGTCTTTCAGTTTTTTTTTCCTCTCTTTTATAGCTTCTTTACATGTATCATCAAACCATGGAAGTTGTCTATGTTTTATATTTAAAGATGTTCTTGGGACTGTATCATTAGCCATATATATGAGCGTTTTAGTGAAATTCTGCATAGCATCTGGGCTGTCTTCTGGAAATCGTGTCAGTTTTTCATGACAGAGGGTTTGAAATTGATACCAATATGCTTTTTTAATTTGCCATCCTTGTACACATGTTTCTTCCTCTCTGCCTTTGATGGTTACAATGATTGGGAAATGGTCACTTCCACAGAGGTCATGCCAAACTTTCCATGATAGGTCTAAAAATAATTCAGGCTCACCAATTGTTAGGTTGATTGCAGAGTACGTTCCATGTCCTAGACAGGTATTCAATCCATTATTTAAAAGACATAAGGTGTGGTTATCTATAAAATCTTCAATCTTCTTTCTTTTTGTGTTACAGTGATTACTGCCCCACAAAGTGTTATGACTATTAAAATCTCCCATGAGAATAAAAGGAGATGGGAGCTGAGCGATAAGGTGATCTAGGTCCATGTGTGTCAAGTTTAAATTTGGAGGAATGTAGACAGAGACGACTGTAATGGTTTTCTGAAAAGTCAGGCGTACTGCTGTTGCCTGTAGGTTGCTATTAATATTTATATGACTATGGATCACATCTTTTCTTATTAAAATGGTTGTACCACCGGAAACCCACTTTTCATTGGGACCGAAAGTGTTAAAACATGTAACATTTTTAAATGAGAGAGTACCATCTGGTGGTAATTGTGTTTCTTGAAGACATATGGCTAGAGGGTTAATAATTACAGTTAGAAGCTGCAGCTCCATAAAATTTGTCCTGATACCACGACAGTTCCATTGAATGATAGAATTTTCCATTACCTATCAGGGAGAATAGGGACAGTATTCTTGGTTCATTCTCTTTCATTTCCACATCTTTTGTTTGTTTTGTCTTTGAGGTTTTGTCTTGGGATACTTTTGACTGTGAAGAACTTGCCTTACCGTTGTTTTTATTTGCCTTTTGGTTTCCTGTTATTAAGCTCTGACTGGAGTGAATGTCATTTAGAAGAGTTTCGCTCTGTGTTCCTGTGTTCTTCATCTTTGGGGGAATATTACTATGGTTAACGGTTTGGGGTTTGTCTTTATGCATCCAAGTGATATCTGTCTGGCAGTCTATTGTTCTCACAGCTTTTTTTTGCAACAGAGGCAAAAGTTTTATTCAACGTAAAAACAGGGACGACATCCACCATTTTCTACACTTTGAGGTAACTGATTCTCTTAGTACACCTGATCTTCTGTATTTCCTTTTCTTTGATCCACATGGGACACTGTTCTGATGCAGCTGAATGGTCACCTGAGCAATTACAAAATGTTGATGGTTTTTCCACAGCTCCCTTTGTCGTGGCCTACCTCCCCACAGTTACAACAGGTATGTTTGTTGTTGCAGCCATTAAATCCATGGCCGTACTTTTGACAGTTGAAACACCGCAGAGGGTTGGGTACAAATAAGTCCACTGGAACACTTAAGTATCCAATTCGAAGTTTATCTGGGATTAGCAGTTTATTAAAGGTGAGGATGTACATACCAGTTTTAGTCGTTTGCTCTTCTCTCTTGATTATTATTCTTTTTATGTTCATTACTCCTTGGGTCTTGAGCTCATGTGTTATTTCTTCTTCATCCACATCATCCAACTCTCTAGTTTGGATTACTCCTTTACTGTAGTTCAAAGTTGGATGAGGAGATGTCTTTATTTGAACTCCAGCTAACATGCTGGCATGTAGTAGATTTTCAGCATTGGCCTTTTTACTGCATTCCACAAGAATCTGTCCAGATCGTAGTTTTTTCACTTCCTTTTCTGTTCCCGCTATTCCAGCAATACCTTTTTGTACAGCAAAAGGGGAAAGCGTGATGATTAAAGAATCTGGAGCAGCAACTTCAATGATGATGAATTATGGCCAGACATCATTACTCGGCACAAGAGCACATCTATTTTCTGAGGTACTGTCGTTATCCAGGTCCAAGAAACTTTTTTTGAGGTGTGTTTTGTAGCCATGTTTTGGGTTTATAGTTTCGTTATCTCTGCTCCCCACCCACCTTGAAGCCCAAAAGTAAGGGATGCACAGCGCCATGGATCTCCCGCAGATTATGCATCAGGGATACAGAGATGATATACTCAAGCAAAATGAGCAACAAGTTGCTCAATTTACTTGATTGGCTAAGGGTCAATGCCTACTGGGAATCTGAGAGATATTTGATGTTCAGCTATCACAGAATATTCCCAGGGCATGTCTTGGCCAGCCGATTGATTGGATCGAGCCATTCCAACCTCCCACCTAGGTGAAGTAGGAGCCGAAGTACCGTGTTGAAATAGTGGGAGCCGCAGCAAACCACATTTCTCAGGGACAAGGATCTCTTCCTCCACCGACACGGGTCGCAACTCATGGCAAACGAGTTGTCCTTTTCCTTAATTCTTATAACGGAAATGGGATAATAAGGATCTATTATGCACCAGGTCTTTACAGAGTGATGGAAAAATCTTTTTGCTGTAACCCTTGCAGGGGGGGCTTGAGGGTTGTTCTCTCTTGCCCAAGGAGACGACCCTAGCACTACGAAGGGAAGGAAAGTAACTGATTTGAAACCCCCTACATAGGCAGCAACTCAGTAAAAGCTGCCTGCATAAAGTACGAGACACCTGTTGATTCCAGTTTATAAGGCTGACATTAGAATGTCGCTAAGATAATAAATCAATACTTAAATAAGTACTAAACAAATATGTTGCGCAAATATGCTGTTTTTAAATAGTTCATTTGTAATTAAGTATTGATTTTCTTTCAATACTTTTCAGTATTGAATAAAACAAGCTTATATTTTTAAATCAACATTTCCCTTGGCTCTGTCCACCATCTTAGATCAAAGATTTGGGCAATCCCATCACATTAAACTCTGGGATTTCGCTACCTGCAAAGTACAGATTTCAGTCAAAAGAAGGTATCTTGCTTTTAACGGCTACTTTTTTTAACAACCTTTGCGTCACAAGCACACCTATAATGCCTATAATGTTGCTTAGATAGTTGGCTTTCTTGGTTTTGGAACATCACTTTAGAATCTTCAGTGGAAAATCTTGATCAGAGTGATAGAGCGCCTTTATGCAGTGCTAGTGTTGTGTTCACCTCAGACAGCAGCTGAAGGTTCCATAGCAGTTCTTTATCCAGCTCTTCCTCATTCGAAACATCCTCATCTGAAACACATAAGCTCACTTTGAATAAAGTAGACACATACTCACACACCGAAGATGACATTGTCATTTATTTTCATGTACGTACTGGCAGTAAGGTGAGTAATGGCGTAGCAGCAGTGTGGTACAAACAGTCTGAGAGACTCAGCAGGGTGACACTGTAAAAAAGCAGAGAGGAGAGTTGAGTCAATGCAGATTTACAGGTGTGTGTGTGTGTGTGTGGGAATAGGATTACCTTAGCAGCCGCTCTGCACATGTCTGCCACCATTCTGCCTGCAACTCGAGTCTCAAAGATGTTAGTGGTGGCAAAGTTGAAGACTTTCTCGAGAGCCACCTATAGACAGAACCAGAGCAAAGACTGCCTGATATCAGACTGTTTGTGTGTGTGAGAGTGTTTCCAACTACTAGTTAAGAGCTGAGATAATAAAGAGAAATGTGCTGTCCAACTTGTGAATGAATCGCTCCATTAGTGTGGTTCTTATTAATGAATCAGTCACACCAAAATGGCAAATCAGTCAGACCACTCCCTTTCTCACTGAATCGGCTTTGATTACTCAATCACTTATCACCTGAAGGTTATTATGTCTGACTCAAGTAAATGGTATTGTTTTTCCAAGAAAAATGTCAAATATGTTAAAATCTTATAGGAAACACTGGTGTAAAAACTAGAAAGTGACACAGAGAACCCTTAAAAGTGGAATAGAATGCAATTGTGATCATATGTAAGACCTTAAAGATCTCCATGGAGCACTGTGTCAGAATGGTGCTGAAGGTGGATGAAAGGCCCAGCTCCACTAGGCTCTCTAAATGAGTCATCTTCTCCGTCTCAGTCTCCTCGCGTGTCTGCTCCAGTGTGCTGCTGTCAATCAATGCAAAACACCTACAGACACACACAAAACAGGGCATAAACCAACAACATAGTGTTGTTTATTTTGTACTAGACATTTTTCAAACACACATCTGACAACATGCCTCACCTGTCCATAAACTGTAGAACAAAGTCCTCAAACTCTGCAGAAGCTGAACACAACTCTCTTTCTATCTACAAAAAAAAAAAAAAAAGAATTACAGTTGGTTTAATCACATGAGACCAAAAACAAAAACAAAAAACATTTATGTTAAATCTACAGTGCCTCACCTCTGTCAAGTCATTCTTCTCATGGAGGGCTGATGAACAGTCCACTAAAGGCACTAGAGTAGCGAAAGTAGCAATGAACTGGAACGTGATCTAAAATAAATAAATAAAGGATACCATTTTTTTTCTTTCGGTCAAACACAAAGATTGCCACGGGAAGATTAAAAACTTGGTCTCTACATATTTTACAATTATAAAAAAAAATTCAAATGTTAAAATACATTTTCCTAAACCAGCTTCATATGCATTCTATGAAATATGCTTTTTAAACATTAAGCCATATGTAGATTTATTTCCCCAAAAAGGGTAAACAATGTGGCTCTTTGACAGGATCAAAACGTTGTTCTTGCTTTTTGAGCATCCCAACCAGACCAACACAGCATCACTGGCTCAACTACTGCCATGTGTTTTGCCCAGGGTTCTATTGTTTGTTGATGGGGTTTGTCAAACATGTTTAAAAAAATAGAGATTATTTTTGCAATTCCACTTAGTGACATTAGTGATAGTTTTAAGAACACAATCCTTGAGAGTTCATGTCACAATTTACCCACCATGCATTTGCTGAAGTCATTGGGGTCAACACCAGGCAGTGCTCGCATAAGCAAGGGAAGGACGTGCGCAGGCCCTTCTGGATAATGCCGGCCGCCGCTGAGAAGACTGCGTGCCATGCCAATCATGCAGCTGAGAGTGGCAGTAAGCTGGTGTGGCTCCGTCAGTGTCTCCATAGCAGGATACGTCCTGCAGGGGGCAGCACAATCACACATTACACCCAGTGACTGCCAGCTTGTTCCTCCTTTGGGAACAGTCAGGCTCCTACTTTACACTGTATTCTAAGAAGACTGCTTGCAAAGCCTATTTACAGAGATTAGAATTGTAAACCCTGACAGTGAATAGAAGAAGCCACTATATGGGCTATAAAAGCATTAAGACAAAAACAATTTTTTTTATTTTAAACTGCAATTCATTCTAAACTATTTGAATACTGTACAAATAAGCAAATTTAAAGTTTTATTCAGTTATCAATCAAATAATTGACCCTTTAAAAACATTTCCAGGCTTGGAAGTTGAAGTAAACTATAGCAAGGTAAATGGTACTGCTGGTGATTAGAGGTAAATGGGAGAATATACATTTTTTTATTGTAGAACTCTCTTGTTCTCCAACAGAACAAATCCACTACGGTACTTTTCAAAACAGGAGAAATTAAGAGAGGTGAATGACAGCAGTAAGAAAAGAGGGAGGTGCCAAATTTACTGTGACTCCCTCAACAGCTATATCTGAAACTCCATTGCAGCAGTGCTGACTAGTTTACAAGATTTATTTAAATTAATGCTACAGTAATGTAACATAAAATACAGTGATATCATACATTAAATAACACAAACACACACAAAAAAGATTTGCCTAAATATATATATACACTATATTGCCAAAAGTATTCGCTCACCTGCCTTTAGACACATATGAACTTAAGTGACATCCCATTCTTAATCCATAGGGTTTAATATGATGTCGGCCCACCTTTGCAGCTATAACAGCTTCAACTATTATGGGAAGGCTTTCCACAAGGTTTAGGAGTGTGTTTATGGGAATTTTTGACCATTCTTCCAGAAGCGCATTTGTGAGGTCAGACACTGATGTTGGACGAGAAGGCCTGGCTCACAGTCTTCGCTCAAATTTATCCCAAAGGTGCTCTATTGGGTTGAGGTCAGGACTCTGTGCAGGCCAGTCAAGTTCTTCCACACCAAACTCGCTCATCCATGTCTTTATGGACCTTGCTTTGTGCACTGGTGCGCAGTCATGTTGGAACAGGAAGGGGCCATCCCCAAACTGTTCCCACAAAGTTGGGAGCATGGAATTGTCCAAAATCTCTTGGTATGCTGAAGCATTCAGAGTTCCTTTCACTGGAACTAAGGGGCCAAGCCCAGCTCCTGAAAAACAACCCCACACCATAATCCCTCCTCCACCAAACTTCACAGTTGGCACAATGCAGTCAGACAAGTACCGTTCTCCTGGCAACCGCCAAACCCAGACTCGTCCATCAGATTGCCGGATGGAGAAGCGTGATTCGTCACTCCAGAGAATGCGTCTCCACTGCTCTAGAGTCCAGTGGCGGCGTGCTTTACACCACTGCATCCGATGCTTTGCATTGCACTTGGTGATGTATGGCTTGGATGCAGCTGCTCGGCCATGGAAACCCATTCCATGAAGCTCTCTACGCACTGTTCTTGAGCTAATCTGAAGGCCACATGAACTTTGGAGGTCTGTAGCGATTGACTCTGCAGAAAGTTGGCGACCTCTACGCACTATGCGCCTCAGCATCCGCTGACCCCGCTCTGTCATTTTACGTGGCCTACCACTTCGTGGCTGAGTTGCTGTCATTCCCAATCGCTTCCACTTTGTTATAATACCACTGACAGTTGACTGTGGAATATTTAGTAGCGAGGAAATTTCACCACTGGACTTGTTGCACAGGTGGCATCCTATCACAGTACCACGCTGGAATTCACTGAGCTCCTGAGAGCGGCCCATTCTTTCACAAATGTTTGTAGAAGCAGTCTGCATGCCTAGGTGCTTCATTTTATACACCTGTGGCCATGGAAGTGATTGGAACACCTGAATTCAATTATTTGGATGGGTGAGCGAATACTTTTGGCAATATAGTGTAGGTGGAAATATGTGTGAAAATGTAATAATAAATGTGCAAGAATAGACCATTAAAGAGCTATCAGGGAGAAGCCCTAAACATCCAGTAGCCCAACACACTCACTTCTCCAGCACAGGTGGGATGACCAACTCTGGCCTCATCAGTGCAAGGTTCTGCAGGGCCTGGGCTGCATCCATGCTGCCTGTTTTGCTGAACATGGCCATCAGCACTGGCTGCTTCATGCTTTCCACAAAGTCCGTCACATCCTGGTCAGTGAGTTTGTGACTGGCAGGAACCGGTGTTATCCAGCAGGGTTTCTTATAGCGCTCCCGATGCAGCCGTCGAACCACGCTGGCAGGGAGACGCTGCAGGAGCTTCATCAGCTTCATCTGGAGAATAAAACATGAGAGAGAGAGTTATTAAGATCTGATAGGCCCAGATATCCCAGAAAGACAGTGAGATATCAATATTTGGTTACATATATAGATATGTGCAAACTTGGGAAATGAGTATTACTTTGATGGAAATTGTCTTATTTCTGAGCTTTTTCGCCTTGTTTATTAGACAGATGAAGATATGGGATGTGTAACACCATGGCTTGTGCACTACCCACAGCAAAATGGCAATGAGAACAGATCAAATTTCTAATGTGATATTACAGATTATAGAAAAAAATGACTTTGCAATTTTAAGAGTTACAAGAGTTGTTGATATTGTGCAGCAGATCTTTCTTCTTACATCAAAACTCTTGAATAGCATGTGGTTTCAAAGGCTATATTGCAAATCCAAATTAAATAATGAACTATGCAAACTACCCTCATGATACTGTATGGTCATGAGTGTGATATGGTATGATACTCTGTCATGAGTGTAAGTAAGTATGCAGATAACTGGAAAGCTGTCACTGGTGTTTCAGTAGCCAGAATGACACAAGGAGTCCCTCTACCAGAGGACCATCTGTTCACTGCATATAGCCTACTGAAAGTGTCATGACATGCAAACTTAAACCTCAGCTGACAGCACGTGACATACAGTTCTAGAATACATTTGAGGAGTGGGGTGGACATTGAGGGGCCTCATCGCAGACCACAAACTTTGCCCACATTAAAAAGGACAGCCATACATTTATCAAGCAACTTGTTTGAACTGTAAATTAGTTAAAGGAATATTCCAGGTTCAATACAAGTTAAGCTCAATCGACAGCATTTGTGGCATAATGCTGATTACCAGAAAAATACATTTCAAATCATCCCTCCTTTTCTTAAAAAAAAACCAAAAAAAACAAAAGCAGCAGCACAAATCGAGGTTACAGTGAGGTACTTGCAATCGAAGTAAATGGGGCCAATTTTGAGGGTTTAAATAGGCAGAAATGTAAAGCTTATAATTTTATAAAAGCACTTACATTAATTCATTTTAGTGTTGTAGGGTTTGTTGACATTACATCGTCATGGTCTTGTGGCTATACTTTTGAAAAAGTAAGTATTTTAACGTTTAAAAATTGGTCCCCATTTACTTCCATTGTAAGTGCCTCACGTTAACCCAGATTTTTGCTTTATTTAAAGGAGGGACGAGTCAAAATGTATTTTTGTGGTAATCAACATTATGCCATAAATGCTGTCGACTGAGCTTAACTTGTATTGAACTTGGAATATTAATTTAAGTAAAAGTGAGAGGAGCATTTACTACAGTATAAATCATTACAAAAGAGCTATGGCAATGTGACATTACACATGGCACCATTTTATATCTTACCAGCCAGCGTCCATTGTTGGAGGGATGGTAGAAGGATGCTATGCTGCTGAAGAGTCCATTAAGCTGTTCCTGGGCCTGATTCTGTAGGCCGCCCTGATAGAGATATTGAAGAATATTATTTAAAAAAAATACAGATACAAATACATCTGTAAACAAATGCAACCTTATGAATAATAATGAAGCTTTAATAGGAGTGTGACTTATAATACTTACAAGCATAGAAGAAATCCAGAGGACTACATGACCAATATCATAGGAGTTGGTCAAGTACCTGGGAACTACCATTTGGCTGGTGCCAACAGGGAGATTGAAACTACGCAGGATCCTGGTGAAGATCTGAGGCAAAACAAGAGATCAAAACATGCTCTGACAACAAAAAGTCTTTAAATCATCAGTACAAGCACAGAACAGTACCTTGGGAATGTATGGATTCCAGTTCACATAGCCAATGTTGTCATTAGCCAGACGTGCAAAAAGATTCACTAGATTCTGTGAGAGGAAACAACAGTTCAGAGAACAGTAAAGCACATTGGCTTAACAAATCTAATAGTTTCAAACTGTGAATTAATGAAATGCAAGAATGACAATAATAAACCAATAATAAATAAGTGACACAGCAACATCATACGAGAAAAGTACTTACACCCTCCCAAGCAGGTAAGTTTTGCACTGAGACCCAGAGATCCATCAGTTCATCAAACCATAACCTGAAATATGCATAAATCCTTCTGTTACCTTCTTGTTACCTTGCAATAAATCAATGTATCAAACTTAGAGGGATAATGAGAAATATTTGACTATATATTGAAACCCACTTTCATTTTTGGGTTGCATAACAGGGTCTTACTTGAAGCCTTTGTGGTGCTGTTCTGGGGGCATAATGGTGGGCAGAAACAGCTCAAAGTAGCTGAAGGCCTTCTGCATAGTGACATCAAATGGACACAGTAACGGCCGCCACTCATCGAGCATCTCCTGTGTGGCAGACTCAGGGAAATAACTACGCGCACACACACACGCACACACAAACAAACGCAGACAAACATTATGACATTGTATGACATGCCATTTTCTAAAAGCCATGGATGCTTATTTTGTTACATGAGCTCTCGCAAAACAAAGTCAAGGGGAAAATGGCTGTTAAATCAACAAAACAGTCAACAGTACAGTGTGTTAAGAGAGCTGTAATTGCTTCAGTGTGAAAGCTGAAGGCTTGTCCAATAACGGCCTGATAATTTGATTCTTTCAACAGCACAACGGAAAGCTGATTAACATAATGTGCAATTCCTTTGTGAAAGGGGTCAAACATTACTCACAGTCTACAGCTCTTGACTAGTGTCTTCAACACGTTCTCCACTGAGCTAAAAGGGAATAGGAAGAAAGAGATGAATGGAGAGAGATAAAAGCAATACATTACTATGATATCAAAAGCTATGCTCATTTGAGATTGAAGTGCTGGTTAGGGATTAAGACCACGTGCAAAGCAGAAACCCAACTAAAGTACATTTTGTGACAGTCAAAATAACAGTTTCTCGAAATCAAAGTCTGGGCACATGAGTGAAACATGCCAGGTTATCAGTTTCTCCTTGTTTGCTTTTTATAACACTGAGCTTAAAAACATTGAATACAGTCAGACTGCACTGACAGCCAATTTTAATCAGGAAACTGTTCCTAGATATTACAACCGAATGAAAGTTGGCCTAGTTGTGTGAACCATTGGCTGTGTGTCACTGCTTTTAGAAAACCACAGTGTTACTAAAAGTTCTAAAAATACACTGCTGAGCAAGTCATCTGTGTAATCAAGACACAGCAGCAATTGATCTTCCTTTTGGTGCAAGTGTAAACAAACACCACCTTCTGCACGCTCTCAGTGCAGGCAAGATTAAAATAGAACACAATGATACCGGACCCAAATGGGAAAATTAGCAAAATTTGGGTGACCTTTCTCTCTAAAAAGCAGGCCCAAATGATCCCACATAAATACTCCAGGCTGATTAGTTAGAAATTTCTTTAAAGGGACAGTACACCCAAAAATGTGCTCTTCCATCATGCTTTGGTGGAACACAAATGGAGATGTTAGGCAGTATGTTAATCTGTCACCATTCACTTGCATTGCATTTATTTATTTTTTTTCCATACAATAAAAGTGAAATGTGATTGAGAATGTCATTTTGTCTCAACATCTCATTTTGAGTTCCATGGAGGAATGAGTCATATAGGGTTAGAACAACATGAGGGTGAGTAAATGATGACATAATTTTTAGATGAACTATCCCTTTAATATAAGCTCAGAGAAATATTAAAGGGATAGTTCAGCCAAAAATGAAAATTCTCTCATAATTTACTCACCCTCATGCCATCCCAGATGTGTATGACTGTCTTCTGTTGAACACAAATGAGGATTTTTAGAAGAACATCTCAGCTCTTTAGGTCCAAACAATGCAAGTGAATGGTGATCAGGCATTTGAAGCTCCGAAAGGGAGATAAAGGCAGTATAGAAGTACTCCATACGACTCCAGAGGTTTAATCAATGTCTTCTGATGCGATTCAGTTGTTTTTGGGTGAGAACCGACCAAAATGTAACTCACTTTTTACTGTACATCTTGCCATTGCAGTCTCTAGGCACGATCATGATTTCAAGCTCAATTATACTTCCTAGCACTTGACACATGCACAGAGTGCTAGATGGCACTATAAGGAGTATAACTGAGCTTGAAATCATGATAACCAAGGAGACTGCCGTCAAGAGTTATATTTTGGTCTGTTCTCAACAAAAACCAACTGGATCGCTTCAGAAGACATTGATTAAACCACTGGAGTCGTCTGGATTATTTTTATGCTTTGCTTTTTGGAGCTTCTAATGGCTTGATCATCATTCACTTGCATTGTATGGACCTACAGAGATCAGATATTCTTCTAAAAATCTTTGTTTGTGTTCAGCAGAAGAAGAAAAAAAGTCAAACACATCTTAGTATGTATGAGGGTGAGTAAATGATGAAAGAACTTTTAATTTTGGGTGAACTAATCCTTTAAGCATCCAGAACCTCAACTGTTAGACAACTGAAAAAGGTTTCTTGATTTAGAGAGTGAAGCCATGGGAGACCAGTCTATCCAATTCCTGAAAGAGGTGTGCTAAATATAACAACCCTCTCAAATGTAAAATCACATTAACATTAATTGTCAAAAAAAACAAAAACTGATATTTTCTGTCATGCAGACAAAATTGACATTTTAAGTTCTTCATGCTAGTCACCAGGAATCATGTTTGACAGACAAAGATGAAATGCCAGAAACTTCCAAAGGAGCACCATTTCCTGAAATGTTTCTAAAACATGTTATTGAGTGGCTAGGCTACTATAGAAACAAAGATTATAAATACAGATGCAGATGTGATATTTGTAACAAATTACTGATTGGCTTTAATTTTGGACACATGCAATATCAGCGGCAGCCCTTAAAAAGTACAATACAACATGTAAAACACTAACTGTGCTTACCGCTTGCGCACAAAATTAAGCATTTTTTGTTTTGTTGAGGCTTCTGCTCGATAACTGAATGTGGGAAAAGGAAAGATGCATAAGCCAATGCTAAACATACCAATAACTTCGATTTTAACACTAGTAATAGTTTAACGGTAATAACTATGCTGTCATATACTGGATGTATTGGAAAGAAAAACAAGATAAAGCAAATCGCTAAATCTCGGGCAGCATATTAGGGTCCTCGTTTTCCATTAAACAAACACAGCACAGACAAGTTTTATTTTCCATGACTTCACCGTGCCCAGTACACTGACCCACTTTAATAGACTTCACTCTTGTCCTCTTTGCTCAAATGTGTCATGAGGTGCCATGCTTTAATAAGAAAGTGTATTCAATCACAAAGAAAGTTCTGTTCCACTGACATTAAATTTTTAATCACTGTTCACAACAGAGCAAGCGAGAAGACGACAGACAGGCAGAAAGAAGGCAGAGAAACCTACTTGGGGAACCAGTTAAGACCCAGATGCTCAGTTTTGGAGTAGAGGATACTTTCATAGAGATCGTACAAAGGCCTCCAAGGTAACTCCAAATCATCCCGGGAAAGCAGTTCTTTCTTCCTGTATGTTAGACGATTACATTACATTAAGCATTCATAACATGATACACAACTAGATGCAATCAAATATGTGGCAATGGTCAGGGGCCAGTTGCAGCAAACCACTCAAAATAAAGGAATGTTCCAGGTTTAATACAAGTTTAGCTCAATTGACAGCTTTTGTGGCATAATATTAATTACCAAAAAATGATTTAGAGTTATTCCTCATCTCTTACAAAAAAGCAAAAATCGAGGTAACAAAGGCACTTACAATGGAAGTGAATCAGGCCAGTGTATAAATGTCACGATCCTGTCACTCTGTCAGTCTTGGTTTTTGTCTGACAAGACCGTGGAATTATGTCCCATGTCTGTCTTGTGTTTCATTATCTATCTTTGTGTGAGCACGCGGTTTCGGTTGTATTGCCTGCCGTGCACTCTTCGGTCTGTCTTGTTTCATGTCGGGAGCACGGTGTCTGGATCCTGACTTCCTGTCTTGTTCAGTTTCGGTCTGTGTCGGGATCCAGACACTCGTGCTCCATGTCTGTCTGTTATTGATGCGAGAGCATCGTGCTTATGTCATCTTGGCAGCATGCACTCGTCAATAGTTTGTCTGTCTCTCGCGAACACAGGTGCACCTAGGGTTGCAAAATTCCGGGAATTTTAAAAGTTGGAAACTTTCCAGGGGAATTAACTGGAATATATGGGAATTAACGGGAATAAACTGGAAAATTGCAAAATTGCAAGTTAGCCAATAACAGGGAACTTAAATGAAGTTGAAAAAAACAAAAAAACATCTTGCAGCATAATCTTAGTTAAAACAACCAGATTTAATGCAAATTCAGTTGAATTTCTACCCTGCGCATTTCTCAATCACATGCACACAGCACACTAGTTACTGCAGGCTACTTACTACAGCAGGACTATTGAAGCCACACTATTGCATTTGAGCCCAAGGACTACATCCAGTCAAATAAGTTTTGATGATATTACTAGGGTAAATATATTTGATCTATGGTATTAAAGTTTAACTAACAAATACTAAATCAAAATGTGTTTATACAGTAGCTAGCTAGCCAGTAAATCAGATATACTAAATGTAAACTAGCTAACACCATTTCATTGACAATTTAAGAGGCTAGCTATCATGGTGCTAGCTAGCTCAACTGTGATGCCGTTTCTTCTGCCAGCCAGTTTTCTGTTATCATACGAGAACGTAGGTTATAGTTTGATTTAGCATGCTGATTGAGGAGTGTTCATCTATTCATCTAGCATATTTCTATTCATTGTCCAGCATCAATTGTAAAATATTTTTACCATTCCAGAATATTCAAATTGTTTAGCTAACTATTTATATATCTGTGCATGGCATTGCATTAGTGTTTTTTACAAGCTTTTTTCTAATTTTATTCTACAGAACAATGCCACGTGCGCCATCTGATGTGTGGATACATTTCACCTCAGCCAATGTAGAAGGAAAGGCTGTGTATATTTGCAAATACTTTGCAAAGACCTATGTTAAGAATGCCAGAAACATGCAGCAGCATATAGCCAAGTGCCCAAAGTTTTTTCCAATATTTCCAAAATTCCCCAGCTTAACTCCCCATGGAAAGTTTCTGGAAAGTTTCCGCCCCTTTGCAACCCTAGGTTCACCTCGCGTTGCGCTCACATTGAGCGCCCGGGTAGCGAGCGGTCTTCATGTTGTGCTGAGGTTTGGTCACTTCAGTCTAAGGTGTTGGGTGTGTGTGTGTGGCTGAACTCTCGCACAGGTGTCCTGTCTTGTTTTTGTCGCCTGTTGCGTGCTTCCTGTGGCGTTTGCATCGCGATGTACGCTCAGGATTGGTTTAGTGTGAGAATGCGTGGCATCGCTTTGCCAACTTTAACATGCTCAAATTGCAAAAGAGTGGTTCAGGAAGCATGAGGAATAATTTTCACACATGAATTGGCCACCACAGAGTCCTGACCTTAACCCCATTGAAAGTCTTTGGGATGTGCTAGAGAAGACTTTACGGAGTGGTTTGACTCTCCTGTCATCAATACAAGATCTAGGCCAAAAATTAATGCAACTCTGGATGGAAATATATGTTGTGACTAGGACTGCACAATTAATCAAATTAAAATCGAAATTGCGATATGACCTCATGTGATTATTAAATCGCAAAGGGCTGTGATTTACTTAAATAAATAGTCTGCCCGCTTCCAAGTTTATGTGCGCTGCTCTGTCCAGTCTATATTAAGTTAGAGCATTATTACAGTGTTTTCGAGGCGGTTATGAGCTCCACAACTCTATCTCATGCTTACAGTAACAGAAGTGCTCAGAGTTAGGTTCCATTTGCTTGTGTGTGCCAAATGCTTTATTCACACTAAACCGGTGCATTGTGCGTGAAGCAGTACATATTATCATGAAAATTGTGAAATGGTAAATTAAATTGTGACAAACTTACCAAAATTTCACTAAGTTTAATTACACCAATGGGTCATCAGTTCAACTTCAGTTTGACATTAAGCTTCAATTTTTAGGACTATCTTATATACAGTAAGGAATAGTTTGTATAAGCCTACTTGTTTTTAAGGCCAAAAGTAAAGAGTAAAATGGAATATTTGTGTTTCTTTAATTATTCATCCAACCAACAGTATTTTTGACATCAAAAACTAGACGACAACAACTATACCAATAGGGAAATTCAGTTAACAGTGACATTGAGCAGAAAGCTTACATACTGTATAACGGATTTGACAGAGCTGCTGATAAAAAGTTAAATGATCAGCATCAGACAAGATGAAAAGAAAATTGGACATCGGTATCGGATGTAAAATTCCAGATTGGAGCATCCCTAATTTTCAAGTTGACTGGGTTTCAAAAACAAATGATGATGATAAGTGGGCTGAGACCCTATCACAAAATGGACAAAAACAGATACACGATGGGTACAATTTGAATATGAAGACAGTATTTTTTCTTTGTTTCACTGATTATTTGTTTGTGGGTGAACTGAAGAAAAAAAAAAAGTTTGGTTATTTTTAAGAGGACTCAAGTGTGAAAAGCCCAGTAGCCTTTTGCCATCTTAACATTACCGCATAATCGCAATCGCAATATTTTTCAAAATAATCGCAATATGACTTTGTCTAAATCATGCAGCACTAGTTGAGACGTTGCATATGGTTGATGAAACAATACCATGATGAATGCGCACCATAATCAAAGCTAAAAACAGTCCAATGAAATGTGTATGCAACTTTTTTTTTTTGCCCAGGCAGTTGTGGAGGTGGAGGCGTGGTGGAGTGGAGTGTTCGTCCGGAGAGAGAGAAAGCAGTAAGGGTGCACATACCAGAGAGCTATGTGTCTAACACGTTTCTGATTGCAGTGAGCAATGGGGAAAGCGATATAAGAAGGAACCACGCCAGAGCCTGAGAGAGAGAGAGAGTCGCACTTCAACAGCCAGTCAACGTGTTTATGTGTGGAAGCTGAGAAACTGTTCAAGTTACTTGTTATTAAAAATCTACCTTATGAGTTGAAGCCCACATTTTCCCATTTCCTCCTTACATCCATTCTTGAACCCCGTTACAGCAGTGTACATGTTAATATGATTTTAGTCCGTTACAATGTTTATCAGATTACAGGATTTAATTGTGATCCGTCATCATGACAGCGAAGTTGCAATATTGGATAACTTTACACAGTTAAGTTTAGTAAGCGATTTAATCACACTAAAACAATGTTAACACATATAATGTTTATGCCTTGTAGCTGTATTTTCAAAACTTGCAATGTTGTATAATTTCAGCATTTTTTCCACATAAAATGAGAATCTGCGATAATCGGATCACTTTTCTCCATATTGATCACAGTAAAACAAGTGCTCGAAAAGCTTGAAGAGGTCGGGATACATCCATCTGCACAGCAGCCATTGTATCATCTCCACAGTTACAGAGTAAGCATCTCTGTCATTAACCCTGCATGCATGAACCTGCAGCAACCAAGAACATTAGCCATTATATGAATGTTAAATTGAAACTAACAATTTGCGTTCACTGTCGAAAGCCTTGTCTAAACATTCAAACTGTTCGCATAAATCACAGCCAGCATATAATCTTAACACGCTTTTCAGGAGCTGCTCTAAATGGTCCGAGGTTCAGGTTGGTGACTGCATCAGTTCACTGGGACTGCTCACATCATGCACTGTTGCACCGGAAATTGAAAATCCACATTCATTAAACGTGTTCGTGTTTGGCAAATCTACATTTGCTCAAAAATACCTTATTTGGATAGTACAATGTCATTAGTCAATAATCACAGTTCTCTCAAATAATCGTGGTTAAATCGAATGATCACGATCAGGTGTTGTAATAATTGCGACAGGCCTAATATTAAATCCTCATTAGTGTTTTTAGTTTACAGTTTAGTGACCAAAGTTTACTTGCACTGTCTGAGGCAAAAACTTTTAATATACTAATAATTAAGGGTCTTCCATTGAACTCATGTTCACCATATCATGTTAGCCATTTTTTTTTTTTTTTTTTGTAGTAATCAACATTATGTTATATTAACTTGTATAGAATGCAGAACATTCCTTTAAGAAAACTCTCAAATAAAATTAAGTTATCACTAAGGGTTTTCTTAATTTAAGGGGTTAGTTGAAACTGGCGTTTAGAGTAGACAATTTTGCGTACTTCAATAGGTTGACGAGGAGTCGTGCAAAGCTCTGCATCATGCTGATCTCCAGCTTGGGGATAGTGACCAGCTCGTACAGAAGCTTGATGAAGAGCACATGGTCCTCCTTGCTGAACTTTCTTCCATACAGACGCAGGTACCTGCCAACAGGATCAGGTCATAGCGTTCATTGAAGAAAACGGGTAGGAGGGAGAGAAATATCAAGATTCACTTAACAAGACATGTAGTGTTTAAAAAAATAAAAAGCCTACAGAATGCACGCTATTTCTAAAATTCTCAATTCCTTTTTTTGATGACCAATACGTTTATCTACATGTTAACATACTAAACTAGAGATATAAATATCCACATAGTCGACATATGGAAGTGGACATCTACCTTCCTAAAACAACATGTATTAAGAGAGCCTAGAAAAAGTTGCTGTTTTTGGCACACATGGGCATTGCTTATCTGGAGCAATTCTGACCTTATCACTAAACAACATGTACATTTGAATGCACCATGTGATCATGCAACAACAGACAGTGAGAGTCAGGCTAACATGGCACAAATAAAGCAATGGATTCTATAAGAGAGGCTTTTAACACATCAACAGACCTCACTTATTCCCATTTTACAAGACTGTTGCATGGCTTTGAATGATTTTTGTTGTTGTTGTAAACATTGTATCCATATAAGCAGAGGTGCTATCCAGTGCTTGGTTGAATACAAACTCTACAGTGGCAAAGAGTCCTGTAGCAGTAATACACTTTAGTAAGTTAAGCGGCATAATGTCGCTTAAAGGAATAGTCCACCAACAATTAAATCTCTCATCATTTAGTCACCCTTATATAATCCATGATATGTATGACTTTTCTTCTTCTGCCAACACAAATTTCTCAGCTCTGTTGGTCCATACAATGCAAGTGAATTGGTACAGAGATTTTGAATATCATATGACTCCAGTGGATAAATCCATGTCTTCTGAAGTGATATAATAGGTGTTGGTGATAAACAGATCAATATTTAAGTCCTTTATTACTATCAATCTCCACATTCACATTCTTATTTTGTTTTTAGCTATTTGCATTCTTCGTGCATATCGCCACCTACTGGGCAGGGAGGAGAACTTATAGTTAAAAAGGACTTTATATTGATCTGCTACTCACCCAAACTTATCATATTGCTTCTGAAGATATGGATTTAACCACTGGAGTCTTATGGATTACTTATATGCTGCCTTTATATGCTTTTTGGACCTTCAAATTTCTGGTCACCATTCACTTGCAATATGAGGACCTACAGAGCTGAGATATTTTTCTAAACATCTTCATTTGTGTTCTGCAGAAGAAAAAGTCATACACACCTGGGATGGCATGAAGGCGAGTTAATGATGAGAGAATTTTTAATTTTTAGGAGAACTTCTCCCTTTAACTGTAGGGTCCCATATATAAATACACAAGTCATGCAACATGGACAAGAAAATGATCATGTAAGATCATGTAATGATAAATGAAAGTGTCAAAATACAAAACACCATAAAAGTCGTCATTAGGTATTTTAATGGAACAATAACACCCCTGTCTGATCTATGCAATTTACACACTTTTAAAAGAAGGTTTTTCTTATAGAAATTGTCTTATCTAAGGTCACATATACACATGTAAATGTGTGATGTTAAAATACCGTGAAGTATCACTAAGAACCATACAAAAGGAACCAAAATGAATAAGGCAAATCATGAATGTAGACATAATAATGGATTTCGATAGAGCAACAACCATCCTGGTTTACAATCTCAAAGCAGTATTATTTTTAAAGAGCCCATGTCTAACCACTAGTTGCAGTGATGCATGTGGCAGCTGCTTGTCCAGCACTAATGTTAGCTGGCTAGCTTAGAAATTAGCTTTCAACAAACCCGAATTTCCTTCAATTTACCGGCTGAAACCATACTGACAAGATAGACTAAGCACTAATGTTACATTAACAATTGTGAAAGACCATCAAGAAATAACATACAATGTGTGTGCGAGGTTTAAACACGAGCAAGGGCAGTTGAGGGACTCACTTAGCTGGTAGCGACTAGCTCGCGAGCTAACGGCTAAAAACTGCGTGAGTCACTCAACCGTCCTTGCGGTTTGTTAATCAAACACTTTACATTTACGCAGCAACGCGTCATTTTTAGCTTTATTAAAATACTTACGTGGAGAGTTTCCTGGTCCAAAATAAAACTCCAGGCCATAACTCTCGGAGCTGGACAGCTCGACCCAAATTCCCTTTAATCTGGGCCAAAATGACATTGGATTCGCGATCAAGTTTAACTGCGTACGGGAGAAGTTTGTTGTAGACGATCTCTTTCTGAGGGACAAAACCTAATATCTCGGTCTGCTCCTTTTTCATATTACGATTTCCCGAAAATAAATATCCTCTTCTGAGTTGTCCGGCTTACTTCCCCTCTTGACAGAAGTTCACTTGATAAATCTTCGTTTTATTCCAAACAAATCCACTACTTTCGCATGAGTCCTGTTATTATGTTGTGGGATTCAGATACAAAAACTTGTTACTTCGACAGATGTCGTTCTTGCGTGTTGTTAAACACATTAGCGTCAGTCACCTGAATAGAGAAGTCTCCACTCAATCTCTTGACACATATTACGAGTCACACGGACAGACGGACACACACACTCACATACACACGCGCGCACAATTTCACAAACATACACACACCGGTGAGTGCAACAACGAGCCATGAGCGGCGCGCCCTCTACTGGTGTTTACCTGCACATTCAGCAATCACAACATGGCCGTTTGGCATTCTGTTATGTCGTTTTCTAGTAGATTAATACAATATGTGATCTTTACACAAGTTTATGCATATTTGATATGACATTTTATATAAAGATTTGCAAATGTCTCAGATGTTTTACTTAGTTGATTGGGAAAAGGTATAGAAGAATGTGCTGTAATTGTTATGATGTAAAAAAAAAATAAATAAAAAAAACATTTGAAAGGCCTTTAATTGTCATTGAAAAGCATAAAATAAAACAAAAAGGTAACATAACACCTTTAGGCATTTTTAATGTACAGCATATCAATGAAACTATATTTTTAACAGTAGTTCATCATGTATATCTGAGTGTTAATTATTTAGAAAGACGTCAAGATTTAGAGATATGTTCTTATTCTCATTTCGCATAAGCATTTGTTAGAGTGCAGCTCATAAGCAGAGATATTTGTCATTAAAATGGTTGTGTGATTGCCTTTTTTCCCTCATAGGTATTTCATCTTGGCATTTCTCTTTAGATCAATACTTAATATGAGCAGATTCATGGATTCCAAGAAAAACATGCGTCGTCCCTGCAGCTCATGAGTATTTAAAGACGTGCACAGACATGTAGGTATTCCTCAAGGTCATTTATTACCTATCAACCACACAGCCTACATCTTTTCCAACCAATAGGAAATTTTCAGTGCAGAAATTCCAGCTAATCAGACGCAATAACCTCTTACCATTTAGCCAACCAGGTTATTTGCCTGGAGGGACATTGCATTCCAGATAAAGCGGATTTGTCTGCCCTGATCATGGGTCTTTTGATAATGAGATCCTGGATTAACCAGGCCTTCTTGCCAGTCTCTAAAATATGGGTCTATGTCAGTGATAACATAAAACAGATTGCCTGAAATGAACAGTAAATTAAATGCATATCATGAAAACAGAAAATTCACTGCAAATATTGTCAGGTCCCTCTTAGCTACTCATATCAAACATCCTGCAAAGCATGTGTGTAAAATGCTTGATGCACGATCAAAGCTATTAATGACTTAAAACTGCATTAATAAAATGCCACATTGGCTATTTCTCATGTATAATAGCTGTACTCCTTTATCTTGAGTTGTTTTCTCGTAGGTATGTCCTCAATCCCACTTGAAAGACAGGAAGTAGCTCATTGACCAGCAGGCACACGCCATCATCACCAATCACTTGATATAACAGTTTTAGCTCTGACTTTAATTGATCATGTGACTTGTAAATCCTATTTGACCCAACAAGTTCAAGGCGTTCACTCTGTCTCTGCTGGCACAATTGCCTCCCTTTGGACTGATGGCAATACTCATTTGCTTTTTGTAAATACTTTTAGTTTGTGTCGTTGATCATGAGTATTTTTAATCCAGGTCCTATGTTAGATAGATTCACAAAAACCACGTTATATTTAGAAATATTGAACTAAGTTATATAACTAAATTAGGCTATAGGCGATTTGAAGAATAATGCAGAGGAAGATATTTATATATGTCATATATGATGGACATTCTAGGATGATTCAGTAATAATTGCTCACTCACATGTTCAGCAATAGCGTCCTCTGTTGGTCTTTCTAGTGTAATTAAGATTTAATCAATGCCCTTAAAGGGATAGTTCACCCAAAAATGAAAATTTTTATTTACTCACCCTCATGCCATCACAGATGTGTGACTTTCTTTCTTCTGCTTAACACAAACGAAGATTTTTTGAAAAATATCTCAGCTCTGTAGGTCTTCACAATGCACGTGAATGGTGGCTAGAACTTTGAAGGTCCAAAAAGCATATAAAGGCAGCATAAAATTATCCATAAAACTCCAGTGGTTAAATCCATATCTTCAGAAACTATATGATAGGTGAGGGTGAGAAACTGATCAATATGCAAGTCCTTTTTTATGATCAATCCCCATTTTCACTTTCTTGTATGGTTTTTGGCGATTCACATTCATCGTGCATATCGCCACCTACTAGACAGGAAGTATATATAGTTAAAAAAAATAAAAAAATAAAAAAAAAGGACTTAAATATTGATCTGTTTTTCACCCACTCCTATCATATCATTTCTGAAGATATGAATTTAACCCCTGGAGTCATATGGATTACTTTTATTCTGCCTTTATGTAAATTTTTGAGCGTAAAAATTTTGGTACCCATTATCTTGCATTTTATGGACCTACAGAGCTGAAATATTCATCTAAAGATCTTTGCGTTCAGCAGAAGAAAGAGTCATACACATCTGGGACAGCATTAGGGTGAGTAAATGATGAGAATTTTTATTTTGGGGTGAACGATCCCTTTAAAAAAACATTTTCATTATTATTAGATTCTACATGACTTAAATACATAGTTCAAGTTCCAAAATACATTCAATGTTGGAAAACAAGAGTGCCACAATACAGCTATTACAAATGTATTTTGTTAACATTTCAACATATTTTTTTATAACCCTTTCTTTTGCCAATTCATAGTTATACATTGTCTGTGAAAATCAAACTACATTTCACAGAATGTTCTTATGCATTTAAATACAAGTACTTTGCACCATCTATTTATATGTAAATCTGAAACCACTCATTCAGGTTTGAGAATAAAGTACCAAACAAAATGTTAATTATCTACATTATTCAGTGTTTATTTGCTTTAATATTTATTTATATCACAAATAAGTCTTAAAAACACAGACTAGCATGTGTCTATATATAAACTGTACATGAAGCCAAGGCACTATACACTGCAGAATAGAAAGAGGTTTTCTCTTATTCCACAAATTGCATTCATTCTAACCAGTTTGAAGAGACACTGTACAGATTCACAAACACAGCCCCATTTATACATACAGGCCTCTTAATGTTCAAGGAACTATCTGTAATGTTAAACACTTTCGAGGCCATTTAGGAGAGAAGATATGAACGTTAAGATCATAAATTACATAATGTAACACAAGGTCTCCCCCAAAGTCAAGGACACATTTGAGCTTCCTTACATTCAGATAATACTAAAAGGCTATTTTCATTTATTGGGTATTTATATAAAGCTGGGCAGTGTATGAGGGCTTAATTGTGCATAAGGGATGGCTGAATGGCTTCTGTCATGTCGTCACAGAGCAATGCAGAAAAATAAAAACAAGAAAACAACAAGCTAGGGAGCACACAAAAAAATCCAACCGATTTTGCTGATTCACTGATAAAGGGAAAATAACAAAACAAAACCCAGGAAATAAAAAAAAAAAAGAAAAAAAAAGAAAAAGCACTACACAAGGCTGGTAAACCTCTGCCGATCTTTTTATTTTTCATCTTCCTCCTCTGCACCTGCCTGTGTGATTTGACATGGGTAGATCTAAGCTTGTGTTTGTCCTGTCTGACTTAAAAGGAATGAGAAAGTTCTCCACTTGCAGATTCAACCCCAGCAGTTCCAGTGCAGTCAAGTCCCTCTTGAAAGGACTCTAAAATGTATTTCCCTCTAAAATAATCCTTTGGCTTTCTTCACATTCACTTGCTTCCATCCTGGCAATGCCTCATACTCACTTTTTGTCATTTCCAATGCTTTCTGTGAAGAGCACACATACATAATATACTGTAAGGATTAAAACCAAAAAAACAACAACAAACAAACATGTTATTTAAAGTCAAACTGGAGTACTGAAAAAAACTGAAAAGAACAATCACACACAAAAGCACACTTATTCTTCTGTCAAGGTGGGGAGTTTCATTAACTTCTATTGCTTTTATGCGGAGGTGGTGATATTTCCTATGGACCCTTTTCACATTTCCAGGTTTGGAATGCGAAAATAAACTTTAGCTAAAAGTTACGTAGGAGACCATAGCAAATATTACTTTTTGCGTTCCAATTTGCTCCAACAGCAGAAAAAATCCACTATTAAGTTTCCACAACTTTCTGAGAGAGAGAGAGAGAGAAATTAGGGCAGTTGTTGACTAGTTTTTTATTTTTATTTTATTAATGTCAGGGTAATATAATAAAGTAAATTTATAACACTATAAATTTACTTTAAACAATTTAAAAATGTAAAATATAAAAATGTTTGCTAAATTTATGCCCCTAAATTAATTAGCTGTTTTCCTGGTTGGGATCATTGGCTGAACCCCACAAAGCAGCTTAACCTGACCCACACATATAAAAAAGTTGTAGGATATAGGCCATTACCATTCACCAATTCAAAAATGTAACCATTTTTTACCAGTTTAGAAAACTATTAAAGATTTTAAACTAAAGAACTTATCCTGAATACAATGTACTAAACTATACTATAACAGTGGCAAGAAAAAATATCTGAACCCTTTGGAATTATCTAGGTTTCTGCAACAATTGGTCATAAAATGTGATCTCATCTTCATCAAAGTCACAAGTATAGACAAACAATAATGTGCTTAAGCTAACAACACAAACATTTATAATTTTTCATATCTTTATTGAACATCTCATTAAACATTCACAGTGCTATGGAAAAAGTAAGTAAACCCTTGGATTTAATAACTGGTCGATCTGTCTTTGGCAGCAATCACCTCAATCAAGCATTTCCAGTAGCTGCATTTTAGACCTGCACAACGTTCAGAAGGAATATTGGACCATTCTTCCTTACAGAACTGCTTCAGCTCCACCATATTCTTAGGATGTCTGGTGTGAACGGCTCTCTTGAGGTCATTCCACAGCATCTCTATCGGTTTAAGATCTGGACTCTGACTGGGCCACTCCAAAAGGTGGATTTTCTTTTATTGAAGGTATTTTGTAGTGGATTTACTTTGATGTTTAGGGTCATTGTCCTGCTGCATCACCCAACTTCTACTGAGCTTCAGCTGGTGCAGAGCCACCCTGACATGATCCTGTAGGACATCTTTATAAACTTGGAAATACATTTTTCCCTAGATGGCAAGCAGTCCAGGCCCCAAAGCAGCCCCAAATTATGATGTTCCCTCCACCATACTTCACCAATGGGATGATGTTTTCATGTTGGTATGCGGTGACCTTTTTATGCTATACGTAGTGCTGCGTGTTCTTCCGAAACAAATCAACCTAAGATTCATCAGTCCACAAAAAATTTTCCCAGTAGCGTTGTGGAGTGTCAAGGTAGTCTTTGGAAAACTTCAGGCATACAGCAATGTTTTTGTTGGAAAGCAGCAGCTTCCTTTGTAGTGTCCTGTCATGGACACCATGTCGGTTTAATGTTTTCTATATAGTAGACTCATGAACAGAGATGTTAGCCAGTTCCATTGATTCCTTTGAGTCACTAGCTGTCACTCTTGGGTTCTTTTTTGCATCGAGCATTCTGCAGTGTGCCCTTTGAGTCATTTTGGCTAGATAGCCACTTCTAGGGAGAGTAGCTAAATCATCTATGAATAAATCATCTAATTCATAGACAATTTGTCTAACTGTGGACAGATGTCTAAGCTCTTCGAGATAACTTTGTAACCCTTTCCAGCTTTATGCAAAGCAACAATTCTTGATCATAGGTCTTCGGAGATCTCTTTTTTGCGAGGCATGGTCCACGTCAATAGATGCTTCTTGTGAATAGAAAACTCAAAATGTCTGAGTGCTGAGTTTTATTAGTCAAAGTAGCTCTAACCTACACCTCCAAACTAGTTCCTGATTCTAATTAGCTTTTGTTGATGTCATTAGCCTTGTGTGAATGTTTGAAAGATGTATTCAATATGCACAAGAACAATAATTTGTATGTTATTAGTTAAAACAGATTGTGTTTGTTTATTATTGCAACTTAGATGAAGATAAAACCAGATTTTAAGACAAATTTATACATACTGCAAATGCAGTTAATTCCAAAGGATTCACATAGTTTTCTTGCCGCTGTATGTATAGACATACAAGACAATCTTAAATTCAACCCCATGCACGGGACCTGCAAAAGTGAGCTATCAGTGGTGCACCATGACCCACACGCTGTAAATATCAGACAGTTTGCACCAAAGGATGTGTTAAACAAGCAAATGGTGAGGCAGTTCAAACGGTGATGATGTTGCATTAGTGGGAAAACACGAGTGTTCCTTTTTATACAAAACTCACCTTCCCAGAAGCCCCTACACCCTGGCATGTGAAGAGAAAAATTTACCTTAGTCAGACTCAAGACTACAATAGCAAAAATGGGAAAAGCAGAAAGATAGCATGAAAAGAGAGATAGGTTAAGAGGGGCCACTTGATGAAGACATGGTGGAAGCAGAAGGAGAAATATGAAATGCAGAGTAGTACAGATAGTACAGAACATTTATGCACAGACAGACAAGCATTACAGAACAGATAGCCTACATAATATACTTCAATAATATCCGTATCCTAAAATTATCAAAGTTAGGCTTATTAATAACTTAAATTGATCCAACTTAAACACTATGGTCTATAATAACATCTGTAGACAGTAGACATATCTTTACCAAATGGGAGATCTACTGAAACTTGAGATGTGCTTTATCTCACCTCAAAGTCTTCATCTGATAGGTAGACCTCAAGACGTAGAGGGTCAATACCTTCTGGTAGGGGACGGGCTTGTAGATCGGCCAGTGGGTAAGTGGTCTTGCAAAGTCTTGTCAAGACGTCTTTAACAAGAATGATCTGATTGCATACTTCAGCTTCCTATAAATCGCAGAAAATAAATGAGAAAGTTGGTGTACACCACAAGACCACCAACCATATGCATTAGTCAAACTTATCCTAAAACCCATCCATGTGCCTTAGTAGTAGTACTGCTACTATTAAAGTGTAATAAAGTTAGTGAATTTAATTCTCACTCACCTTCTCTGTGATCTCAGCGATGTCCTCTCTGTGTTCCCAGCTGGGAAACATGTTAGTGAATGTAAGAGGCTCTAGGCCTGCATGGATCAAGTATGATTTTGGAGGTTTCTTCTCATTTTTTTCTACAAAGACAAAAGCAAAGTGTCATGCTGATGTAATACTACCAGCTACTTAAAGAAGAAAAACATTTATACTTCGTCAATTCCATGGTCAGACTTGTTTAATGTAGCCAACTGCAAATGTAAATTTGTGGGCTCATTAAGTGTTGACAACTAAATGTTCTATAGCTAGAAGTTGTATTCAAGAATATTCAATAGCAAAGTAGGAATAGACAAAATATGAATGATGTGTCCTTGTTTTATAGAAAATCATAAGGAAAATAAGTTTATTTAACTAAAGAGGTCTATATAAGCAATCCAAGTTATTTCACCAATTTTTTCTCTAATGATAATACAGTTGAGACCAGGCAAGAAATTGGTTTAAAACAATGAGGAAATGGGATTGAGAAATAATGAAGGCCAGATTCAAAGTCCCCATGAGCACAACAGATCTTTATGCAGCCTGATATCATGAACATTACGTGACCGTGGCAACACTGTTGCCAAACCAAATTACATGCTTCATTACATGTTTTGCTGCAGTTTCCCAGTGAAATGTCCAGTGGGGGGCGCCAAAAGTGAGTGAAATAGTGTTGTAATCAGACAAGGTTTTTAAGGTGAATATTAGATCGAAGTATTAATAAGTAAATGTAACTCCCTAACCTAAAACTTTAACATAAACCTAACCAAAAAGCAAATGAGAGGTAAACAAAACAGACATCCTTACCCTAAACCAACACCTAAACCTAACCGAGAGCATCCAAAATGCAAATATGACATGAAATGCACATTTTCTGAAGCAACCATGTAATTTCGTGTCTATTCTATGACACTTTCATCTCATGTGTCTACTTGCGAGCTTGGCTGGGCTTGAACCATGATCTTCTGAGTCCAAAGTCCAACACTTAAGCTACTGCGCAAGTTAATCACATTGGAATAAATATGTAAATGTAGGTGGGTCTGTAATACAAGCATTAAAATGTATTGTTTTTCAAATGATGCGTTATAGTAAAAATGTTTCGATATCATAATATAGCAGTGTATATTACAGTAAAAAATAAGTGTTTATAAAATCATAATCAGCCATTGTTGTTGTGATTTGTGTGAAAGTGATTTAAATGCACAGTTGTTGAAGTGCCTCTAGTGCTAATTTCACTAGGTAACTGTGGCAAAACGTAGAACGTGGCATGCAAAACTGAGTTTGCAAAAATTAAGTTATAGTAACATTTATTCTATGAGACAAGGTTGTCAAAATGTGTCATCAAGAGTATGTGCACAGCTCTTACAGCACCAATATTTGTAACTATGTTCTTGACAATTAAGCAAAATATACTTTGTGGCAGAAATTCACTTAAAAAAAGATATTACACATTGGCACTGATATCTGTTTCTTAGCTAGATAATTTAAACACTGGAATGTTCATTTAAGTGGCCAGGAAGGTTGGTCAGCTGCATGGTCACCTTTGCAATAGTGGAGCACAGTTTCCATGGCACACTTCCTGTCAGAGTCCCATCGTATGCGAGCTGATCCTGTGCTCTCACTGTCCTGAGGCCACCAGCCCTGCCATAGGTAAACTTCATGGTGATTATCCACCAAAAACAGGGCTAAAGAAAAACAAACACATTTTTGTACAATAGCAATAAATGATTAAGATTTTTTTCCCCATAATACATTATACAGGCAATGATAGTAGAAAGTGTCATTAAAAGCTAACTGATGTCTACTCTGAATACCTAAACAGTGAGAAGTATATCTGACGACAGCACCCTTAAAAGGTGTTTAGTGAACATGAATGTGTCAAGCACCTGGCTGAGTGGCTGTATACAAATCCTCCTGAAGAAAAGGCATTGAGTTGACCATATTTGGCTCTCTGGACGGATACACAAACTCCACTGCCATAAACTCCCCTGAAACACTGCTTAGCTGGAAGAGCCGAGGAGTAAAGTTAAATTTTCCTGGGTCTGAAACATACAAACAAATAGGGGCATCATAAATGAACAGCTTAAACATTTTAATTACTCCTTTTGTTTTATACAGGAAAAATGAGTGGGTTTCGAGGGATATAATCACAACAATACAATTATATTTTTAAACATTCATCATGCAAAATAACTGATTAAAATATTTTGCATAAAAAAAAAATAAAAAAAAAATATATATATATATATATATATATATATATATATATATATATATATATATATATATATATATATATATATATATATATATACACACACACACGCGCACATATATATATATATATATATATATATATATATATATATACACATATATACACACACACACACAGTACTATAGTTTTAGGCACTTGTGAAAAATGTTGCTTAGTGAGGATGTCTTCAAAAATAATGCCATAAATTGTTTTCATTTATCAATTAACATCATACAAAGTCCAGAAAACATAAAGCTAAATCAATATTTAGTGTGACCACCTTTGCCTTTAAAACAGCACCAATTCTCCTAAGTACACCTGGACATAGTTTTTTTTTTGTGGTTGTTGGCAGATAGGATGTGGAGAATTCACCAAAGTTCTTCTATCTATTTAGGCTGTCTCAATTACTTCTGCCTCTTCATGTAATCACAGAATGACTCGATGTTCAGTGGGGGCCTCTGTGGGGGCACCCTGTTCTTCTATTCTAATCTGTTCTATGTGCAAAAGTAATGTTTGGGAGTCTAAAATGTATTTCTCCTATTGACACACTAAAGCTGAAGATATAAATAACCATCAAAACAAATGTTTTTGTGAAACATTTTAAGTGCCTAAAACTTTTGCACATTACTGTATGTATGTATGTATGTATGTATATATATATATATATATATATACACACACACACACACACACACACACACACACACACGCGCGCGTGCGCGCGCGCATGCGGCCAAATGTTTGGAATAATGTACAGATTTTGCTCTTATGGAAAGAAATTTGTACTTTTATTCACCAAAGTGGCATTCAACTGATCACAATGTATAGTCAGGACATTAATAACATGAAAAATTACTATTACAATTTGAAAAAAAAATTTCAGAACTTCTTAAACTACTTCAATGAGTTCTCATAAAAAAAATCCTCCACGTGCAGCAATGACAGCTTTGCAGATCCTTGGCATTATAGCTGTCAGTTTGTCCAGATGCTCACCCCACACTTCCTGTAGCACTTGCCATAGATGTGGCTGTCTTGTCGGGCACTTCTCACACACCTTACAGTCTAGCTGATCCCACAAAAGCTCAATGGGGTTAAGATCCATAACACTCTTTTCTAATTATCTGTTGTCCAATGTCTGTTTCTTTGCCCACTCTAACCTTTTCTTTTTGTTTTTCTGTTTCAAAAGGGGCTTTTTCTTTACAATTCTTCCCATAAGGCCTGCACCCCTGAGTCTTCTCTTTACTGTTGTACATGAAACTGGTGTTGAGCGGGTAGAATTCAATGAAGCTGTCAGCTGAGGACATGTGAGGCATCTATTTCTCAAACTAGAGACTCTGATGTACTTATCCTCTTGTTTAGTTGTACATCTGGCCTTCCACATCTCTTTCTGTCCTTGTTAGAGCCAGTTGTCCTTTGTCTGTGAAGACTGCAGTGTACACCTTTGTATTAAATCTTCAGTTTTTTGGCAATTTCAAGCATTGTATAGCCTTAATTTCTCAAAACAATGATTGACTGACAAGTTTCTAGAGAAAGCTGTTTCTTTTTTGCCATTTCTGACCTAATATTGACCTTAAGACATGCCAGTCTATTGCATACTGTGGCAACTCCAAAACAAACACAAAGACAATGTTAAGCTTCATTTAATGAACCAAATAGCTTTCAACTGTTTTTGATATAATGGCAAGTGATTTTCTAGTACCAAATTAGCAATTTAGCATGATTACTCAAGGATAAGGTGTTGGGGTGATGGCTGCTGGAAATGGGGCCTGTCTAGATTTGATCAAAAATGACTTTCAAATAGTGATGGTACTGTTTTTTACATCAGTAATGTCCTGACTATACTTTGCGATCAGTTGAAAGCCACTTTGGTGAAATCAATTACCAATTTCCTTCCGAAACAGCAAAATCTGTACATTATCCCAAACGTTCGGCCACCAGTGTGTGTATTTATTTGGAAGATTCAAAATCCACTTGGCTTAAACCTCTTAAACTCCACATCAGATGTAAACACACACTGGCACACAGTTCTCTACTCACCCTGCAGCATGCAGTCGTAAGCCTTTCGATCTCTCCTTCCCAAGGCCTCCCAGAAGCCCTGTGGTTCTGCTCCCTCATCACACTCATGAATGGACACTTTACTGCTGCTGTGAAGCCCCGCCTCCAGAGGACACCTGTTGATCAGACACACTAATAATTTGATCCTGACACATATGTTGCACAAGTATTGCAAGTATGTCTATTAAAAACTACTGTATATGTGTATTTTATAACAGTTTACTCACAGCTCTTTGATCTTGTTGGCAGCGGTCCGCCCCACATCACGTGTGTGTGTCTGTGCCTTGCAACCGTGCCACAGGTACATGCTGGCTTTAGGAATGTTCAGCAGGATCATGGAGATTCGAGACCGTAGGCTGCTGCAGTGGCACACCACCTCCAGCAGTTGGCCCTCTATCGGTTTCTCTCCTCTGACACAGTATAATCGCCAGTCATCTGCACAGTGAGAAAATCGGGTCATAAGCATGACATTTTATACAGCCTCAAGTCACTATGAGATTTGATAGTTTAAAATATGCTGTTCATGGCCTACTGTATTTTTATATACATTACATACATATATATATTATACACCACTTCTCATAATCTCCACAGATTCAATCATGTGGTGTTTTCAAAACAGACATTATACTTCCTCAATAGGAATAATTTATTCAAATAAATAACATCATATACATATACTGTGTGGCAGCAGAAAAGCATTTAGACAAAACAAAAACTGGCTTTAAAAATAAAAATATTTTTTTGTTTTATTTCCATATCATTATACATAACACTATTATTGGCCTAATTCAGTTTGCGCTATTTTTAATTGTTGGTCTATGTACTCGTGTCAGATGGACACTTTTGGAGTCTCATTTTGGATGCATAGTGTGTCACTAGAAATGCATAGGTTTAGTGTTATTACTTAAGTTAGTTTTATCACATTTCTTTAAAAAAAAAAAAAAAAAAGACATGATTACTGTAGCCGGTCAAATTTGACAGGGAATACTAAGAGTGTCGTCCTGTAACGAAGACTGTGAAGGGATACATTCTGATACCGAAGTATTTTTGATCAATTCAGTAAAAGAACCGGTTCATAAGAGTCATTTGTTTGTGAAATGTTTTCCTTAAAAAGTTTAGGTAAAATTAAACAAAAGGATAGTTTGTGGTAAAATTAGCAAAAGAGATTACTTTGTGCATTTTCTTCCTCCTCCTCTCTCTTGCCAGCATGGACAATCATTCCTCCATTAAAGCACTGTAGGAAACAAGGAGGCTCCTTTCCCTGCTGTACCTGGACCTGCATACCACACACACACAAACTACATCTTGTTTCTATTATGATTAAAGGGATAGTTCACCCAAAAATGAAAATTCAGTCATTGTTTACTCACCCCTGTGTTGTTTTTCTTAACACAAAAGGAGAAACTGTGAAAAACTTTTTGTGCTCAGTGATGTCATACAATGGCGGTTTATGGTGACTACATCTTCAAGCTTCAAAAGAACGCAAAAGTATAATTAAGAAGTCTAATAAATTATTTCATGAAACTCATGATTGTTTTGAAAGCATAAGATAAGGTTTGGTGAGAAACAAACCGAAATCTAATGTATAATTTAGTGAAAATGTTCACTGAACGTTGATCTCCGGTGCGTTCGTGATAGGGCACGAGAGCAACAGTTCCCGCAGCCCCCTCGTGACATTGTGGCATCGAAGCAAAATCTTGTTTGGTTTAACTAAAAACAGGTCTGCCACAGCTACAGCGACAACAGAACCCAACACAGCTGCACACAAAACAGAGAACAGAACTTACTAAACATTTCTGAAGAGTTCGTAGTCGAAGAATTTATGCATTTCTATGCCCAGCTTATTTTTTTGAAAGTTGTTGCCAGTTCATAGTGGATGGAGTTACCCGCATGATGCCAAAAATAGAAAATAAGCGATAGATAGAATGTACCGTCTCTCATCACTGCTGGTTAGGACAAAAACTCTGATTACCATAGAAAATATACCTTTTATCGTGTGTCGTTTTCCATCAGGTTAGGACATTGTGTAACTGTGGCTGCCTGTAGCCTCCTCTGTTCCTGTTTGATTTCTGAATACTCCGTTTAAAAAAAAATATAAAAGGCTGGGCATAGAAACGCTTCAATTCTTCGACTAAAAGCTCTTCAGACATCTTTAGTAAGTTCTGTTATCTGTTTTGTGTGCAGCTGTGTTGTGTTCTTTTGTCGCTATCGCTGTGGCGGACCTGTTTTTAGATAAACAAAATGAGTTTTCGCTTGAAAGCCCCAGTGTCGTGAGGGGGCTGTGTTTCTCTTGTGCCCTATCATGAACGCGCACAGGACATCAACGGTCAGGGAACATTTTCACTAATACATTAGATTTCGGTTTGTTTCTCACCAAACCGTATCTTATGCTTTCATAACATTCATGAGTATCATGAAATAATTTATTAGACTTCTTAATTACACTTTTGCATTCTTTTGAAGCTTGAAGATGTAGTCACCATAAACTGCAATTGTATGACATCACTGAGCACAATTTTTTTCCCCCACAATTTCTCTCTTTGTGTTAAGAAAAAGAAAGTCATATTGGGTTATAACAACACAGGGGTGAGTAAACAATGACTGAATTTTCATTTTTGGGTGAACTAATCCTTTAAATACTAATATTTCACAGTTTTCACATTAGAGCCAAAATGATAAGATTAATTGATTAATAACAGGAAAGGTGTAAAATGTATGTTTTAAAATAATCCTGAGCTGAATACCTGAGCTCCTCTCTCTTCGTCCAGCTCCACAGTCATCAGTGCTGATGTTCCTTTCTCACTCACCGTGGAGTTATGACCCTGCCAGAAGAAATAACAACACTTCTCCTTCCCTGGACCGATAATCCTTTCCGAATTCAGCCTCTTGCCAACTGCATGAAAAAGCAGAGTTTAAGATTAGTGGTGGCAGTGGTGCTATGAAAACAACAGCCTAGCTGCAGCAACATACTCTGGCACCCAGTAACTACTGGTTTTATGAGAACAGTTCATTCATGACTGTTTATAGACAGGATGTTATATCAGCATCAAAGAGCTTCTGAACACTAAGATGCTAAGGAAAGGACAGTAGGGGAAAAAATGCTTGCTACACACATGCACGCACTAGTGTGCTCTCTCATATGTCCATTTACACCTTCAACACACATGCACAGCTCACCTGCTGTACTGATCATGTATTTCCATTTAACCACATATGTGTCCCCTTCATGGAACTGACCAATGCTCTGTTTGGGTAGGCGACTAGAACAAGGGAGATATATAAAACCCATTCATTTAATCTCTCACATTATTGTGAATTTCCTGCAAATATCTTTATCATCTCTAGATGTAATTCACAGATTCATGCCACTGTAATAGGTTTTAATAAACAGTGGTACTTGAACAAAAGATTTCATACAGCACCCTACCTGTAGTCAAACTCTAGAATGTGCCAGACATCAACAGACATTGTGCTGATCTCAAAATTCCGCCCTTCGTCACCCTCCACCAATCCGTAACCTCGTCCAACATTAACACCATCCAAAATGGTCTTTACTGACGTCCGTACCATCGGCAACATCAGAGTCACATCATAGGGCCTACATTCCCCACTCCGAAGCTCCTAAAGGAATCAATGAATTAATCATTTTAATAATTTTACAGCAATTTAAAATATTATCTGCAGTATCTAATGGATACATACTTGTGGTTATACTAAAAAAAAAAAAACACGAAGTTATTAGGATACAACTTAGGCTGTATGTCTTTACCTTGTTTTCATCAGCATGTAAGTGGCCATTCTTCTTGGCATCACTCCAATCCAAAAACTTCTCTTTAAAGAGAGTTGTCTCATTGTGCTGAGTTAACCTGCCAAACACAGCCCAGTCAGGCCGTCCCTGGCCTTTCCTATGAAACACAAATACAGCAAAATAGAAACAAACATTTTAACATATAATTACAGAAAGTAAGGTTTTAAATCAGATTGTGCTAGAATAGAAGAAAAAAACAGACAGCACTAATGTGTTTTTGGAGTGTCATACTTGGTACAGTTTCAGACGTTCTGAGGGCAACCAGAAGTCTGTTAATGAACATTGAAATACTTGGCTACTGTTGTAACAGATCTAAACAAGTTAAGCTTTAGAACACATCATTGAGGCAACTTTAGAGCACTTTTTACCTGAGAGGACTCTGTGAATAAGCTTTAAAAGGTCACAAGTGCCAAAACTTGATCTATAATGGAACAGTATGCATAAGCGGAGCCAAAAATACTCAGCTCTGTATGTGTTTATGCATTGGTGTGTTTTGTTTGTACCTGGGTATAAGTGTGTTGCATTCTCCAGGGTCCAGAGGATTAATATCACAGTTGGTGTAGTCAAAGGTACCATTCCACAAGTGCTTTGCTAGCTGAAAAGCCACTTTTCTCTGTGCCAGCGTCACCTCCTTACCATGCCACACGTACACTTCGCTACCAAAATCAAACACCAGCACCTAGATTTCAGATAACAAAAGTAGTGCGTTATCTGTTGTAATGATGGAATTTTGGCAAAATTCAACAGAGAACATTTCAAACTACTGAAGTTCACATTATCAAGTATTTCTGAGTATTTAGCAGAGACATACAATGCAGTATATCGCTGACCGTATCAATATCAGCCATTTTTTTAATTATCGGTATTTGCCAGAGTAGGCTGATATTTGAACCAGGTAATATCAGGCTTTTTTTATTTTTATAATTTGAGCAGTAAACTCTTTTTCTATGTTAGGTTTCAAAGGTATTGAACAGTTATCTATCTTTGTACTGTACATTATAATATGTATATGTCTGATTTTACTTGAAACATGTAAAATTGATGGCTGGAGCTTATCATATCTAACTGATTTGCAATATTGGCCATCACATCAGTTGTCAGCCATAAGATAAAAATAACTGTCAACCATCTGAACAGGCCAAATTTTCTACATCAGTCTATCCAAAGTATTTATTATGTAATATTTTCAGTACTTCTTTAGAGCCGAGCATGGAGGAGCGGGGCACTCGACCCCAGTAGTCATCTTCAGGAACAAGTTTATCCTCCATAAGCCTGTAGATGCAGTTGGTCTCTACAACAGCAGTCTCATAGAACTCATCTTCTTCTGGGGTGCCTGCAGCTGTAAGGTAAAATGGACATATTAAACAGGGACTGCAGAATAATGCTAAGATCAGCCTGGCTTATTATTACTATGCTTGCATACAAAAACACAACTGTATGGAAATAAGTGTTGACGAAATAACTAAGAAATACTGAAAACAATAACTTACCTTGATAACTGGCTTGGCCGCCAAGAATCTTCCAAAACTCTTTGGCTGCATAACAGTGAGTGTTGGCACCTTCCTCAATGGTCTCCACATACGAGGCTCTGCAACCCAGGTCATGCTTTGTCTGAATAAACGTGGCCAACTCTGCAGCCTGCAGGATTGAAAATGAAAATCAGTTGCATCACAAATGCAGCGCCAACAACAGTGGTCATACCATTTTTTTTTTGTTTTTGAAAGGGAATCATTTTTAAGAGCCTGAGTCTGGAGATTGCATGGTTGTATGCTTGACCTGCTAGTAATTGGTATAGCTAGAAGTGGGTGTCCACACACATACTTTTTAGCCATGTACTGTAGTGTACTGCAGCATGGTTGAATGCAAATGATACAACTTTTAAATTACATCATTATTAAATCCACAGGTATTACTGAACAATATAATGCCCTATAGCAAACACATAACACACAGAGCATCACACATCATTGGTAAGATGTAGGTCAAACTCAGAGTCCAATGACCTGCTGTCTGGCTTTGAACAATCAAAGCTTCTTCAGTTTGTTTGAGCGAGAGAAACACTGAAGTTTTACAATCCATCACCTGCTTCCTGTGCAACATGACATTTCCTCTGTGGTTAAATCTGTTTACTTCCTGCACGTGAGGGACACGGCAATACAAATATGAACATTAGGGGGAATACTGTACCCTGACTAAAAACAGGAAATATATTACAGGTTATAGTTGTTGATATAGTTGACAACCTTTGAAATTAACAGATGCAAAATAAACAACAAAGTGTGATGTGTGTGTATATTTCTGCAGAACATACTCACTTTGGCCTTCTCGATAACATTTGCAAATTCTCCAATCCAGATGAAGCAGTGATGGGGCGTGATCAGGAGGAAGCAATCGCCACTGTTCAAGGAGGAAGCTCTGGGCTCAACTAGTCTGGTCTGGACATGGCGACGACCTGATTAAAATGCATGGGGAAATTGGGCCATTATCACGGAGTCACAGGCTTAACCCCCTGTTGTCAGGAACAAAAATACATAGGAAGTGATTTGCTTTTACATTGCTTTGTCTTGGTTTAATTTCAAACTCAGGGGAGAATTGTTATATGTGCACTGAAAACAGTGTTATAATCAGTTGCATGAATATCCTGGAAAGCAGAACAATTACTACATTTGGACACAGGGTGTGTCTCAGTCAGCTCCCTAGTTCAGTAGTCAGGGCACTGAACAGGGAGTCGGCCATTTTTAAGGCTGTCCAAATCGCAAAATCGTTCCAGTGCCTAGCTACATGCTAAAATATGCTATCAACACCTAGCTACATGCTTAACCATGCTAGCAATGCCTAGCTACAAGTTAGCAATGCCTAGCTACATGCTAGCATTGCCTAGCAATATGCTAGTTACACCTAGCTACATGCTAAAACGAAAAATCGATCTACCTATCTATCGATCAAGATTGTAACTTTTTTTTAAACTTTCAGACAAGATTCTCTACAAACATTTCAGTCTAGTTTTCTCTTTAAAAGAGCTGTTGTTTGTAATATACTCAGCAAAAAAGAAACATCCTCACTTTCAACTGCTTTTATTTTCAGCAAACTTAACATGTGCAAATATTTGTATGAACATAAAAAGATTCAACAACTAAGACATAAATTGAACAAGTTTCACAGACATGTGGAATAATGTGTCCCTGAAAAAGGGGGGTAACAGTAACAAGTCAGTATCTGGTGTGGCCACCAGCTGGATTAAGTACTGCAGTGCATCTCCTCCTCATGGACTGCACCAGATTTGCCAGTTCTTGCTGTGAGATGTTACCCCACTCTTCCACCAGGGCACTTGCAAGTTCCTGGACATTTCTGGGGGGAATGGCCCTAGCCCTCACCCTCCGATCCAACAGGTCCCAGACGTGCTCAACGGGATTGAGATCCGGGCTCTTTGCTGGCCATGGCAGAACACATTCCTGTCTTGTCTGTTTAAACGTGCAACTTCGTTATCGTGTCACAGGTGATTGAGTCATATATGTCCCAATGTTCACTGGATCTACACCCTTGCCAGTGCCTGAATTCGTGTTTATGATGCACTGATTCATGACATAGGGAGCGAGATGAGACATTTCACATTTATGCGATTGGCATACACTTTTATCCAAAGCGACTTACAGTACATTTAAAGTATAGATTTTATCAGTTTGTGTGTTCCCTGGAAATCGAACCCATGGACTTGGCATTGCTAGTGCCATGCTCTACCAGTTGAGCTACAGGAACATGGGAGATGCACCCATGATGTTTTTCTTCGGACTGCACGCTCACTGTTCTCTCTTTTATTTAACCCATCTGGTTTCTTTCTCTCTCTGTTTCAATTAGGGCAAGTGTAGAATGTTGATGAAGGGTTAGATTAAAAAAGAGAGATAGATGGGTAGCAAGAGAAGAGAGTTAAAGAGAGAGGTAAGGCAGTATGCCTTATGTGGAATTGGTATTCACAGCCACCCTACATTCCTACAGCAGCAGTCCACATAACAGCAACTGGTCTCCTCGTGCTACATGACAAGAGAAGTTCTCCTTCCTTCTTTAAAATAAACATGTTATCACACAGCTTTTCATGGCTGTCCCACTGTCAAATAATGCAATGCCATCTACAGTATAAATATATACAAGGTGCACAAGTTCTGTATGCAGTTCACCCTATTAGAAATCAAATAATGTATATTGTATCCAATTACAGATTTTAATAGTAATAGTTGTGCTTTCAGTGATTTTAAAACAAGGTGAGGGCTACCTTACTAAAATAACACTCAAAACTAAATGCTTCCATTCTATAATAAACTTTGATGGTGGGGTGATGTCACTCACCTTTGACCAGAATGAGCATGAGTTTTTTGTAGGGCATGGCACTGTTGTTGGAGCTCTGATCGGAGATGTTCACACTTCGTAGACTCACACTGCTGAAGTTTTCCTTACTGGCCAATCCAGCGAGAGCAACTTCAGAGAAACCACTGTTCTTATTTACTATGACAGAGAGGAAAAGAAAGAACCAAATGAGCGAGGAAGAGTGAAAAAGCTACAGTATGAACTACAACATTCAGTGGTCCAAAAAGTATTTGGACGCTTTTAGACACTTACAGTAAGTCACACTTAAAATGTATGAATTTCATTTAAATACCATAATATAATATTTTAAACTAAGCTAAACTAAGTAAACTAAGCATTAATGCTTTTATCAAAACTAACTTCACCTTTTAATTTCTGCAATGACTTAACTGGTCCCAAGGTGATTTTTATTGGATATATTAAGTCAGTTCCACTTAAGTTCACACAAGTGAAAAAAAAAATACAAATACTTCTAATTGTGAAAAGTAATTTTATCATTTAAAACCTAACAAACTTCTTCCTGAAAAGTGTGCTTATATCATCTTTCTTTAAAATAAATATCACTTATTCACTGAAACAGGGTCCCAAAACAGAACAGACCCCTCTTTTATCACTCACTCTTTTCCTGTTTCATCCTCCTGCTCTCCAGAAGACCGATGTTCAGTCTCTGTTCTGTGTACTCATGTCTGATGTCCTCCCGAACAGCCAGGAGTTTCAAGGGGTTCCTGGATGACTGAACGTTCCTGGTTGGCCGTACTGCTCGCTTGTGCTGCATCATCTCTGAGGTCAACCTGAAGAACACCAAGGTCAGATGGTTAAATGATCAATAGAAACTAGCCAATCTGCCTACATTAAATACAGGTTCATTAGTAGCAAGGATGAATATGGTTTGTGACATGTGTTTTGTGCAGTGAATTATTGGCCGTCAAGAGCATGAAACAATAAAAATTCAAGAGATATTTAGAATTCAAACAATCAGTAATTTTGTCTATGCCCAGTGGAGTGATAATGGTAATAATCTTCTTTCCTTTTTTTTTTTCTTTCTTTTTTTTAACTGTGTTGGTTCGCCACTGGGTCGGAATATAAAATCTGCTCTTCACGATATTTTGTTTGGCTTTACCTGGGCAGCTGCATTCCAAATATGGTGTCAAAATCATCATTGATATCCAGACTGCTGGTGATCTTGGCCATATCCTCTGTGTGCCGATAAAACTTATCAAAGATCTCATCATCCAGGGTCATGACCTCTTTAACAGACTTCTCTGTGACTGCAATTGTGGTCTCCTGAAGTCCTGACACTATTATAAAAGGAAATATTAAATGTATAGAAAAACATTGTATACATACTTACACACAAAAATACAAATAAGGGTTGATGGTTAATGTTCATAACACTTTTCATTATTACACTCACCTTTACTATTGATTCGACCAAGGAATGACTCCAACTTTTCCAGCTTCTTGTCTGACTCGAGCTTCATGTCTTGTCTGACTTCAATTTCTGTATCAAAAAATATCAGAAAATAAACCACATTATCTGATGGTAAAGGGATGTATGACCCCATTTTACACCTGGTATTACAATGCGTCTCGGGTGAGCCGGTCACATGTGGTCAGGCGAGACTTGTGTTCTGATTTGGAGGGGAGGGTCTCTGATTTCATGACGACATACATCAATCACTGTGTTAGCGTACTACTGCATGATATTAAAGCACAAAGTCAGAAAAGACAAAGAAACCGGAAAAAAATGCTGTTTCTCCCAACTGCCGCTGAAATGTAATCTAAGCACAAATGCAATATTTCGAGCAGAATTATCAGTAATTTTAATTAATTTCATGTATTAAACTGAGCTTCAGATGTTTGTCCTTCTCATCTGTCTCACTGCATGTTGATATCAGACACACATAAGAACATCCATGAAGTTTCTCGTGCTTGTTTATGTATCCACTTTTCACATTTTCCGATCTGACTGTTATTTCCTTTTAAAGCAGCACGTAACTGGCAAAGTTTAGACTCTTGTTTTAGCACAGCGTTTGATTGAAAGATGAGGGGCTGTGCTTCGCTGCTGGGACACATTCAGGATGGATAGCGTTTACACCTCAAATGCGATAAGGTCACATGCAATTTTGACCACATTAATATTTGTTTTTTGTGATCCGATCACAAAGCGTTTTAGACCCCATTTAGACCTGTATTTAGCGCTGACCACATATGATTTGGATCACCCGAAACATCTTAATACCAGGTGTAAACGGGGTCTTTGTGTTAGAAGTTGTGTGTATGGCTTCTTACCTTCATGTGGCTTTAAGATGGCATGGGAGGCATTCTTGTTTTTAGAGGACAGAGGAGACAGCACTGGATTTGAGAGGACAGTGGGGGCTGCCAGACCTCAGATAGAGAAAAACACAGGGAGAAATTCTTAACTGCATATTGCTACAAAGCAAAACTAGACTCATTGTCCTAATATTTTCACGAAGGCTCAATCCATGTCTGGAAGCTGGTATGAAGCAATGAATTTGAACGTATACATTTGTCACCAACCTTTCTTGACCATTCGACCAGCCACTGTAAACTGAGTGGAGTCATTGGCTGCTCCATGACCTTTAACCTTCCATGCATCGTCTTGCGCGGTGATGAGCTGCTTGCGTTCCTGAATGGACATCTCTAATCGTCCAATCTGCTGGCTTTCCACCACCTCATTTCCCATTCTCTGAGACAACAAACGAGAGGACATTAAACTTCAAGTGTGCACATAACTGTCTGGACAAAACCTATTGTTCATCTTGAAATCAGCAGTTCCCCAAACAAGCATTAAAGGGAATGTTCACCTCAAAATTTTAATTCTGTCATCATTCACTCACCATCATGTTGTTCCAACCCGTATGACTTTCTTCTGTGGAACACAAAAGGAGATTTAAAGGCACGGTCACACATACCTTCGCACAACAAAATTCTGCGGGAGATGATGGCGTGGGTGGACGTGAGCATATGTGAAACCAAAAAATATATAATTGTCAAGCAGCCTCTTTTTAATGCTGCAATTTATACTCTGTAAGACTTGTTAAAAAGAAACTCACAACTAAAATTATATCCCTTGTCCATTGTGAATATTCAGTGTAGCCGTGTACAAAGCACTGCCCACGCAGAGATCACTACCAATCCAAGAAAATTCCCATTGGTCAACCCGGCAAATTCGCCTGTCAAAGTTCACCAAACTTGAACTCCACACGAAATCCGCGAGGGGAAATTCTTCGCCACCGGAAGTCCATCACGTGGATTACCATTAAGAGGACTATTTCGCCTGTGGAACCATGCAAATGTATGTGACTGCACCTTTAGGCAGTATGTTAGTTTCAGTCACCATTCACTTTCTTTGTATGGAAAAAGATGCAATGAAAGTGAATAGTGACTGAGGCTAACATTCAGCTAAACATCCTATTTTGTGTTCCACGAAAGTCATATGGGTTTGGAACAACAGGAGGATGAGTAAATAATGACAGAATTTCAATTTTGGGGAGAACTATCCCTTTAAGCTGGTAAAATTTGTCAGGGACACAACACCTTTCATAGGAGTTTTAGTGAAGGAAAATTGTTAAAAATAAAATATTCTGATATGTGAAAATAAGTCTTAGACCACACATTCAGCTACTGCTGACCTGGAAACAAATCAAAGAGTCTCTAAAAGTTTTTGAATTTTACACACTCATAATTATTAGTAATTGAGTGAGTGATTAAAACTTCCTGCAGGTGATTAAAATGAATATAATACATATTAATCTTAAACATGACACGAAAAGTAGACAAAGAAACCAAAACAACACCAAAACAGGCATTACACCAACAGTCTAAGTGGAGTGCTATTATGGAGGAACAGTGGATATGTTTAGATGTGGGGGGTGGGAGGCACCTTCCTTCTCCAAGGGTGACGCTCATCCATCTGCACAGGCAGGGGGGTAGCCTTCACATGGAGGGAAGTGCAGGAAAACAGACAGGAAGAGAGAGAGGGATGAGCAAAGAATAGAAAGAGGATGAAAGATGAGGATGCAGCCTAGACTACCATTAATAGAGAGAGGAAGGTGATACTTCACTTGAGACTTCAACACTGACTCTTCATTTAGTTTTACAGTCAGTCAGTTTGTGCTATGATGCAATTATATAGGATTGATTTGAAACTGAATAGTAGCATGACATTTCAGAGAGTTTTCAGATCAGCTGGTCATGATTGCAGTATAATGTCTCTCTTCTACTTAATGGGACTGTAGGCAAAGTTTTTAGTGAAGTATTTAAAATAGCTACATAAGATATATATATATATATATATATATATATATATATATATATATATATATATATATTATTTTTTATTTTTTTTTTTTAGAAGAGCCAAAGTTCAACAATAAAGGCATTCTAAATATCCAAGAAAACTCATTCTTTTGTGATCTACTATATATGGCCAGGTAAGAAGCAAGAAGCAAAAAGTCTCAAAACGGTCATTTAGATGTGCATAATGGGTGCTTGTCAAATTAATTTGACAATATGAATAAACAACACAATAAGTAAAACAAATATAATTCCTTTGATATGAAGAAACACTAAAAAAATCTTGAAGATTCTAAATATAAAGAAAATAAAATTATTGACAGTTTGATAAGGTACAATAACACAGTTATTATTAACATAGTTACAAAGTTAGAAAGTAAAAACGAAACAAAGAAAATAATTAGTGGTAGAGGAGAGACGGAACGTCAGTATCAAAGGCAGGAAAAGGGAAGAGAGTTTACATTGGGTGGTCTTGCTCACCTGTGGGAGGATGGCTATTTGGTCCAGCGGTTCAGAAACACACGAAAAGGAGGAGGACAAAACAGTGTCCTACACACAAGATGGACAGGGGAAGTAACACAAAAGATGACAAGATGGAGAGACAAATGACAGAGGAGGAGGGAATGCAGGAAGTCCAGGAGCAGACAGGTGACACAGGTCTAGTCTAATACACTATTATACAACTTCTAAATACCACATGACCTCCACAAAGGTAATGATCACATCAAAGTAATCTACTAGACTTGCAAGGTCAAATCTAGAGTACAATGCACAACAACTAGCCTTGAACAAGCACCCCGAATTTGATGACTCTGAATCTGTCTGTTATGTCCAAACTAATCTGTTGTTACAAGTCTAACAGGTCTAATCACAATGAGAAGTGCTGAAGTCAAGAGAATAGTTGCTAAACGTGCAACTACAATGATGCTGTTCCCAAATTAATGACAAATTCACAGGCTCATCATTGTTATCAATTGATGTGGTCCCAGAGAAGCAGCTTGATAGAAACTGGTTATAATAAAATTGGGTCTAAATTTTTAGAACAGAACCAAACTGAAAGTCTGTATAGCTGGTTGAACAAGGCCAGTAATAACACACCAAAAGTGTGAAGTCATCACAAGGTAAAATGACAAAAATAAATAAATACTGGCATTGCAAAAATCATACTTTTACTATGGTAGCAATGTGAGAGGAACAAGCAAATAAAAAAAAATAAAAAAACACCACAAGCAACAGGTCATCCAGAGTTGCCAAGATTAAGTACAAAAACACCATAACAGCACACTGACATCATGATTATACTGTCAGAAATTAAAGGGATAGTTCACCCAAAAATTTAAATTCTCATCATTTACTCACCCTCATGCCATCCCAGATGTGTGTGACTTTCTTTCTTCTGCAGAACACAAAGATTTATAGAAGAATATTTCAGCTCTGTAGGTTCATACAATGCAAGTGAATGGTGGCCAGACTGTTGAAGCTCCAAATAAATCACATAAAGGCAGCAAAAAAGTAATCCATACAACTCCAGTGGTTTAATCAATGTCTTCTGATGCGATGTAATCACTTTGTGTGAGAAACAGATTAATATTCCAATCCTTCTTTGTTTTTAAAATTCTTGCCCCCATTGGCCACCATTTACTTGAATTATATGGAAATATTTGTTATGAAATATTGAAATATTCGTTTGTGTTCTGCAGAAGAAAGAAAGTCATACACATCTGGGATGGCATGAGGGTGAGTAAATGATGAGAGAATTTTCATTTTTGGGTGAACTATACCTTAAAATGTAAACAAAACCATAAGCCTTGTACACCTCCAATAACCAGTGCTAAACCTGTGGCTAACGGCTAACAGCCTTACCCAGAGTTGTTCAGACACAGCAAAGTCATCTATCATCATCATGCCATCATCCTAGAAAGAGGGGTAAAATGAACAGGGGAGAAATGACCCCCCCACTAAAAGCTTGGACACTAAACCTAACCTTTAGGATTACTGTGAAGATTCAGAATAAACATTCTCATAACTTGTGATTCCTAGTATTTCTGAGATGTTTTTCAAAGGAATTCATTTCTTATAATTTAGGTGTTCAGTTTCTATATCACTATGTTAATTTGTAAGTATCAAGTAGAGATTGACCAATATTTCTTTAATTATTGTTGTAATTCTGCATTTGACACCATCATAAATAAATATTAATATTCATGAAATACTATTTATGCAAAAAGTTGTTTTGCAATCAAAATGGTCACAAATGTATTTTTATCTTTGTACTGGGCAATGTCTTAAATAGTTTCTAACTACATTTTCTAACTTGAGAATCAATGGTTGCAATTACTGAATATAAGTACTAATCGGTTATTGGATCTTTAATATTAGTAGAACTTATATTGAAGATTCAATAACCGGTCAGTCAAAATCATTGTCTATTTCTAGTATACAGTACTGAGTAACAGTATTCCGATGTAAACATTCCTTTAAATGTGGGACACTGAATTTTTTAATCCTCAGAAAACTAAAGTATTGGTTTTGATTAATGAAGACTCTAATGACTGCCAATTACATGTCCAAAAAAAGTTACGTGTAAGGGATGTTATAGAGCAGAATTACACAACCTGAATCCAAACAGAGAAAGGCATGTGAAACCTCATCCCATCCCCCACCGCATTAGAGAATTACTATAAAGCATGCAAAGATTTGAAACACTTTTTATTATAATAATTTTAATAAATAATTATCAACAACAACAAACAAAAAAACACAAAACCATGCAGTAAAGTAGTGGATTAGCAGAAAGAGACAAAGTTAGGTACAAGTCGGTTAAGAATAGATATAAAACATACTAATAATCTAGGACCTTTCATTACAAAGATGATAGTACATACAGTACTTGTGATCTCATGACCGCCACATGACCTCTACTGGTCCTTTCAAAAACAACACTGTAGACAGCACCTGTTATTGCTCTTGGACAAACACTTAGACTGTACTGACATGATTTTTTTCTATCAGTCAATATGAATACATACAATTATCCATCTAACTAGATACCTTTCAAATATGATTTTTAAATAAATACATGTGAACGTGGAAGCTTGCACTGAGCAAACATCACTACAGCTGTCTGGCATAGAGTTTCTATTGTTTTAGTTGATAGGTGTGCTTTAGTTTCAAACAGCCAATAAATAAATAAATAAATAAAGAAATAATTGTGGACTCATGCATACCACAAGAACATGCAAACAGAAAGAATAGAATGAATAGAAAGAAGACTAGAAGATAAAATAATTGACAGCACATACCTTTCTCTGTTTAGAGTTACTCAAAATGTAACTGCACTAACTCTTAGTTTAAAACCTTTTCAGTTCTGCATTTAGCTAAAAGAAAAAGACATTTCTGAAATTGTGTACCATGCAACAAAATATAATCTACTACATCACATAATTAACCAGTAGAATTAAATTTGATAAACTAGAGTTGATAATACAAGATGCTATTCACCGCACCAACAAAACAGCTGCTGAATACACACAGTATACAAAATTAGACAATTCATTGTGACCTATGACCTTAATGGTCAGGTGAGGCAGTTCAAGGTACAGAGGTTACCTTCTTCTTGAAGCTCTGCTCCACTTCCCATAGCTGAGCTTGTCTTTCAGAAACAGCGACCTTCACCACATCCTGTTTTTTATTTATCCTGTTCCTCCAGTCTTCCTCTCCACTCTTCTTCAACAGAGCCAGCCTAGAAGGGACAAACACAAATTGAATAAAATTCTTAAATACATCTAAACAAAAATTATGGATGAAAAAAAGAATGGGGAAAAAATGTGATCTCAGTGATTTTGACCGTGGCATGATTGTTGGTGCAAGACGGGCTGGTTTGAGTATTTCTGTAACTGTTGATCTCCTGGGATTTTCACACACAAGTCTCTAGAGTTTACTCAGAATGGTGCCAAAAACTAAAAAACATCCAGTGAGCATCAGTTCTGCAGATGGAAATGCCTTGTTGATGAGTGAGGTCAACGGAGAATGGCCAGACTGGTTCGAGCTGACAGAAAGGCTACAGTAACTCAGATAACCACTCTGTATAATTGCAGTGAGCAGAATAGTATCTCAGAATGCACAACACATCGAACCTTGAGGCGGATGGGCTACAACAGAAGATGACTACGACAGGCACTTTATTAGTACCATAGTGTTCCTAATTAAGTGCTCGGTGAGTGTATATTGAATAGAAAAACATACACACATAGATACACACTATGAGATCAGTAGTTTGCATTATGTCATTAATCAATTTATCTCGTTTGCATCAGCTTGACTACCATAGCAGCAGACAGCTGTCCATCAGTTACACAATACTTTGGACACAGCAATACAATTCTGACTCAACTAAAACACAAACCAATCAATGGAAATTATCAAGGGACTATAATAGATAGTTATGCTGAACTGGAATATGCTTTATAAAAGCACTGTATCTAGGGGGAAAAAATGTATTTAAAGGAAAGTATTTTTCTAATATCTGGCCCTCTGTATCTGTGTGCTGACTACAACAAAAGGATGCAGTCAGACAACACTAAAGTTGACATCAAAGCTCACTGCAACATTATTACAATCGTATCAGCAAAGCCAAAAATGTTATATAAGGACTTTGAGCATCTCATTTGTTCCCATTTCTAATATAATTTTCTCCAAACTACACTTCATTCTTCACTATACTTAAAAGGAATGGACAACATTTGCCTGTCACTTGACATTCATTCAAAAGATATACACAGCGCAACCTACTTTCTACAAATAGAGTCAAGATAGAACACAGTCTAAACAGAGCCAAAACATACAATGTTTTGCTTTCAGATGCTGTAAATTAGCATGAAACATCCTCGTTGATTAACAAACTACATGACACTGAGCTTTGAAGGCGAGATGGAGGCATTTTTTGAGAGACCTCTGCTTTCAGTATAGATCTACATGTGCATTCTATAATTTACGTTTACTGTTTAATAAGTATACTGTATAATATACGTTTTTCCAATGCAATTTTAAATGATAATACCATAAACTTCTATTGTTTTAAAAATAAAGCTAATTATAATTACTACAGACTAACCTTAACCAATATCTTAACCCTCCCCTTAAAAGATTTATTGCATTTTTAGAAAAAAAAAAGAAAAAAAAAAGAATAGAAAAAAAAAAAACATAATTTAGAAATGTTTTTTCCAAATGAGTATGTGCCCAAAGTGAGATTCTGTCATATTTAGGTAACTTCTGGATACATTTATCCCCAAACAATTGTTAAGTACATATGCACACAAACACCACTCACCTCTCTTTGATGGACATCTGTCTGGCAGACATGATGTCTGAGAGCTTGTCTCCCTCCTCTGTTTTAAAGTCTGTCTCCTGCTCGTGCTCCTGTTCTCTATTGTTTTCCTCAGGGAGACGTCTGGTAGACTCTGTGTGTGTGTGCTGTGTCAGAGAGGCGCTCCGTAATGAGGATGAGCCCTGTGATACAGCTACCGCTGCACATACTGTGGCTGTGTGCACAGGAAGATCTGTTTAACAGACACACACAGGAAAGGGTTAGAGCAGCCCCAGTGCTGCGATCAATAACAGCGACAGTGACAGGCGGACAGACACCAAACTCTCTCACATACATTCAGTTCTTTAAAGAGTTGATACTAAGTCATGTGAATTCATACACAGCAAAACTGTGATGAATATGTAAGCAAGGCAACAGGACGTGAGTGTCAGTTTCTTCATAAAGGGAAGCATTGTTTCTCATGCTGTGGCCATGTGGGTTACACAGACATCTTTCTGTCAGTTCAGATGGAGAAAACTTTAAAACCTCAAGCCTACATGACAGACAGTTCAAACACACAACAGGAAGACATTTCAAAAACTCACACTCCACTGAAAGGACATTCACACATACAGTAACATCCTGTTACTCTGCTGTGACCTCTACTTTTTTAGTCACACCGATATCAGCACAGAACACATGTACAGCAGAGCAAAAATAAACACTATCACCACCCTACACCACAGGAAACCAATATAAGCTATCCCTGACAAATTGCCTCAGGCTCACTGACTGTACACACGGAGTCAGGGATCCCACACTTTTCCACCAATGAATTTCCATGACTTTTTCCAAGACCTGTCCAGTTGCTCATGATGACTAGATTTGGATTTCTTTAGAAATTGTTTTACAGAGATTGCCATTTCGATGTCAGGTACCATTCTTTCAAATAAATTGATTTAAATGATTATACTTACTAGTGTACAAATCAGGGATGTGCTGTGAACTTTGAGACTGGGCAACGCACAGTATAACTATAATTCTTCACAGCAGTCAACTCAGGTCACCACTTCATATGAGATTAACCAGATACAATGCTATGCAAGCGACCGCTATAGATCTTTTTCACAGTAACGTCATGTTTGAATTTTGACATGAAAACAAGGCTGTGAAAGATAGACTGGGTGGTTTCACATATAGACCATTTTAAATTATCCAAACCCTGTTCAGTTAAAGTTGACCAAAAAGGGAACCAGCTGCAAATGGCCCCAGCACTTTTTGTGTTCACAATGTATGTGGACTTAAGAGGACCCACTTTTTTTTTGGCCCTCTTTACATTGATGTGATCTCAGACCCTTTGTTGTTAACACCACAACTCCTTAAGAACTCCTTGGCAGTCATGATTATGAAATTTGGCTAACAATAAATTGTCATACATATTGTGATCATGATGATAAATTGTCATACAGTGGTGGCCAGAAATATTGGCACCCTTGGTAAATGAGCAAAGAAGGCTGTGAAAAAAAATCTGCATTGTTTATCCTTTTGATCTTTCATTAAAACAAATCACAAGGGGAAATATCTCATTATTAAATAAATATTTTTCTCCAAAACACGTTGGCCACAATTATTGGCACCCCTAGAAATTCTTATGAGTAAAATATATCTGAAGTATATTCCCATTCATATTTTACATTTTTTAGTGCACCTGGGTGACTAGGAACATGAAATTGTTCAGCCATGACTTCCTGTTTCACAGGGGTATAAATATGAGTTAACACACAGGCCAAAGGTGAAGAGGATGGTTCAAGTGGCCAAAGAATCTCCAAAGATCACAGCTGGAGAACTGCAGAAATTAGTTGGGTGTTGGGGTCAGAAAGTCTCAAAACAACAGCAGACATTAGCTACACCACCACAAGTTGTTTGGGAGGGTTTTTAAGAAAAAAAGCCTCAGCTCTCATCCAACAACAAACTCAAGCATCTTCAGACTGCCAGACACTGCTGGAACTTCAAATGTGACCAGGTTCTATGGTCAGATGAAACAACAAAAAAAAAAAAAAAAAAAAAAAAAAAAAAAAGAGCTTTTTTGTCCAGAGATGGGTGTGGCACAAACAGAGATGTAGTAGTACCCAATGCCCACGGTTAAATGTGGTGCTGGATCTTTGATGTTGTGGGGCTGCTTTTCTGCCAGAGGTCCTGGACATCTTGTTCGGATGCATGGCATCATGGACTCTATCAAATACCAACAGATAAAAAAAAAAATAAATCACACCCTGGCTGCCTCTGCCAGAAAGCTTACAATGGGTCCTGGTTGGATCTTCCAGTAGGACAATGATCCAAAACAAACATCAAAATCAACACAAAAATGGTTCACTGACCACAAAATCAACGTTCTGCCATGGCCATCCCAGTCCCCTGACCTGAACCCCATAGAAAATTTGTTGGGTGAACTGAAGAGGAGAGTCCACCAACATGGACCTCTGAATTTGAAGGATTAGAGATTCTGTATGGAGGAATGGTCTCGGTACCCTTGCCAGGTGTTCTCCAGCCTCATTAGGCATTATAAGTGAAGACTCAGAGCTGTAATCTTGGCAAAGGGAGGTTGCAAAAAGTGCCAATAATTATGGCCAATGCGTTTGGAGAAAAATATTTAATGAGATATTTCCCGTTTCAATTGTTTCACTTCAATTAAAGGTTTGTCACAGCCTTCTTTGCTCATATTTACCAAGGGTGCCAATATTTTTGGCCACCACTCTACCTCTTAGGTGTATGTGTGTGCTTAATTCACATACACCTTAAATAGTCATTTATTAATATTTAACTTGGAATCATAATAAAATAGGGCAATGATTCCCTCTAGCACTTTAAAAAATTTAAATATTGCACAGGGATAGAATTACATGAAAAAGAATATTTCAAATGTTACAATATTTCCAATACTTCATAAATGTCTGTCCTTTTTAGTCAACTTTTTATTTATACCGTTTTTAATATATCCCAGACAGCTAATTCTATTCTATTAAAAAGATAAAATCTCTAAAAAATGATATTATGCAGTAGTAGTCTGTCCTAAATTCTTTACTTTCATATGTTAAGGCTCTCCGATTAAACTCACAAACCCTTATTTCGAATGAAGGAAAACATTTGAGATTTTATGAGTATTTGAAAATATGTTTCTCCACAGGAATAAAGCAAGCGGGAGCCTCCTTCTGCATGTCATTAACACTACAGGTATGAATGAACCCAAAACACCTTTTTCACACTCAGGGTTTTGGAACTCAGAAGTAAACGTTTGCAGGGTAAACTTCGACAGCAGTGAATGGGAGACCACAGCAAATATTATATTCACTTACCCATTTGCTCAAAGACCAAAACAAAAAATACAACAAAAAAAAAAATCCACTTATGTTTGAATGACTTTCCAGAAGAGGAACAAAATAGAGAGCGGTGGATTAAGCAAGTCATATGGGAGAAGATGCCAAATATACAGTTACTCTCTCAACAGCTGTAATAGAAACCCCTTCGCAGCTGTGGTAATTAATTTTTTAAAAACTAATTCCAGGGTAATATAACAATAAGCACAATGTTAAAAATGTACACTCAATATTTAAAAAATGTATAATAAAAAAAACTTGATTTACACTGCTAAATAAGGTGGAAACGCATCACAGTCTGTGAAAAAGGTCTATTACATGAACATTAAAATAAAGTCACACGGAGCCCTTTGTTCACTATCAAAATTCTTGCTTGTATTTTTGCGGGAGTTTGGTGCGAACCTCCGCAGACGGCGTGCGCATCACAGCTCCTTTTGTGGTCAGAGTACGGTTTGTTTTTGGGACCTTTTAGGGGTCTGAGATCATTTGTGTTTTCACATATACATGTTATATCACTCTGAGACCGTTTGGAGTGCTCAAATGAACTAGGTGTGAAAATGCCCCTACAGTCCTTCCAATGGCCTGTACTGAAAAAAAGCTGTAGGCTACAAAAAAAGCTGTAGGCTACAAAAAAAAGCTGTAGGCTACAAAGCTCCTAGATCAGAGGTTCCCCAATTTTATTTTTCTTAACTACAGCACCCCATTATAGTGTTTTTACCCCATAGCACCCCATCCACTGAAAAAATAAGTAAATAGTCTGTTGAAAACACTCCTTTATATAAAAAGTTTTATATTAACCTGTGTAATCCTAAAATTTCTGAGTTGGCACATGTATTTATTATGCCTTTTCAATTTATTTATTTATTTATTTATTTATAAGTTAGTGAAAATATGAGATTTATTCTTGGTCATAATTGAAACTGGTGGAAAAATACAGAGTAAGTGTGATACTGTCATTTTGCTCAGTTGATGGCGCCGCAGATGGCCGCCTCGGTGTGGAGCTCTCCAATTCTTTTGTAGTTTTTGTTTGTTTGTCCTGTGTTTAGTAATTTTTTTCTAATCAGTTTTATCAGGGACGAACTGCTGAACACTCGGCAGCACATACCAGACAATCTTTTCCCAGTTTTTGACTAATCTGATGTTTTGTTGTACATTTTAGTCAGAGGTGCAGCCGAGTTGTTTAAGTGCACTATGAGATGCAGGCGAGGGAAGCTAGCCGGCGCGCTGATCAAGCTCCGACAGCGTGGCTTTCGAACAGCGCATCTAGCGAATCTCCGCTCTCTCCCTAACAAAATGGATGAACTACATCTCCTCACCCATACAAACAAGGACTTTTCAAACTCTGCTGCCTTGTGCTTCACAGAAACATGACTGAGTGAAGCCATTCCAGACAGTGTATTACATCTGCCAGGCTTTCAGTTGTTCAGAGTGGATCGCATTGCAGAGTTAACAGGGAAAACAAGAGGCGGTGGAACATGCATTTATATCAATGAAAGTTGGTGTACAGATGTAACAACTTTAAAGAAGATGTGCTATCCTAATTTGGAAGCGCTCTTTATTAACTGTAAGCCTTTCTATTCGCCACGGGAGTTTTCCTCGTTTATTCTGGTGAGTGTTTATATTCCTCCACATGCGTGCGTGAATGCTGCGGTGCAACAGCTAGCTGATCAGATCACAGACACGGAACAACAATACCCGGACTCACTTATTATTATTCTCTGTGATTTTAACAAAGCCAACCTCACCCGTGAACTGCCAAAATACAGACAGCACATTACATGCCCCACCAGGGACAGAAATATACTGGACCACTGCTACACAACATTAAAGGACGCATATCACTCTGTCCCTAGAGCAGCTTTGGGACTCTCTGATCACTGTCTGGGTCATCTTCTTCCGATCTACAGGCAGAAACAAAAATTAGCTAAACCTGTAGTAAGGACTGTAAAGAGATGGACCAATGAAGCAGAGCTGGAACTACAAGCCTGTTTTGACTGCACTGATTGGTGTGTTTTTGAAGCTGCAGACACCAATATGGACGAGCTCACAGATACTGTACTGTACATATATCAGTTTCTGTGAGGATATGTGCATTCCTACTAGGACTTATTTAACGTTCAACAACGACAAACAATGTTTACAGGAAATCTCAGACAACCCCCCCCCCCCCCCCCCAAACTTTACTTAACATCTGTAAAGAGGAGGTGTGCTGGGTCTTCCGGAAACAAAAGACAAGGAAACCACAGGGCCCAGACAGTGTTTCACCCACTTGTCTAAAATCATGTGCTGACCAGCTGGCCCCCCATCTTCACACAGCTCTTCAACAGATCACTGGAGCAGTGTGAAGTTCCCTGCTGCTTCAAATGTTCCACTATCATCCCTGTCCCAAAGAAACCCAAGATCAAAGGACTTAATGACTGAGACCCGTCGCTCTGACATCTGTGGTCATGAAGTCATTTGAGAGACTAGTGTTGGCCCACCTGAAGGACATCACTGGACCCTTTCTAGATCCCCTACAATTTGCTTAGAGCAAACAGGTCTGGGGATGATGCAGTCAACATGGGATTGCATCATATCTTGCAACATCTGGACAGACCAGGGACATATACAAGGATCCTTTTTGTGGACTTCAGTTTGGCTTTCATCATCATTATCCCAGCTCTCCCATGGAATAAATTAACCCAGCTCTCTATTCCCACGTCTATCTGTCAGTGGATCACCAGCTTTCTGGTGGACAGGCAGTAGCTAGTGAGAAAGGGGAAATTCACTTCCAGCACATGTACGAACAGCACTGGTGCCCCCCAGGGACGTGTGCTCTCCTCACTACTCTTCTCCCTGTACACCAACGACTGCATCGCCACGTACCCCTCTGTCAAGCTCCTGAAGTTTGCAGATGACAATTCTGTCATTGGCCTCATCCAAGATGACGATGAGACTGCATACAGAAGGGAGGTTGAACGGCTGGCTCACTGGTGCAGTCATAACATCCTGGAGCTCAACACGCTCAAAACAGTGGAGATGATTGTGGACTTTAGGAGGAACACCCCAACACTGACCCCCCCGCTCACCATTCTAAACAGCACTGTGGCAGCAGTGGAGTTGTTCAGGTTCCTGGGCACTACCATCTCACAGGACCTGAAGTGGGAGACCCACATCGACTCCATTGTGAAAAAGGCCCAGCAGAGGTTGTACTTCCTTCGCCAGTTGAGGAAGTTCAACCTGCCACGTGCTGCTAATCCAGTTCTACTCGGCAGTCACTGAGTCTGTCCTCTGCGCTTCAATAACTGTCTGGTTTGGTTCAGCTACAAAATCAGACATCAGAAGACTACAAAGGAGAGTTCGGACTGCTGAGCGGATTATTGGTTGCCCCTTGCCCTCCCTTCAAGAACTGTACACTTCCAGAGTGAGGAAAAGGGATGGTAAAAATCACTCTGGACCCCACTCACCCAGCCCACTACCTTTCTGAACTGTTGCCTTCTGGCTGACACTACAGAGCACTGAGCACCAGAACCATCAGGCAAAAGAACAGTTTTTTTCCCCTCAGGCTATCCATCTCATGAACAGTTAAAACTATAGTATAATTATGTGCAATACACAGCCTAGTCAGTTATGTTATTTAACATATCCTACCTCTTCTGCATTACATTCCCTTGCACTGTATATAACAGATTTGCATTTGTACATACTATATGTATATTTTTGTCTTATTGTGTATTTCTATATATACTTATTTTTCTATTTGCTTTTTATTTGTATTCTATTTGTATTTATTTGTATTATTATCTCTGTCTTGTTGTTGTATTGTTTGTGCACTGGAAGCTTCTGTCACCAAGAAACATTTCTTGTATGTGGAAGCATACGTGGCAATAAAGCTCTTTCTGATTCTATCATTTTGCTCAGTTGCTCAATAGGACCCACAAGAAAATTGCAATAAAATAAAACAAAGTAACATAATTTGGAAAAGGAAATGGCAAACCAAGAATAACTGCATCATAATTTACTTACCCTAATGCCATCCCAGACACATATGACTTTTTCTACTGCAGAACACAAAGGTTTTTAAAAGAATATCTCAGCTCTGTTGGTCCATATTATGCAAGTGAATGGGGTCCAACACTTTGAAGCTCCAAAATGCACAAAGGCAGCATAAAAGTAATCCATAAGACTCCAGTGGTTTAATGTCTTCTGAAGCGATGCAATAGGTTTTGGGTGAGAACTGATTTTCACCATAGATCTTGACATTGGCAGTCTCCTTGGCAATCATGATTTTAAGCTCGATTACATTTCCAAGCACCATTTAGCGCTCTGCATATACGTCAAGCACTAGGAAATGTAATCAAGCTTGAAATCATGATTTTGCCTAGAGACTGCAATGGCAAGATGTACAGTGAAAAAGGAGTTATATTTTGGTCTGTTCTCACACAAAATCAATTGGATCGCTTCAGAAGACATAGATTAAACCACTGGAGTCTTATGGATTACTTTTATGCTCCCTTTATGTGCTTTATGGAGCTTGAAAGTGTTGGACCCCATTTACTTGCATTGTATGGACCCACAGAGCTGAAATATTCTTATAAAAATCTTTGGTTGTGTTCTGCAGAAGAAAGAAAGTCATACACTTCTGGGATGGCATGAGGGTAAGTATATGGGAGAATTTTCATTTTTGGGTGAACTTTTCCTCAGCAGCAATTAAACATTAAAAATAAAAAAATAATCTAATGAAAAATAGAACTACTTCCATTATTGACATATTCTTTACGGTGTGATTTTAACTGAAAACTAGACCCGTCATCAAAATTTATTTTTACATTTATATATATAAAGTTATCCAGCCAAGGACGATTAGTGCTTTTCTCTGCTTCTTGTCAATATTGTTGTTTAATATTAACAGAACAGATTTTTGTCCCATCTGTTAACACTCTCATAATACTTTAACTGCTGTGTATACATTTGTATTGTGTCAAGAGGGGCATTTTGACTAAGAAATGCACTTAAAATGTTCACGCATGCAGCTGCACTCACCACGAGACACGAGCACTTAATAGAACATGCGCAGACATAATTCCAGCAAATTCCAGCCAATGAACAGGTAGAGGGGCTAAGCAAAAGTGCTGCTGACTGGCTTACTCATTGTGGTCAGCATGATTACACTTCGCACTCCATTCACTCCCATTAAAACATATCCGAACCGGAAACGCAAGCTCATGCCAAGAAATGTTGTACTCCACTGGGTACAAGAGATCAAGTTAGGTGAATTCTGACCTGCAAATCTGTATGACGAGAGGACGCGTGACCAATGGAAGATCGAAACTTCAAACGTGTGAAGTACAAAGAATACATGCAGTATTTCACAGCTGCATGTTTTATTGTTGCAGGAAAGTGAGAAGTCAGTATACTTTAACATTTTAAATATAATATTATTTGATATTTGTGACGTATTTACTTACAACAGAAGCCCTTCCGCATGACATCATATCCTGGTCCGTTGTGTTGTCCGAAAAAAAAAAATTGCGTGCTCATATCCTAGTATGACTGCCCCTTTACCCTGACCACATTTATAAGTGAGTCTGAGTGTCGTACATGGAGAACAATTATTTGAATACAAGTCAGAGAAAGCATAACAAAGTACTTCTACCAGAGGGAGGCACCAATGCAAATGAATTACTGCCTGTTCTGCTGCGCTGAGATAAGAGAACAAATTTTTATGAAAACAAGCAATTTTATTTGAATATTCCATGTCCTTTTTTCCATTTTTTCCCCTTCTGTTATGCAAGTACTGCTTACCTAGATTATATGGACAGCACGTCCACGTTACAGATGTCTCCAATAAGACCCTCAATCAACAAACTAATGTCATTTTGAGTTGCAAGTTTTACTCTACACAAGCTCTTATCACAAGCAATATCTCACAGATGAAATATTTTAGATTAGAACAAAACAAACAAAATGCATTTTCACTCACAAATCACACCTTAACTTCCCTGACGTTTTCAGGTTTTCCATGACTGTGGGAACCCAGAACTGTGAATATCACTGACTAGCAGCTAGCACAAACGGCATGCATTAATGGTATTGTTATCTAAAATATGGAAAAGACAAAAGGATGAGACAAAACAGACTTCGCATAAATCAATTAAATAAAATGGAAGTACAGACACAAAAACAAGTCTAGGGGAAAGATAGCACATAATAGACACAAACACACCACCCATATTCCTGTACCTGACATGTTTGCCTTGGACTTGTGCTCTTCATCTGTTTCTAAAAGGTCCTGAGAGGACACCAGTTCCTTATTGTGCCCTTTTTGCTCCTCCCACTCTCTGGCCGGCTGAGCATGAGGTGTCTGTTTCATGCTTTCTGGAGAGGGGAGCTTCCTCTTCCTCATGCCTTGGGCATCCGATGTCTTATCTGGTCCATGATGTGTCTGGAACTCTTGGGCCAGTTGAGAGTGGCATGGTGGGGACAAGGCTTGCTCATAGTAGGCGGGGCCAGAAACATTAGGCGTGGCCAGGTGGATGTCACCGGCGTGTTCAGTGGAAACGGTGGATGATCTAAGAGCTGAGGAAGAGGCGAATGCAAAACGGCCTCCACCCACAGGCTGCAGCTACAGGAGGAGAATAAGGGCAGGGGGAGAAAGGGGTGGAGGGAAAAAAAAAGTGTGGGGGGGGATGGGAGATGTAAGGTGGAGGAAAATTAGATGCAGTACGAAAGAGAAAATAGAGGAGACAAGGGATGGAAGGATTTGAGGATAAATAGTGTAATGAAAGTAGAGCATTAATATAAAAGAAGGTAGAAATTGGTAGGTGAAGGATTGTTTAAAGGAAGGAGAGAGAGGGTACACAAGATGGGAGAGGTTGAGGGTCAGATGGGAAAAAGTGAGAGGAGGGATGAGAATAAAAAGTGGGTCAGTATGGGCAGGAAATAGCACAATCATCAACAGTTCATCAGCCCTGATGTGTTGATCATGCTGACTAATCAGAAGCTGACTCATTGCATTTCCTGTAGCTGAAAGGCAAGCATCAAACTGGCAAATGTCAAATCCATTCATAAAGCCATGCCAATTATGCACTGAACCCATCTCCACTCATTATGCCCTCAGAATGGAACACATTGACAATCTCAATACATTACAACCCTACTGTAAATGTGGCTCCACTGGCTATTAAACAGAGCGATAGTGTGCATTCAGAACAAGATCATTGACTGTAAAATGATTAAATCAATCAGAAAAGTGATCTCAATTACATTGATTCACTTCCTCTGTTCTTATAAAAACACTCAAAAAACCCCACTTATTTATCATGACTCCCTCACACACATGTATATACACAGTATATATACAATCACTAAGCACTTCATTAGGAGCACTATGGTCCTAATAAAGTGCCAGAAGTGGTCTTCTGCTGTTGTAGCCCATCCGCCTCAAGGTTCGAAGTGTTGTGCATTCTGAGATTTTATTCTACTCACTTCAATTTTACAAAGTGGTTATTTGAGTTACCGTAGCCTTTGTCAGCTCGAACCAGTCTGGCCATTCTCCGTTGACCTCACTTATCAACAAGACGTATCCGTCCGCAGAACTGATGCCCACTGGATGTTTTGTTTTTGGCACCATTCTGAGTAAACTCTAGAAACTGTTGTGCATAAAAATCCCAGGAGATCATCAGTTACAGAAATACTCAAACCAGCCCGTCTGGCATCAACGATCATGCCACAGTCGAAATGACTGAGATCACATTTTTTCCTCATTCTTATGGTTGATGTGTCCATTAACTGAAGCTCCTGACCCATATCTGAAGGATTTTATGCATTGCACTGCTGCCACACTATTGGCTGATTAGATAATCACACGAATAAGCGTACAGGTGTTCCTAATAAGCGAGTGTATATTCTGTATATATACTGTATATATATACTGTGTGTATATATACTGTATATATATACTGTGTGATATATATATATATATATATATATATATATATATATATATATATATATATATATATATATATATTGCAAAATAGTTATTAGAAATGAAATACTTTTAATATTTTACAGAATATTTTATTGAATGTTGCAAAGCCTTTTTGCTAAAATTAATATTTGGAACTTAAGATGGACGCAAACCAAACAAAAGGATTATTAATAACAAATACATAATGAATATTCACATTATAACACTAGATTTAAAAACAAAAGAATAAATAGTAAAACTAATGTTGTAAAATGGATAGTTCAGAGCATAAATTCTGATCAGTTGAGTTTTGTCTGCAAATGTGGTCACAAATATACAGTGGCAAGAAAAAGTATGTGAATCCTTTGGAATAACCTGCATTTATGTATAAAACTGTCTTAAAACCTGGGTTGATCATCTAAGTTACAATAATGAACAAACACAATCTGCTTTAACTAATAACACAAATTATTGTATTTTTCTTTTATATATTTAATATATAATTCAAAAATTCACAGTGCAGGTTGGAAAAAGTATGTGAACCCCAAAGGCTACTGACTTCAACAAAAGCTAATTAAAGCCAGGAGTTGGCAAACCTGGCATCCAATTAAAGAAATGAGATTGGAGGTGTGGGTTAGAGCTACCTTGATTTATTAAAAGCACTCAAACATTTTGAGTGCTTGGCCATCCAGCCAAGATGACTTAGTGAGGTAAAAAAAAAACCCAAGAGTGACAGCTAAAGATTTAAAGGAATCATTGGAACTGGTTAACATTTGTTCATGAGTCTACTATATGGAAAACAATAAACAGGCATGGAGTCAATGGCAGGACACCACAAAAGGAAGCTGCTGCTTTCCAACAAAAACATAGATGCGTGCCTGGAGTTCGCCAAAGACCACCTTGACACTCCATAATGCAACTGGGAAAATGTTTTGTGGACTGATGAATCTAAGGTTGAATTGTTGGGGAAGAACACGCAGCACTATGTATGGCGTAAAAAGGTCACTGCATACCAACATGAAAACATCATCCCAATGGTGAAGTATGATGGAGGGAGCGTCATGATTTGAAGCTGCTTTGCTGCTTCGGGACCTGGACCACTTGCCATCAAGGAAAACTTTAATTACCAAGATTATCAAGATATCCTACAGGATAATGTCAGAGTGGCTGTGCGCCAGCTGAAGCTCAGTAGAAGTTGGGTGATGCAGCAGGACAATGACCCAAAACACTGAAGTAAACCCACTATAGAATGGCTTAAAAAAAGAAAATCCACCTTTTGGAGTGGCCCAGTCAGAGTCCAGACCTTAACCCAATAGAGATGCTGTGGAATGACCTCAAGAGAGCCGTTCACACCAGACATCCTAAGAATATGGCTAAGCTGAAGCAGTCCTGTAAGGAAGAATGGTCCAAATTCCTTTTGAACATTGTGCATGTCTAACCCGCAGCTACCGGAAATGCTTGGTTAAGGTTATTTCCAAGGGATCACTAATGTACTTTTTCCACCGCACTGGATGTGCTCAATAAAGACATGAAAGATTATAATTGTCTGTGTGTTGTTAGCTTAAGTGCATTGAGTTTATCTATGCTTGTGACTTTGATGAAGATGAGATCACATTTTATCACCATTTAATGCAGAAAACCAGCTAATTCCAAATGGTTCACATACTTTTTCTTGCCATTGTATCTACCATGCAAATACTGCTAACATTTCTACCGTTTAACAGTTTTTAGCATCATACCACCCAACTCTAAAAATTCATTTACACTATTAGAGCACAATAAACCCAAACAAAAAAAAATCATGGCACATAATGACTGCAAGGCCTGTGCTTGAACTACATTCAAATATAGCAACATTAACACCCATGCCTTAAAGACTTAATTGGGGTTTTACGAGCTACAACTAGCAGGATGCTAAAACATGTCCTGAATTCAAGATACTGGGAAATACTGTATATGCTGAAGCATTAGGATGACTGCTGCTAAAACATAGGCCAATGGCTTTACTGCAAGCAGAGCAAACCTTGGGCTTTATAAAATATCATACAGTTCTAGAGGACTCAGGCACCCTCACATGTTCCAGATCACTCAGGCCCACTGAAAACTCTGATTCCTTGTCAAACATCTCAGAACCAGAACAATCCTGTAGAGACAAACCTTTTTAATGGCTAACAAATGTGTGTCTCAGGAAAAATAAGTTTGATTATATGTCAACTGTAAATGGGTGTGAAATGTCAATATATGCCCAGCGCCTAATAGACCTTAGTAAGACCAATAGTCCAGAGTAGATACATATTTAATTTAATGCAACTGAAATTGAGGCTTTGAGAAGTACAGTCTGTTCAGTATGTTCTACTGTTGGGTACCTGGGTATCAATCGACAAGAAACAGAAAATACCTATTATTGTCTACAGGAAATTTGAGGAAAGGCGCCTTTTTTCAGCGTTTCAGTGTTACGGATAACCCTCCACAATACTTAACTTCAGAAAAAGAGACTTTTAGTTTAATGAGACCAATTTAGAGGCCGACCTCTTAACCCTACTTTCTTTCTCTGACAAGGTACAAATTTGTCTTTTCTGTGCTCTTGAGATGGCTAATTCCTCTCTCTCGCTCTCTCTCTAATATAAAATAGTCATATTTGTTCTGTGTGTGTTTGACAGTAAATTTTACAGCTCAATTTGTAGGGTAAAGTTAACAAAACACCTGTTTGGGAAACACTGATGAAGTAGTTATGTACAAAACTTGCAGAATTCTTATGGTATAATGATTGAATGAAAGGAGCTATATGGTACCTGTTCAACCTCTCCTAGTGTGATTGGCTGGGTCTGGTAGCGGGCGTTACTCCTGCGTGCTCGAGTGTCTCCTCGGGCCAGAGGACCGTGGCTGGGTGGCTGTGCCAGGCGGTTAAATAGTGCCATCTTCTCTGCCAGAGTGAGCGTGGAGATGTCTGGCTCCTCTTGGTCATCCTCCCCAGGAGAGGCATGGCGAGCTTGATCCATCTCGACTGACTCCTCAGCTAGCTGAACCTCTCTGGCCTGCTCCCTCACCATGGAGCTCTGCTGAGATGATGCCTGCAAGCTGTGGGACAAATCCATACCCAGTCTGCTTAGGAATGCAAAATATGTTTAATATTAATTCCATTACATCACCTGTAAGGCTGGGTGGTATGACGGTATGTAACAAGCGACAGTAGATGTGTGTCAACAAGAATACACGTAGATTACATTTGCTATCTATTATGCAATGATACATATATTTGCACAGCTATCAGTGGGCAGGACTGCTTTACATTATTTATTGAATTTAAGAATTTATTTAATTGAATTATCCAAATAAATAAGCATTACCACATACACTCAACACTTTATTAGGAACACCTCTACACCTACTTATTCATGCAATTATCTAATCAGCCAATCGTGTGGCAGCAGCGCAATGCATAAAATCACGGATCACGCACCATCAGAATTAGGAAAAAATGTGATCAGTGATTTTGACCGTGGCACGATTTTTGGTGCCAGACGGGCTGGTTTGAGTATTTCTGTAACTGCTGATTTTCTGGGATTTTCATGCACAATCGTCCCTAGAGTTAACACAGAATGGTGCCAAAAAAAAACAAACAGTGGCAGTTCTGCGGACAGAAAATCTCTGTTAATGAGAGAGGCCAACGGAGAATGGCCAGACTGGTTCGAGCTGACAGAAAGGCTACGGTAACTCAGATGATCACTCTGTACAATTGTAGTGAGCAGAATAGCATCTCAGAATGCACAACACGTCGAAACTTGAGGCAGATGGGCTGCAACAGCAGAAGACCATAGTGACCATAGTGTTCCAAATAAAGTGCTCAGTGAGTGTACTTTAAATATATAAACAGCTTTTCATTGAATTTCCAACAAAAATAACTTTATAGTGAGATATACCGATACCATAATTTAAAATTACTTACACTGTAATACAAGATTTTGGTCACAACACTCATCCCATATCACCTTTATCTAATATCATCTGTGCAATTAATAAAGAACTGGGTGCATTTTTTCAAGTTATATAAATTTAAACACGTGTGCATGCATAGACAAGTGATTGTGAATCATGTTACAACACAAAGCAGATAAAATTTAACCACCCAGAAATAGGCAAGTCAATTTATACACAGCAATGTGTTAGTGTTACACATTTCCAAAGGGTAATTAATACGTACTGTTGTATTAAGATTATAGAAGAGTGTGCAGACAAACATGTCATGCAGTTTATATACTCAACATGTTGCAATGTGACACTGATGAGTTCAGCGATGTGACACTTTGACAAGTCAAGCCGACCCTGCTTTGATGGCTTGTAATATTTTATAAATGTATAAAAAGACTAACATCTGTCTTGTGTATACAAATCAGTACTATTATAAATGTCATAGGTGATATCCTGCATAGTTTGGAAACTTTGGACTTGCTTTGAAATTCTTCCTCTTTTAAGTAAATAAATGTAGGCATGACTAAGACTTGTGTGTTGGCCTGACAATGCCACAAGAGGGCGGTGTTTCTTGATTTGAAGAACTATACGTTCATGTATTTGCTGGACAGTTTGTTCCTTTTACAAGACCATCACACAAATGAGATGGTTGAGTACTTTCCTTATGACACATGAATCCAGAGAGAGGCACACGTATTAAAATGACAGACACCTGTGGCAAAACATGCTCCGAGTGAAAAGACTGAGATACATTAATACTGATTAGCATTTTCATGCCTGTCTTGAACACATGCTCATGTGGGTGTTTATATGTGTGTCCTGGGTACCTGTACATGGTCACAGAGCTGTTGATTAGAGTGGGACTAGGAACATGCGCTACAGAAGTTTGTACAGTCACGGACAGTGACAAATGGCCAGGGACACTTAACCATATAGAGGAGGGGGGAAGAAAGAGACAGAGGAAAAAAGGGCATGGGAAGAAAATGAATAAAAAAAAAACAACAAAAAAAACAGATCATAAATATATGAAATGAAAGAAAAGGAAGGGATAGATATTTGGCTAATATATGGCACATAAAATGGTTCTCCACCAAATAAAGACAATGTTTTTCCCTCTTTTACTGAAAAACTGCTACATTTGCTTTATCAAACAGACCACATACTGTATGAACTTACGTAGCAGCAATGACCACTTCCTCTGAGGTGACAGGCTGAGTGCGGGAGCGATCCTGACCTCTCCTAAGTCTCCGCTCCACTGCTGCGTTGCGGCTCCATGCTTTTACTGCTGAACCATCTGAGGTCTTCTCTAGTTCCTAAGGAACAATGAGATTTCATGAGTAACAGTTTTACAGCAGCTTAAATATAAATGTACAATTATTATTTTTTTAAAATATTATATATATATAATATGTGTGTGTGTTAGTGACTGTATTTGTTTTGCATTCCAAGGAGTGTGTATCGAGGACACACCTCAATCCATTACCACACAACTCTCATATCATACACATTCTGCATTCCTCAAAAATGACATTTGATACCCCAGATGCTGAGATGGATGTAGAGCGTGAACTTGTACAGCAGGCCAAAAAAAAAAAAAAATAATTTTTAGTGAGTCCAACAGCAACCTGAATTTAACCGCCAGTGTGTATGTATATACACACACACATTTTATATATATATATATATATATATATATATATATATATATATATATATATACACACACACACACAAACACACGTATGTGTATATATATATATATATATATATATATATGTATGTGTGTGTGTGTATATATATATATATATATATATATATATATATATATATATATATATATATGTATGTGTGTGTGTATATATATATATGTGTGTGTGTGTGTGTGTGTTTATATATATATATATATATATATATATATATATATATATATATATATATATATATATATATATATATATGGCAAAAGAAATACAGTCACTTACACCCACAGAAAGACAGACAAGTTATGTTCCAAATTTAAGAGCTGCCAACCTAGGTAACCTTTTTTTGGCAAGATAAGCCTCCCAAAATGAAAGCTGTTACAAACAGTACGCAGCAACATTGCTGCCTTCTAAAATTACTCTTTTTGGCAAATTCACAGAATGTATTGCAATGAGCTCAGTGAAAATTTTAATCTAAGTTGGCGAGGGAGTAAAAATGTATTCATTATTTAAATTAAGTTTTTATTTATTCAGTGCTGAAATGTTATAACAAAATATACTTATTGCTTAAAAAATATCTACTTAAAAATGAACTCCAATTTCACTTATTATTTGTGTGCTATGCGTGTTCTGCTTACCAGGGCAAAGTTTTTAGCTTAGCAGCATGCTAATGCTAGACTCAACAGCAGGGTTTCTCAACCACTGGGCTCATTGTCTGCTGGGTCCTGAGATCTTTTCTGTTATGAGTATAAATGACCAATTAGGATAGAACTTCACATTTGCAATGTTTGGGGCAACAGTGACCTCTATTGTCGAATCGTATTAATGACTGGCATTCAAAAAAAAAGTGGGCAAAAGGTTGAGAAACCCTGTTCTACCGGAATAAACTGAGAATTAGTAAAGTCTTTTGTGCACTTCATGTGGAAATTGCTATTTCAAGGCATGTGAGTGACTGCTAAAATAATTGCACACATGATTCAAGTCATTCACTTATGATGTTCCATTTCAGTTAGAATGGTGCCTCGGAAGGTCTACCCTAAAAATAAAAATAAAATAATAATAAATAAATAAATTAAAAAAACAGCAAAGCTGGTCACCAGCATATTGTGTTTTGATGCTAGCCCACAAAACAGGATGCTGGTACTGAGCATTACCAGAAAAAAATATACTGGTCAACCAGCTTCACCAGCTCTGTTTTGCTGATAAACTACATGGCCCATCAGCTAGACCAGCACTTAACCAGCACTAGTCAGCATAAACCAGCATGGGAATTGCATGCTGGTTAAGATGTTCTTTCCAGCATGGTACAGTATGTAGACTGTGAGGCAGCTCACTAGGGAACAGAGTTACAGATACACTCAGGCAGCTCATACCCTGAAGAGAGAGCGCTTGGCAGCCACACTCAGCTTTGCTCTATCATCCAGTTTCTCTTCATCCACTGAAAAAAAAGAAAAAAAAAAGAAACAAAAAGAATGATTCAGAAGCATTTTCATGAGAACAAATCTCTTGAAACCCAATGAGCTAAGCACATGCTTAAAAGATTTCACAGACACAAATGCATTTCTGCTTCTTTTCTCTGACTGATCTGTAAAGATGAGCATATTATGTGACACATGGGCAGACAGGTTAGATCACGGAGTTGTGCAATCATCTATTAAGAATGTTCTCTGACAGACTCTGCATTGCGGTCTAATTTAAGCTTAAGGATATTTACAGCCAATGGTCTACAGCAGAATTGAGGTACAGAAATGTAAAAGTACAAACAGCACAAGAGCATTGCCAAACATTTACATAACGCAATTTAAGTACTATACCAATCTGTCCTAGTATTGAGTGCAAAGTGATCTATAGAATACATAATCTTGTACTTGTTGTCTTTATGAACATCCATATGCATTTGGTGCAAATTTACATAATGCGTTTAATGATGATCTTACATTTTAAAAGTAACATGCTTATTCCAGTTAACACAAGAACAGAATGATATTCCCTACACATAAAACTGGAAAGTTAAAGCTTCTAGCTTATATCAAGGATCTAGAGGCCCTAAAAAGTAGGAGCATTCTCTCTGGAGCATTCAGATACTTAGGCAAACAGCACAACTGCTTTTATTTTCTGTTATCCTTAAAGTCACAGTGCACATCAATAAGATTTTCTTCTTCACTTTAAAACATTTTCCAGCTCAGTCAAACTGATATCTTATTGCATTTAATTACAAAAGACTATGTGTCAGTTAATAAAGGTGGTGATATGTGCCAAACTACTGAGATGCAAAGATTTGAAACAAATACAAAGGTTTTACATCATTTCTGTAGTTGCATCCCTCTACCTTGCAATTTAGTACTGTGTTCTTGCTCATAAACAGCATCTAAAGACCTGATTTAAAGTGAAACATCAATTAAACTTGCTATGGAAAAGATATTTTCCATTTTAAAATTACACAACAAAAGACATGATATCTTAAAACTGTGTATGCAAAAGATCTGCAACTTACCCTCTGGGCTTGGTTGTTTGGGGATTGGACAAGACCTAAAGGAAGCAAAAGTTGAAATTTCATAGAACAGTAACTTTTCTTAGAAAATAGAAAATGATTAGATCAACAAGCTGATTAAAAAAAGGACTGTATCAGTGTGAGTGGCCATATCAAGGTAGCATATTTAGGATTGAGAAAGAGACAGAAAAGGAAAGAAGAAAACACACAAAGCGGCAGGATTCTTTGGTGGGAATGTGCAGAAAAGGCACAATCAGAACAGCTTAATCCATTGTGTTAAACAGAATTATAGATTGCCACATGCCACAAGACTGGAGGTAAAAACAAAGAACCTTTCATAGAAATCACTGACCAAACCTTTGGATTAGAATCCAAAACGAATGAAAACATGCTGGGTGTAAATAAGTAAATGACAGATTTATAAAGTGAGGGAGAATCTAACTTTATTAGGTAATCAGTGCATTTGGTATAACAGTGCAGTTAGAAAAAGTAAAGTTCTAGTCCTCAGAAGTGTCACTCACAAACTATACTGGGTTATCATCAGTTTAGTGTAATTCTAATTGGCACTCCAGGCTAACTCCACAATACCGTGCATGAGTCTACTCAAAGTCATACCGGTCCGACTGTTCACATTCAGCTGATGTGATTGGCTGAGTTCTAAACCTCTCAGAAGTCTTTCTACTCTCAGTGGGACATATATACCGCAGTGGGCGACGAGATGACTGACCTCTGCCTCTCTCACTTCTCCAGGGTACTTCTGTAATTGCAGGCAGGCCATCTGCCCTATTGCGTCACAAAGTATGATTGAACGAGGCAGCATTCAAGACAGAAAGATGAATGACAGGTGCGTGGGTGTGAGAGATAAACAGGATACATTTATTGTAAAAGCTGGGAAGTGCTTGATTATCTTTGGCATCCTTAAATGTGTTAAACGAACTAATGAAACCCTACAATCATCAAAAAAGTGATTACGAATGATTACACTTGTTTGTTAGCAAAACTGGTATACACACAGCAGCAATCTCCATTCCATCCAGAAAGACAAGGTTACCAAGCTTTGCTAAGGTTAGACAGACAAAAGAGAGCCAGAAATGGTTAAATATTATTTACAATTTGACCCTTCCGTGGTTTTGCGGGTAATTTTGACCCATTTTTAAAATGGTTCTAAATGGGTCTGAAAAATTAGCAAGACCAAGGAATGGGTAAACTAGAGAAGCTGAGCAGCATATATCCAAGAGCATGATAACTGAAGGAAGAGACCATTAAAATCTGCTGGACAAGTCTGACTGAATGATTCTTCTATAAGATCACAGTCTTTTCCTTCACTACATTCTCCAAGGAGTTAGATTAGATGGTTAGATTAACAGCAGCTTAATCTTCCTTAGAAGAGATTTGTCAATGTTAGACAGGTTAGTAAGTCAACACATTACAATGAAACACCACCTACAGTTCGGTTTTCCGTGGGCTTGCAACACTTTCAAGGTACGTGTGGCGGAGCTGGGCCACTGAAACCATGGCATCATGTGATAGGTGCTCTCCATTGGACACTTTCTCCTGAAGGTCAACCTCTCTGATTGGCTCCTGGATGGTGTTCGGTTGAAAAACAGTCTTTTGGACATTTCCAGCATCAAACATAGAATGAGTGAGGAGTTTAGATGAACATGGCACCCATCTTCCACTGGAGGACTCAGTAGGGGTTTGAATAGAGGTTTGGACTGGTGCATAGCTGGATTGTCGATGACTGAGGCTAGCATCAGCCCTCTTTTGGGCCTCTCTATCTCTGGCGTGCAGAGCTTCTGGCTTTCGGGACACATGCTTGGTGTACACTTCTCGCCTTGACCAACCTCCACACAACGCTCTGGGGTCATCTACAACCCCTTCCCTTCCATGCCCAGTGATGCCAGGGCTTGCCTCCACATTCTCAGCACATCCGTGGTGTGGGTCTTCAGTGCTCTTCTTTTTCCGTAGAATCTCAGAGGGTAAAACAGCCTTTCTGCTCTGCAGGAGACCCTCCATCCTCACATCCTGCTGTCCCTCCCTCTTACACACCACTTCTGCAAGCTCCTCATTCTCCTGTTTATGCCTGGTAACAGGTTCACTGCCCATAGAGAAGTAGCTATGGTACCCTGGATCATGGCGTTCATCTTGGCCTGGGTGGGTCAGCCGTTTGGCTGGTGTGTCAGGGACTGTCAGAGTGTGAGGATGATATCGAGGGTATGATTGGGGAAATTGGTTGTATGCAGGACCCTCTGTTGTGGAGCCCATATTTGTACTCTTGTGTAAAGGCTCTTCATGGGCCATTCTCTCCCTAACTCGGATACTTCAGGAGAAGAGAAAAGGGTTAACACTCACTAAGAGGAAAAAGAACAAGAGATTCACTGACTCTGCAAAAGAAAGAAAAAATAAACAACTATTTCACAGGTCTGGAAGTGATAATAAGCAAGACTGAATTCTGATTCATCCAAAACAAATGTTTAAGCCAGAGACCCAGTTGAAGCATCTCACAATGGTTTATTCTTTTAAAATGTGGTCAAAAAACTACCTTGAAAATGCTTGGAATAAAATACACCAAGACACTAATACGAATCAAAGTCCATAGTTTCAGCAGTCATAACGAGACCCATGTGAAAAAAATATTGCACTCACTGAACACATCAGTTGAACCGTACTGAAATGAACTCAGAACAAGGGTTGTGACCAAACCATTAAGAACAATGGTCAGTCCTTCAGATGACAAATGACTGAAAATCTGCTTGAGGATTCTACATAAGCACATTTTTTATCTGAAATATACAGTGTATTATCATATAAAGTGTGACTATGGGCATCTTTATTTCACACTGCACAGCGTTTCATTAAATGCTGGCACTGCGTCTGGGTGAGAGAGGTTTGCTAATAATCTAGCTTACTTTTTGATGACTGGATCTTTAGCTTCAGGTCGGACTCAGCAAAGCAAACCAAGTTCTCAGCAGGGGGAGGCAGATTGCACAAGACTCTTTAAACCAAACCCTTTGCAGTTAGTGTACTAGCAATGAAGTAAAACTAAACACATAAAATTTATTAAAAAAAAACACTTATCCTCAAGGGTTTGAGGAGTGCCTGTTTTTTGTGAAAGGTAAAATTCTATTTGTTTCCTGTCAATTATTGCTGTCCACTGTCAATTATGTTCTTGTACTCTCCTTATTGTCTACCTCTTCTCACCTGTTCACCAATGTCAAGCTTGCTTTCCAGCATGAGAGCCATAATACTTTAAAAAAAATAAAGAGTCAGCAAAAAACCCAACTGTATGCTACACACTGTAGATCCTTTTTATGAGTTAACCCACACTCCTCAACATGCTAAAAGCTGTTTCCCCTGACCCAAGTCCTCCAGAACATTGCAAAGCTTGACGGCTGAAATATATGGGGTACACTCACACTTCAGTTTCACATATGTTGAAGTGCACTCCACTGGATTCTTTTTGGACCCCTATTTAAGTAAAACCATGCTTTGCCCTTTGTAATTGTTGAGTCATGTGAACTGATTTTAACCTTCCCTAAATAGACTGCGTTTTCAAGGCTAAATAAGAAAAAGGCCTCTAACAAAATGCTGCCAAAAATAATGTTTGGGATATGGTTCATGAAAAGGTAGAACTGGTCAAAATAAATGTGACTGTAAATGTGATTATAAACACAGAGAAGACACAAGTTCTCTCTAAAGCAGAGAACATGTGTAAAAAATAATTGAGATGGTAAAAAACTCCAAAGGGGAACCTGACACAAACAAGAGGTTTATGGATGTTAAGTCAACATGAAACACTGTTTCACCCACTTTACTTCTGCAATTTGTATTTTTCAGAATAACATACCAATAAATTGTTTACAAATGTATTTAGAAAGTAAACAGGGTCAATATTGATTTCATGTTGACTTTAAATGCAAATTCACAGTGACTGATAAAATAGGGTCTCATGCTGAATGATGGTAAGTGCAGCTAACATGCCAGGCACAATAGATAACTATGAGAATTAGAGGAAAAAAATAACACTGTAACAAATGGAAATTCTGTACTTCTATTTTTAACTGATAATGCTAGAAAGAAAATTCTGTTGACTCAAATAGGAAAGATGAGGTGAAACCCCCATCCTTCTTCCTTCAACTCTCTCTATCCTACTTTTTATCTATGTCAGGGTTTAAGTCAACATAGACTAAGTGGCAATAAATTAAGAAAAAGTCCACATTGCAAATAGACTAGACTAATATATGTAGTTTTCAGAAAAAATCAAGTAATGGGAGAAAGAGAGAGAATGAGAGAGGGGAAAGTAGAGAGAAAACAAATGCAAAATGTGAACAATTTGCCTGTGAAATGATTCCCGGAAAACTTGTCTCTGGCGTTTTGCATGAATAATCAAGTTATCACACTCGCCATTTGGCATATTGAGCAAATGCAGACTGAATGATCTGGGTTTACATTCTTGTCAGGTTTGGTGACTCACGGCTCAACAATTTTCTCCTCCAGCACAGTACCCAAACTCAAACAAGTCACTTGATTTAACTGACACGAACCAGGTCCTCAAAATGCATAAACAATACGAGGACAATAGGACAAATCACACAAACACACACACACACACACACACACACAGGAGAGAGTGGACTGTGACTATTAAGTATATTAGCAAGAGTTAAAAGCCACTTTACCACCATCGAGACTGAACTGTTCTCGTTGCGGAACAGTGCCATTCTGTACTGATCTTGGCCTGTTGGCATGGTTACAGTTTCTTTTTCCATTGTGGTGTTGCGAATTCAAGATTAGAATGGACTAACCGTGCAAGTGACCAAACGTGAGTTTTCACACCACTTAAGCAGTTCCACCAGCACAGTTCTCCTGTCTGAGTACGGTTAGCCAACCATGCTGAGAAATCTAGGCAAGGAAAGGTTTATAATCATCCCATACCAGACTGTGCACAAGTGGAAATGCTCAGAACCGTTCAGCCTGATGGTTGAAAAGTGCTAAATGTAAATGGCAGTTATGCGGACAAATTCAAACTCATAGCACTCATTTAACAGTGTGGAACAGGTGGTAGAAATGTGAGTGGATGGCCATTTTTGTTACTGAGATGATGGGCCCCAACTCAAAACCACACCCTGAGCTCTCAACCTTTCTTGTTTTCAAACTAACTGATTGAATAAGGTATGGGTTCCCAATATTTTTGTCAGCTGAACCCCTATGATTTAATTTATTTACCTGAAACACCACCTGAGGTTTTAAATGTTTTTGTTTGCTTCAATCTTTATATTTTCACTTATTTTATTGATGTTTTATTTATTCTTATTTTTAATTGTAAATTTATACATAATCATGTACCACTGGTTGGCAAAGCCTGGTCTAGAGCAACAGAGCCACAAGAAGTCACAATCCAATTAGTTTCGGCCTCACACCGCACGGCCACAGGCTGTCTGTCTACGAGTCTACCAGGCTGCTACAATGATTCCGTGAAAGACCTAGTCACCGGTTTTAAAGTTTGCGAGGCATAGGGCATTACAATTTTTAAAGATACTCAAGCATTTTCTCTGAGGCACTAAGGAGCAGTTAAACAGGATATGACCCAGCGTTATGTCTGTGAGATAAAGTACACATTACGTTTGAAGGACAGAAATCTTGACTCCAAAGTCTACACACATTTTCTACTAATTTAGTCTGTACAATTACTTTTAGAGACTGCTATGCCATTATATACCTTCCCCTAAATGTCACGTAAGAAAAACAACTTTTGGTTGTTGGTCAACTTGCAGGCCAGTCAAATGGCCCCTGCCTGTCTAAGTGGGTGCAATCATAGCCAGAATACGCAGCAAATGGGACCAGATTTCATTCCGATAGTCACAGTTGTGAAACTACAGAAAACACAAGTATCTTATCGTATTGTTACTCTTTCTTTATATTCCAGCCAGGAGGTTTATAGGACACGAACAGAGATGGTTTGAGATAGGGCCATGAGGTTAGGCGGGACCACCATTAAGGGAAGGGTGTCAAACACACCCATAAATCCCAAAGGAAAGGTACCTGGAAGGCCAGTTGATTGGAGAGAGGGTGTCTCCTTCAGAATCAGTCTGGAGTGACCATTGATTTGCTGACTGGCTATGGTTGCTAAATGTGCTGAGAAACACCCAAGAGAGTGAACCACTCAACAAGCATTTATGCTCAGAGAAAAAAAATTAGCAATTCCTTTTAATTTGGAGGGGGGGTATACACAAAAATAGAAAGCTGGTTCCTGTAAAGACAACAGCCTGATGTAAAGCTGTAGAGCTGAGGAGGGCGGGGCCGGGCTGGAATGAGACACACCCGGTCCCCAATCAGCCTGATGGGGCGCGCGAGGGATAAAGGCGGCCGGGGACGACAGTTCGGGAGAGAGAGAATTACAGACAGCTGTGCTGTGTTTTTAGTTGTGTGTTTTTGTTTAATAAATTATTATTTAAGTTGTCAAGCCGGTTCTCGCCTCCTCCTTTCCTCTAAACCCCCTTACACTGGTGCCGAAACCCAGGAAGGAGGAGGGATTCCCGTCGCAGAGTCCTCGACACTGCCGTCCACCCAGGGGAGCGCCGCTGCCGTCCGACGGGGGACGGAGTAGCCCGACTACCCGGACGCGGGGAACGGCCGCCGTCCGCGAGGCGAGTGGGGACGGGACTCCACGACCGCCTGGAGCGAGGGAGCCGCTGCCAGGGGCGGAGGAGTGCCCTGCCGTCCCCCGGGAACGCGGAGGGGTCGAGAGAAGACCGCCGTCCGCGGGGGAGGAGGGAAGTGACTCCCCGACCGCCTGGAGTGGTAGGGCCGCTGCCAGGGGCGGAGGAGAGTCTCCACGGGACGCCGGGAACGCGGAGGGGCGTTCTGTCCGCTGGGGGTCGGAGGTCTGACTCCGGTCCGCCCGGGGAGGAGCGGCTGCAGTCCGCCTGAGAGGGTGGAGTAGTGATCGAGGACCACGCGACGGCGCATCAGAGAACCGGTGAGTTTCTTTTTCTCTCTCTCCTCTCTCTCTCTCTGCCGCTCCGTGTTGGCCTTTCCCTCGCCATTTTGTGTTGTTTTTTCTCCTCCCAGGTCGAGGAAGGCGGGGAGGACCCGCCGGCAGTCGGGGCATAAGGCACGCCCCCCACCCGGAGAGGAAGGGTGGGGGGGATGTACGTCATGCCGGGGGCTCCCCGGCCTGAGGCAACGCCGGGAGGAGTGTAGAGCTGAGGAGGGCGGGGCCGGGCTGGAATGAGACACACCCGGTCCCCAATCAGCCTGATGGGGCGCGCGAGGGATAAAGGCGGCCGGGGACGACAGTTCGGGAGAGAGAGAATTACAGACAGCTGTGCTGTGTTTTTAGTTGTGTGTTTTTGTTTAATAAATTATTATTTAAGTTGTCAAGCCGGTTCTCGCCTCCTCCTTTCCTCTAAACCCCCTTACAAAAGCATTTTCAAAAGTTATGAAAATTGAGCTTGTCCTGCTGGGAGTTTAAAGGCCTCAACTGTTTACATTAACCAATCAATATTTATACTGACATTATAGATGCGCACTGGGTATTTCCTGAATATATATTTTTTTTGCATATTAATTTATATATTTCTGGCTTGGCTTGTGAAACTTGATGTTAGGAATTTTAATTCTCCTGGAATGCCTTTTTGCTTAATTTGGCCAACACTTTAATTCCAATATGTCTCAATAGAGCAATGATCCATGATATAAAGAAACAGCTGCCAAAAGACATCCTTATGAAGTGAAGGTCAAGGCTAATGGACAAAATGTCAAACTGAACAGAGCCCACCCATCTTTAGGGAGTTGTAGAAATACTCTAAGTATGTGAGCCAAATCCTGCAAACTGACAGGTTTCTTTTGGGGAAAATACCTGTGAAAGACAGATTCAGGGAAATACAGGCCAACATTTTTTCCAAGAAAGGAGAGAGTGAGAAAGAAAAAAAAAAAACTGAGCAAAGAAAGGACTTAAAAGGACTGATATCTTAATCCAGAACTACACGGTGATGATCTGGTGACTTTAAGAGAGAGAGAGAAAGACAGAAGCTGATTGCAAGAAACAGCTATTGTGATCTGCAGACTCACCCGTGTCTGTGCAAGATGTTGTGAGTTTGCTGCTCAATAAACAGTTCACCAGGAGATGCACCATGTTTGGGAGATGGCACTGTGACCCTTCTGCCTCCAATGGGGGATGTGGGGACCCCTATAATCCGTGGTTCCCTCCCTGGGACCCTGGCAGACCCAGACACATCCATATATGCTGCAGATGGGTCTGGTGCAACCCCTCCACCTCTATGCAATCTATCCCTCTCCTGTGCTTTCCTTTGGTTCTCTAGATTCATCATCCTCTCACGCTCAGAGAAAGAGTCTGTATGTTCTCGGCTGTACTCTAGATCTTTGCAAGTGTGTGAGCTGGCCCTATCTTCATGAGAGCTAGAGGTGTAAACATTATGCACCACCTCCTCCCCTTCCACCTTTGTCCTGCGTGGTCGGTCTAACCCATCAGGCTCTCTGGAGGTTCTAGAGTAGCGAGTGGTATAGTCGGTCTCCGTCTCCTGATCCAGAGAGATACCGTAGCGCTCAGCTAACTGCCGTCGACGTTCTGCCTTGTAGCGAGCAATCCGTTCGGCTTTAGAGTCCAGCTCTGCCATATGAGCTGAGCCAGTGCTGTAGGCAGACTCTGAGTGGATGGTGTGGGTTCTGGATTGAATGTTTGCTCTGTGCAGATCTGAGATGTTTGGGTCGGTTTTGTCATAGTGCTGAAGAGAAACTGCAATGAGAGAGAGTTACAGCTCATCATTTTCCATTCACCTTAGTTAATCTTTTTACATTCAAGAATCAATCTGCCCTTTAACTACCTATAGTAACTAACACAAGTTATACACCCTTTAATTAATTTTTGTTTTAATATTTAGCACTTTTCTGACCTGTGCAAGGGTCACAGGTGTCTGCTGCACGGGTGTATCTCGGAGTGTCCTCCTCTAGCAGCCGATTGGTCACTAGACCAGGACAACTTGGGAGATTTGGGAGAACTTCACTTTCAATACCCTCCAGACGCCGTGCAATTCGCTCTTTTCTATGAACAGGAGTGGCAGAGGTGAATATTAAAGAGAATATCACCCTGTATTATTAATCTGACAAAATATTTTTTAAGGAATATTCCAGGTTCAATACAAATTAAGCTCAATCGACAGCATTTGAGACAATGTTGATTACCATAAAATATAATCTTCCCACCTTTTCTATAAAACAAAAAAACAAAAATTAAAGTTATAGTGACTTACAATGGAAGTGAATGGGGCCAATTTGTCGAGGGCTTAAATGCAGAAATGTGAAGCTTAATTTTATAAACACACATTAATTCTTCTGTTAAAACTCATGTATTGTTTGAGCAGTACAGTTGTTTAAATCGTTATTTTTACAGTCATTTTAGGGTTTTAGGGTTTGCTGACATGACATTGTCATGGCATTGAAGTTGTAAAATTGAACATATCTTTACACAGAAAAAGTTAGTAATCGATTTTATCACACTAAAATCATGTTAACAGAAACATTGTTTATGTCTTATGGCTATACTTTTGAAATAGTGAGTATTTTAACGTTTACGAATTTCCATTGTAAGTGCCTCACTGGAACCTAGATTTCTGCTTTTTTTCCAAGTCAAAATTAATTTCTATGGTAATCAATATTATGGCACAAATGCTGTCGATTGAGCTTAACTTGTGTTGAACCCGGAATATTCCTTTAATAGTAAAAGACAAATATATAATTTAGTACAAGCATAAAAACACTTTTCAGATAAGTCACCACTATAATGATTTTATGTAGTTTCTTCTCACCTGTTCATGTCCCAACTCTGGCTCGTGCTTATGTTCTCAAAACGTTTCCTCAGTTCTGAGACTAGAGAGAGAAGAGAGCAAGACAAAAGAGTACAAAAGTGTCTTGCACAAATACAGCCAAATGAGCACAATTTTAACTAGATTTGAACTATTATTAAATACAATATTACACAATATATTTATACACACCATATTAGTGCACCGCGGCATCTGTTTATAAGACTTTACATAATTCGGTTTAATTCGCTGGTGTTTAAATGTCCAGTCATGTTTCATGAGGTGATCAGATGTATTTGATCGCTTTGCCTAAGAGCTTCTGAGAGCTCTTTGGCAATATTAACATTTTCCTTTTGTAAGACCCCCAGCTATTGGAATGAGTGGTAAGAATTAGCCAAAAAGTATACAAGCAATACAAGTCTATGTATTTTTTTTATTTATTTATTTTTTATAAAAATGCATACTCTACATAATCTATTTATTATTGTTAAGAGTGTCACTGTGAGGATATTGCCATTTATTTACTGCCATCAGTTATGCAATTACTATAAATGTCTGGGTGACAGAAGGTGAGCATGTTCTTTGGAACAAAAGTAGCTTCCACTTTTTAAAGTCACCCCGTATGACATTAGCTAGGATCATTGCTAAATGCTTTTCCAAAAAAGTTAGTCAATCATAGGTAACATCCTCTGTAAAGCTGTTTCAGTGGTAACCATGGAAATCTGATTAACCAAACACCCAAATGTGTCCAGTCACCAGGGAGACCACTGAAGTGATTGAGAGGAAACCAATCATGGGCTAATGTTTACACATGACGCACACCATTTCTAACAGTGCTTCCCGAGCCTGGTCTCTCTGGGGTTCAGAGCAAAGATCTCAGTGATACAATGATGAATTTCCCTTTCTGTTATATGTAGTTAGATAAGGCTTGTGTGTCTTGTTGACAACTACCCAGCTCAACTCAATTCTTGAAAATTGTCAGCTGGACAGATGTGTAAAGATTTCAAAAGAACAACAGATCATAATGAGACAACCTTAAAAATATTGTAAATAACATATGACATAAGGGTGTTCAGGATATAAGTCACTGTCAAGTGAGTCTCTCCATTTGGAAAACATGAAGAAGAACAGCAAAGTGAATTTGACAGTAGACAGACCTAATTCTAACAAGCTAGGATTGCAAAACTACAAGAGAATCATTTCAGTAAAGTGGTTAGCCAAGATAAACCACTGCCAATGAGTCTTCTTGAAAAGAAAACACCAACAATAACCTTGTACATACCTACAAAAAATGTCTAAATGTAAATAAATGACATGCAGCTTCAATATATAATGTTAGGGATTCTTAAAGTCTTTAAGCGTTAAAATGAATCCTGAAAGCTGATAAACAAAATACAATATTCAGATCATAACCTGACAGCAGTAGACTGACAAGCAGGATTTGTAAAAATGAAGGAACAAGCAACAGAATAACATCACAAGAAAAAAAAGATGAGAAATGCACAAATATCTTTTGAGGCTTACCAGAGGGAGGTTGCTCCTGCAAGAGCTACAAAAAATCCTGTTCACCCATTTTCTGGTTTACACTTTCAAAAATGATCTTTCCATTCTCTTTCACACAAATGTCACATTTTGAGGACCAGAAAGCAAGACTACTTGCCCAACAACAGGTGGCCCTCTGCGGACCAAAAATAGGCCATCAGCAGCCCATCCCCCAACCTCATGTGTTCAAGACCCAAAAAGACAATACTGAATGAAAAAACACAGTCTTGAATGGCAAATTTCTGCTTGTAAAAACTTGGATTAAGGGATTATGGATAGCATAATATACTTTGCTATTTTCCATTTAACAGTCCCTTGCCATCTAACGTTTGAAAGCAGCATATTCATACCACGGACAGCCACCCTTATGTTACCTGGGTTAAAAGCTTTGCTCAAGGGAATACGAGTGGTAGAGCAGGATTATAATTACAGTGACAATTTAATGTCTGAGTTCTTCGTGGGACTGAACATGCAACCTTTTTATTAAGATACTTATCCCTTCGGCTAACATCACTCCATGAGTAATCTGAAGAAGCAAACTAATTCCTGCAAAGAATTATGTGTAATGTGCTGCATAATGGGCTGACTGCTGATTTAGTTAATGTCAAAATCTTCCAACTAGGCTTGTATATAATGGCCATGATAAAGAACCACAGTGTTGTACACATACCATACTTACCCTTTGATGTATTTGCCAGCAGACTGACATCTACTTCTCTGTTGCTCTTGGTTACCTCCCCTTTATCTTCAAATGAGAACCCTTTTTGGAAGCTGGACAGAGAAACCGGCTTTAACTTTTAATACATTTTGGGGTTATTATGGAAAAATGAAGGCTGGGTTTTGGTCAAAGCAGCAAACATCAATCCCCCAAAACATTTTAATCTTGGCAGATATAACACAATTCCATTCAAAAATGTGAAATGCAATAGCTTCACTTACAAATGTTATTTTCCATGACTGGAAAAGTTAATTTTAAGCGTAAAGAGGTCAAGAAATATTTTCTAGACAGAAAATAGGGTCAACTGCAGTGTACAGAATTCCAAAGAAAAATATCACACGTTTCTAAAAGTGCAGACACATCCCAGTTTCTTTTTTTTTTATCCCCTTTTCTCCCCAGTTTGGAATGCCCAATTCCCACTACTTACTAGGTTCTCGTGGTGGCACGGTTACTCACCTCAATCCGGGTGGCGGAGGACAAGTCTCAGTTGCCTCCGGTTCTGAGACAGTCAATCCACGCATCTTATCACGTGGCTCGCTGTGCATGACACCGCGGAGACTCACAGCATGTGGAGGCTCATGCTACACTCCGCGATCCATGCACAACTTACCACACGCCCCATCGGGAGCGAGAACCACTAAATCGCAACCACAAGGAGGTTACCCCATGTGACTCTACCCTCCCTAGCAACCGGATTAATTTGGTTGCTTAGGAGACCTGGCTGGAGTCACTCAGCACACCCTGGATTTGAACTCGCAACTCCAGAGGTGGTAGTCAGCGTCAATACTCGCTGAGCTAACCAGGCCCCCACATCCCAGTTTCTTAAGCGAATAAATGATTATAAAAAGCATGACTATTTCTGGAGGTAAGGCAATAGAGGATCAACCACTATGACCACTGAATCAATGAATCAATCAATCCACTACATGGCCCTATTAAATTTGATCAAGCAGAGAAGACTGTAAAATTTCTGTTTGTTCAGTGTGCATGCTTTACCATTCAGTTTATAGAAGTATTCAAAACCAAAGTTATTATTATTACAGTGCAAAGAAATTATATTAAATTATCTTTTATTACATAAAAGATAAGGATCTTACCTAAGAGCTCTCCTTTGTAGATTGCTGTGGACAACCTTAGAGGCAGACTCTCCTGTGAGGCCTGTGCACACACACACAAATATCCCTTAGACTACAAATACTCTTGCTGGTTACAGGCTAGATCAGCTATAGATGTTTGAAAGGCCCCATGTGAAGGACAGGAACAAAAACAATAGTATTCATTTCATGGATGTCAACATGGTGCTCAGTCCATATTTGAACAGACTTTTTTTCTGTCTGCAAACAGGCACTGCAGATGCAGCATCATGCAGAAGCATTTACGGTTATAAATGCCATTGAAGAAATGCACTTTTCGCTGTCAGCCATGATTGCTTTATTCCGTGAGCAAGTGTCAAACAATAGGTGGGTTACTGAGAAAAAGTGAGTAGTATTCGGCTAGTCATGTGATTTCAACATGGCGGCTCCAATGATGCAGCCCAGCACCATGTAAAATAAAACAACTTTTTTAGGCCACTGACCTTATGTTATGCGAGTGTACATTATTTTTTCTTTTTAAGTACTCACTTTGCTTAGGGGTAAAACCTGTTTTTGAGGAAAAAAATGACTGAGTGCACCTTTAACGTAGTGAGTTTCAATTCATGTGAGTAATGTAATGAGATGACTAGTACTGGCACTGTAATCCAGGTGTGGCATCAGTTCTCTGATCAAGCACATGGAGATTTTACATCTGAGCAGGCTTGGGGAGTAATGGAATACTTGTAACGCGTTATGTAATCAGAATACAAAAAAATGTGTAACTGTAATCCATTACAGTTACATAAAAACTCAATGTATTCAGATTAGTTTCATTTGGTAAAGAAATGGGATTACTAGCAGGATTACAATTTTCAATATATAAACAAAAGATCCTCCGGAGAACGGTCAGTATTCTGTTACATGGGCCGCTTACTGTCTAAACTTTTGTGACTTCTCATTTCCATCTTAACTTCAGTTGAAACTCTAAAATTGCTCTCTAAAATGCTTTCATGTTGTAATGACAACTGTAATTGGGACAGCATTTCTTTTTTTCTTTGTTAAAAAAATCCAGATTGTACACATGAATACCAAATGAACTGAAAATGTTAAGTTCTTAGGGGAAACGTACAATGGATAATTTATCTGATTTTGATACTTATTATAAATGTATTGTTAAGAATAGTTCAAAAGTTTGGGTGAGGAAGAAATACTGGCAAATGTGACATTTTAAAATTCATAGAAAGTAGGAATAAGTAAATCAAGACACACTAATTAGGTTTAAATCTATTTTGCTCTATTCTTTAAAACAAGATGACAGACACTGGAGGCATTAATAATAATGATGATGATGATGATGAAGATAGCATGTGATCTACCTATTGCAGTCGGAAGTTAATGAATGGTCAGTGCCAATTAGTCTACATGCTAACTGCAATACATGGCATAATTCAAGTTTGTAGTGTTTTTGAATCCGAGGTATAGCCTGTCAGATTTTTTAATGTTGACCAAGACATAAGTAAGTGCATCTGTTCTAACTGTATTTGCTTGATGAGAAAATAAACTATTTTCTGTAGCAGAGAGAGGGCTAATTTGGTTAAAAATGCAGAGTTGTTCTACATTTGAATTTATTCTGTTTTCCTATTAAGGAGGCAGTGTCCCTGTTATGTTTTTTTCTTATATATAATAATAGCTATATCACTCATAAGATTATTCAAACATGGTTTGTTTTGCATTCTGAAGGTATGATTAAAAGTCAGAGAACATATTGCTTTTTTCTTGACTTTTCACAAATGCAATCTTGAGGTAATCAAAAAAGTAATCTGATGACATTACTTATCAATGTAACTGGATTACATAACTTATTACATTTTTACTAAGTAATCAGTATTTGTAACAGATTACATTTAAAAAGTAACCCTCCGAACCCTGCATCTGAGCCTCACAGAGGGTTCTGAAGAGAGGAACATGTGTTTCCACTTTACCCACAGATCAATAGCTCCACCACACTTTCACCCTCACTGACCAACACAAACATCCAAAATTTAAAATTTCAAATCTGTTAATCTATAGCAAGGACTGAGGTTTAACATCATAATACCCCCTTTTCCATTCACAAACATCATTTGAGAAGACAGTTAATGAGAGACCCATCTGACAGACTGTGTTTTGCTACGGTGAAAGTTTTCACAGCTGGGATGAGTATCTGCTAAAAACATTCCTCACTGCCTAAAAATCTCCTCTCACTTTACAAGTCACAGGGCCAACGGACAAGGCGACACTGACTGGAGGAGATGAAGAGTCAAGCACAGAAAAGTTTTGGAAGATAAACTTAGGAAAATTGGATAAGGGTAGTGATAAAATTTTTGCTGCAATGTCAAAAGAGCCAGATATGAATTTATTTAGCTTGCCCCGGCATTGACAAAGAATGGTGATTTCACAGCAAATCCACATTGACAAGACTGATCCCTTGAAAATTATGTGACAATGGCAACATTTTCGATATTACTTGGCTCTTGACATGCATCGTGGCAGTTCTTAAGTGAAATGTCCACAATTTCTCCCAAACAGCTGAGGTTTTTTAGGGGTAGTTCAAGTTTTAAATCAACAAAACCTACTTCTCTACCCTAAATCTCAAAGGATTAGTTCACCCAAAAATGATAATTCTCATGATTTACTCACCTTTAAGCCATCCCAGATGTGTATGTCTTTCCTTCTTTAGCAGAACCGAAATGAAAATTTTTATAAGCACATTTCAGCTTTGTCCATACAATGAAAGCAAATGGGTGCCATGATGCTGCTGACTGTTTGACGGTCCAAAAGGCATATTTAGGCAGCATAAAAGTAATCCACATGACTCCAGTCAATAAATAAATGTCTTCTAAAGCAAATCGACAGGTTTGTATAAAAATTCAATTGATAATATGCCTTTTGGACCGTCAAAAAGCCAGCAGACTCACGGCACCCATTCACTTCCATTGTATGGATACACAGAGCTGAAATGTGCTTATATAAATCTTTATTTCGGTTCTGCTGAAGAAAGAAAGACATACTCATCTGGGATGGCTTAAAGGTGAGTAAATCATGAGAGAATTATCATTTTTGGGTGAACTAATCCTTTAAACCTAACCGATAGCATCAGAAAAAGCAAATGTGACATGAAAAACTCAATTGTAGAAGCAACCACATAAATTTGTGGTGCTTCTATGAAACTTTCGGTTCCCCAGTCATTTGCGTCGCAAGTGCAACACTCTATCTGTTGAGCTGCACAAAGTGATCACACTCGAAGAAGCTTCTAAATGTAGTTGGTTATGTAATGCAAATGTTAAAACTCATCACCTTACAAGTCATGCACAATAGTAAAAGTGTTTTGATGTCATAAGATAGCATTGTGCGAAGAACGGAACAAAAGTACAATTATGTAGTGATAATCTGCTGTTTTACTTGTGATTTGTATAACATTGCTCAGAGATGTTACCAATGCTTTAATATTGTAGCTCGGAAAAATAAGCTACTGCAGTTCAAGCATAATAAACACAACAAGAAAGGAGGGATGCTCCGATCGATCAAGACTGGCCGATCTTTATCTTAAATCTGTGATCGCCAATATGGCCTAGATTCAGAGACGATCTTTTTTTTAATTGCAGCACACATGAAATAACACATATAGACTGCTACCCTAATGAATGAGCACTTGCTTAGCCCATGATGCATAACATTGCGGCCAATGGAGGGCAAGTTATAGAGCACAAGTCAGGTTCCAGAAGTAAAAATCCCATTCATTTTTTCCAGACAAACTGATATTTAACATTAACTTATATACCTTTAAAGACAGACCTACCGTGAGCTCCGACATTGTTAATTAATGGTATATGCTTCTGTTGAAGCCATCAGTCAGCGTTTTTTCAACTTCACTGATTAAAAATTGCATTTAATAGCGGAATTCCTGATGAACAACACTACCCATGAGTAGGTCTTCCTTTACCCTCAAACTACTTATTTCTTTGTAAAGTAAAATATAGTGTTTCTATACTAATAACCAACAACCTAAAATCAATAGTTTTATACACTCATTGAGCACTTTATTAAGAACACTATAACTGCTGTTATAGCCCATCCGCCTCAAGGTTTTGTACATTCTGAGATGCTATTCTGCTCACTACAATTGTACAGAGTGGTTATCTGAGTTACCTTAGCCTTTCTGTCAGCTCAAACCAGTCTCGCCATTCTCCGTTGACCTCTCTCATCAACAAAGTGTTTCCATCCACAGAACTGCTGCTCACTGGATGTTTTTTTTGTTTTTCGGCACCATTCTGAGTAAACTCTAGAGACTGTTGTGTGTAAAAATTCCAGATTTTTTTACAGAATTACAGAAATACTCAAACCAGCCCATCTGGCACCAACAATCATGCATCGGTTTAAATCACTGAGATCACATTTTTCCTCCATTCTGTTAGTTGATGTGAATACTGACAGAAGCTCCTTACCCATATCTGCCTGATTACCCATATCTGCTGCCACATGACTGGCTGGTTAGATAATCACATAAATAAGTAGGTGTACAGGTGTTCCTGATAAAGTGCTAAGTTTGTGTATATTTCAATTGGATTTTATACCATTATGTCAGTGATTTATGGGATTGTAGTTTGTGTGCTCATAAAAGATGGTAGGTACACAGTGTTGTACCTTTGTTTTTTAATCAGATTTTCAATTTTTTTTTTTTACTTCAAATCAAAGTTTGTATTGTTGCGAATCACCTCTGAGCTGGTTGGTTTGGTTCATGGTATAGAACTCTTATGAAGGATTTTTTGAAAAATCAATAGGAAAAAGCCAAGGAATGGGAGAAATTCTTTAGAAACTGACACAGCAGAAAAAAAGGGTGGAATTCTATTGGAATTCGCAAATTTACACTTTCAGACATTCTGTAATTCAGATGCATATGCTGGTTTGTTTTAAAAATGTGCATGAATATTAAGGTGCCCACTTCAGTGAGTCAATACATTAGTAGTTTTGACTTGCTGTACAGTTAGACTGAGAGGACAAAGATACTGCAAACGGATGAAGGAACTAATTAAACAAACAAACATACAAAAAAAAAAAAATATATATATATATATTATAGTATATGTGATGTAACGCGAGTTGCGACAGACAGTGTGTGGATAGATAGAGACAGTTTGAGCAATTATACGCGCTCTCAGTTTCATTCCTCCAATACGTGTGCTCTCGGTGTCAATCAAACATGCATAATGCAGTTAGTAATGCAGATAAACTAGATCATTTAATAAGCAATCCTTACGTGCATTGCGTGGTATTGTGTAGAGCACCTACCGCTAACAGACATGCATTCAAATTCAGAACACCCCCAATGGTGTTACTTGGCTCTGTGCCCTCTTATGCACAAATGCTAATCAGAAACAACTGTGACATTTACAGCACTTCAAATGGCATGTATGTTATTTCACAGCCCCATGATACACCAACATACCTCTCTCATCTACAACAAACATCCTATTAAAGCTAACCGTATAGCTCCAAAACTTTTTCAGGTTAATTTTATGTTTCAACACATCACACAACTGTTTTCCAACTAACAAGTAATGTAGACAGATACACTTGCATGAATCTTGTTCAGTCATTGATATCTGCCATTATTCAGAATAGAAGCACATCAAGGTGCTAAGGAGAACAGCTTGTATGGCGATAAGATGAGATTATAAAACTGATTTGTTTCAGAGGCTCTCTGGCTTCTAACAACTGTCACTATGTTTGTGAAAGCACATTTAGAAAAGTAGGGCAGTCACAGTTTACAATTGAATGAATGTAATGAACTATGACAAGAACTGGCAAAAACTGGCAAAAACGTAATCACAACACAAGTAAAATAAATGAGAATTTATTTAAAACAAACAAACAGTTATTTAAAAATGAAAGGTATTGGAGAACTACTTTCTGAAAAAAAAATCAGCATATTAAAAAAAAGCAAGTGTGAACAATAGTCGTGAATTCAACACACACTTATGAGAGAACAAAACCTATTAACTAAGCATAGGGCCAAATGTGGCAGCCAGTTGTTTTGGCAGCTTTGTCTCTGCTAATAAAGGATTAGTCTTCAAAAGGAATAGGATTAGCCAGCGTCTCATGTTTAATGTGAAGACCTTAATGTTTTAATACCAGTGAAAAATGAAACATTCTTCAACACCCTTCAAAACAGTGTAAAGCTGTTGCTTACTACTGCACAGACAGAGAGGGAGATCTTAAAGCCGAAAGTATACTTTGTTCAAACGCAAACACTCGGACACGACACAAATCTCGTCATCAGCAGAGAGCTCGAGAACTGAATGCGTGCAGCCCGATTTTTCTAACTGCGCGCTTTTGTATGCGCCTACAGTTATTTGCACTAATTACTGGGCCCACAAGGTGGCAACACTCACATTTGAGCAGTTGCTGTCAGGAAGAGGTGCTAGAAGATGTAATCGCTGCTAACCATCAGGAGATGAAGATAAAAACAACAACAATGGAAGTCAAGAGCACATGTGAGAGGAGGTCTGGAGACACATGCATTTGTATAACTCTAGTCTAAAGTGATATAAAAGACATCTTTATGGGTCTAAACTCCTGAATAGAAAATCCGGTGTCTCATAGCAGTCGTAGCATGCATGCGCCAACCGCCTGTTTATGCGCGCACAGTTATGGAGTGTATTTTGACAGGTTCGTACTCGACTGTACACAGACGCGTGTTCGTGTCAAAATGGAAGTATACCTAAGGCTTTATTACGAGTCTTAAATGAGACAGCTGGTGTCTACACTCTAGATTAGGGCAATTACGTGACAGGGAATCTCTAAAGACCATTCACACGTTTACGCATGAACCCATATAAACCTCTCTGAAACTTTAATAGCAGCAGTAAACACTGACTGGGATACTTCCACTACGAAAAAGTCAAATATAAAATAAAATAAAAAACCTAGCAAAAATGTATGCATAATTTGTGCTTTGCTGGACATACAGTACATCCAAGCACCTGATATAAATGTGCAACTATGCAACACCATATAACTAACTAAGAAGAACTAAACACACAAGATACCTTACAAGCATGTTCCATTGTGCAAGTGCACAGACCATAACAAAACCATTAAAAGGCAATTTGGTAGAACTGCAAGTCTGACAAACTCTCTTAAACTGACTCTAAAACATACAAAAGGCACACAGCTAAAATTTTAAGTACCAAAAACATTTGTATCTAAAATACAGCTCTTAAGATAGAGGACATTTTCTCTGCCTTAACATCTCTATTTTTACTGTTTAGTGCCTTGTCCTGAATAATTCCTGACAGTTCTGAAGTCCTAAATAGCCTCTAGTGCCATTAAAACCCAAACAACTTTAACAGTGATGTTGTAGGCCCGTCGCATCCCATCCCGTTCCACCCCAACTCCCATTCACTCACCTTGACACAACTTGACATTGTTGATATAGTTGGAGATCCACGGGTTCCGGTACATGTTGATAAAATAAACGTAGGTGTAAACGACAGAGCACAAAAGTGACAAAAAAGGAGAGGGGGAAATGGGGACTGTGATGTGAAGGACCAAAGAGAGGAGAAAGAGGGAGTGAATGAGAAAGAGAAAGAGAGAGGAGTGTAAAGGGAGGGGACTGCAGAAAGGCAGCAGTGTGTGAACTGCAAGGTGATGCAGAGTTAGCTGCAGCAGTCCTAGGACAGCCAGAGAAGAGAGGTGGAGATAAAGAGAGGGAGAAAGAATAAAGAAAAAGCAAGAAGAGAGGAGAGAGAGAGCTAGAGATTGTGAAAAGGGGGCAGGAGGAGAGAGAGAAAGAGCTAGAGGTTGTGAAAAGGGGGCAGGAGGAGGAGAGCAGTAAAGAGAGCAGGATTTTTCCAACACTATTGCACTACACTGACTTCGAGCCTCTCACTGTGCACTGACTGCATGGCTACTGCTAAATGCTAGCAAGGTAACTACAGTGCTAAAGCTGCTCACAGAACACTAATCAGATTAAAATCAAAATACTGAGGCTGGGGAGTATGGGGAGAGAGAGAGAGATTTTATTCTAGATATTTTATCTTATTAGTATTCTATTAAATTATGTGTACAGCATGCTTTGTGTGTGTATGTATATATAATGTTTGGCAATGTAAACCTTTATTCCATGCCATAAAGCTACCTGAATCTGAATCTATCAGAGACAGAAGGAAAGAAAGAGAGAGAACACATAAGTCAGAAAGTAGTAGCTGCATAGATGTGTGTAGGCTTGCTGGTGTGTGTGTGTGCGCTTCAGGACAGCTGAAAGGGTGAGAAAGTAAGAGATGAGTGAGTCAAAAGAAACAAGAAATTCCACTCATCTCTGAGCAATGACACATGTGGTAGAGAGAGAGAGAGAGAGAGAGAGAGAGAGAGAGAGAGAGAGAGGGTGGAAAAGAAAGATCATTGCCATGGGGAATTTTTGCAAAGAAGTGATATTGTTGTACGTACTCAAAGAAGGGACTGAATAACAGACTTCCATAGTAGAAAAAACATTAAATTAATGAAATCATTAGCTCTCTTTCCCTATTTTCCCATTCTGTCTGCCCAATATCAACAGATGATGCTGTGTGGTAAATAGGTTTAGATTTTTTCATTTTTATTATCCTGGCCCCTGTAGTTTTTTTTAAAAAAAGTGACTCCAGCACATTAAGTTTCTTCACAGGATTACTGATGAGTTTTAAAAGAAAGACTGAGCACACCTGTTCAAATGGGATACAATATCCATATGAGCAGCCAAATTCAGAAATTCTCATGTAATAAAGTCACCCATCTGTGAGCAAGAGAGTTGACTACTGGGATCAGAAAGGAGAAATAGAAGATGATAGTGTGAATGGAGATAAAAAGTGAGAGAAATGAAATAATGGATAGTGTTTCCCCAAGGATTTCTTTTTTCAGCAGTGGTGCTGTTTTGTGCACAATGTTTTGCATTCACAATGCTGGACCCGTATTAATGCGTATTGGTTGAGGAATAGCTTAAAACAGGGGTGTCAAAACTCAATTTCAGACTGGGCCACATGAGGGTTTATTTGTGCCCTCAAAGGGCCCATTGAAAATGTGGCACCAGTAACTGCTTTGGTGGCACCAAAGTTATCTGCATTGAAATAAACATTTTACAGTACTGCACTGATTTTGAGGTTAGGATGTAGATGAAAGTTATGATATTAACAATAGTAACATCTGTGGGAAAAAAAAAAAAAAGAACACCCAATTTTTATAGGGCTAAATTGAATATTCCGACAATGTGACTAAGTTGGGTCTTCTTTACAGATTCCTTTCATCAGGCTCCTACTGATTAACTACAGTCATGTCTTGGAATTTCTGAAGGCAAACAAAACAGCTTGCATTTTCCTACAATCAGAGAGCATTACAAGAGAACACATTTTATACAGTTGGAAAACTGATGGCTTGGTCCATAATAATTATGAAAATTTACCATAGTCCTTCCATAATATCCATAGTTTTAACAATTATAGTAATAAGTCCATGGTAACCATAGGTAAAACCATGCATGGCTCCTCACAACCATGATTAGTAAATGGTTTCTATATAAAAAAAACTATGGCATTTAGAAACTTTTTCTGCCACAACTACCATAGTTATTGCAGTACAGTTAGTGTTACTACAGTACATTTTTGTAAGTGTTGTGATTTGAGAATTTGAGAAAGCCTTCTAATTTATGTTTTCTCCCGTTTTCTTTGTTGGTGTCGTTTAGAATGTGGGGGCTGTTTGTTTCATCAGCGAGACATCATAAGAGTTTTGCAACAGACAGTTCTGTACTACATTCAAACGGGTTTTGCAATCCCTGCCACGAATCTCACTGGTTCACAAGCACATTTAAAATAGTCTCTGCGGTTGGGTCTAGTCCACGAATTACCGCACCTGCTCTGTGCTCGTGCTGCTTTATCTATGATTTAGTCGTGTTGATAATTGATCCATGTAGCACTGTTTCATTCTGCTTTTGAAGCAAGTAAAATGCACTCCAAAACATACAGATGACAGGGGAATTAATATTCACAAGGAAAGTGCTAACTGATTGTTCAGTGAAATTTTGCGCTCCCCTGCAATCCTGTGTTTCGGAAATGAGCTCGCGGGCCACTTGAACTGAAGCGAGTTTGACACGTGTGTTATGCGGTGACTGTGAGCTGTGAGCGTGTATTTGTGTGTGTGTGGGTGGGGTCTCTTTCGCAGTGTACAAAGCGCACAGCTGACTGGGGCTGGCAAGCGTTATGTTGAGTCAAGAATATTAAATGAACCATGTGAATTCCCAAAAGTGCCGCTCATAATTCAGCAGTGGCGTAGCACAAAATACATATAGGGGAAACACTGGGATTTAAAAAAATGAGCTAGAGCAACTAAAGGTTAGAAACTTGCCAAAGGATATTTAAAACAAACAATAAATTCTCCTCTCTCTCTTTTTTTTTTTTTTTTTTTTTACCTTAGAATAAACATTTAAAAAAGGTTCACAATGCAAACGACCCTCCCAAGTCCACACAATTATACAAACTAAGCAATAAAGAATTCATACCGAATTGACATAACATCTATGAGTATGAGTATATTAACATTATACCAACCACATTTACACATGTCTAGTATTCAGCAACAGCCCTCTAAGTTGCGACTAAATTTCGCACTATGCGACTAAAATATGTCAGTTATTAGCCACTGGCTGGTACATATTCAGATTTTACTCGCCAGTAATTGTGTTGTGTAGTGGCAAAGCAAAGAGATCTTTTTCCTGAATAAGAAGCTAGCGATTAAGAAGCTGAATTCAGCCTCGTCTATTACGCATGCTGTGTCTCGTGAGCGCGCACTCTGAAGAAAATGGACCTTATTTGGCTGCAGTCGGCCCAGAGCTGTCGTGGATTGCGGTGTCACCATTGCTTTAGTTGAGCTATGATATGTCATAGTTACATTTACATTGCATTTAACCATGTCAACTCTAATTTTGGTTAAACTTTTCAATGGACTGTTTACACAACATTCTCCAATTTACAGCATTGCTACAGGGCAGTGTTTCGTGCCTGTTGGATGTCTATTAGAAGGAAAAACACGCTTGTAGATTTGAATTTCAGATCTTGTACAATAAATATTTGTAGAAGAAAGTAAATACACATTATTAGGGCCCTATGATTTCCGTGTTGCGGAAAACACAGACGGAGTCGTGGAACCCATAACAACAACGGAATTAACTATAAAAATTGGACTGTCATGGAATTTGACATATTTGGGATGAAATTAATGTAGAAATGCACAATTAATCAAATTAAAATCCTGATATGTCCTAGTGTTCTGATTAAACCACAAAAGGCTGAGATTTAGCAAATAGCCTATACAGTCTGCATAAGCTTCAACAGAAAGTGAATGTGAGAAGCCACTGATTATACACTAACCGCATGATTAACTTCGTGCGCTTAGGGTTGCCACCCATCCCATAAAATACGGGATCGTCCCATATTTAAAGATGAAACGATGCGGCACGGTGGTGACACAGTGAAATCGTTCCAGATCGCTAATTTAACATGATACAAGTTGGAAAGTTTGCCTACGATGGGTAAGGGACCGTCTGAAAAGTCCACACATTGTGCTAAAATGTGCTAATACTGTGGAGGGTGTGGTAAGGGACAGCCTGAAAAGTCCACACATTATGCTAAAACTGTGGATTTTTTTTCTATACAGTATAAATGTTCAATAAGATGTACAAAATTACACAGATAGAACAATGCATGAATACAATAACTGAGTCATACAGATAAGTACAGGTGAAGGAAAAAAAAAAATACATGTGTCCAAAATGTGTATATAAACAAGATAAAAATAAAAATAATATTCATGTATAAAAGATGTATTTTCTTTTTTTTTTTTAAGTCATGGGTCAGGACAGTTTTCATTTTAGCATAAGAAAGGATATACATTTTTTAATTATTAATAAGTCAACCAATTTATTGCTAAAACTGTTGAGGATGTGATAAGGGGCTGTGATTTTTTTTTTTTTTTTTTTTTTTTTTGACAGTTATGAGTTTCACATCTTATGAACCACTGTCAAACTCTCTTTTACTGTTCTGCATTTGTAGATTTGTATAACTTTATAGTTTGGAATTGTGCGAATGAACCTGCAGCACTTCACAATGCAGGTGAACTGCGCTAAAAACACAAGCCCGTCGCCCCTGCGCGTACACACAGATCAGTGCGTCGTTGGTTCATACTGAAGTGCACACAGACAGATGTTTATCTGTCTTTAATCGAAGCCTTTGGCAGTTAAATAATCACATGTGATCATATCTCCATTTTGATGTTGTTTTAATTAATTATACAGCCCTGAAAGATCGTGGTATTAGTCTACTGATGCACTTTATAAAACTTAATGGCCAAATAAAAGGCTCATTAAAATGATTGCTATATTCACGATATTGTTGAATTTTACATCGTCAGCTAAATCATTGCGGTTATATCGTGGGTATCCAATGTATCGTAAAAAAGAAATATAAATTTTAATCACACATTGCACGGATGAGGTAAAAACAACTGTATAACTTCTCTCTCATTAATGTGAGCTGCGCCCATTCAACCATAACACTTACTAGCTAGCTTGCATAAACACTTTCTTAAAAAGTACAAATTGAGTGCTTGTTATAAATATCAAATGTAAACTCAATGTATACTGCGCATATAAAAGTGCTTATAAAAATAAATGTAACAAAATGTAGTAATGTAGTAAGTGTATTGTCTAAATTATAAATATTTAGAGAGACAATCATGCATTATGAAATATTTTATTTAAACACTAATATATATATTATATATATAAAAATTACAAATAGACTTTTGCAGCATCTATGCAGGGGTTTGGTGGGGAAAAAAAATTGCATTGTAGTTTTGGTATAGTAAATTATTTTTAAAATATAATTATTTAATAATGTGTGTAACTATTTTCATTATTAGGTTCCTTGTGAATATTTTGTTAATGTGTATGAAATTTCAGACAGTGACAACAGTTTGAATCATTAAAAATGCAATTTCTGACATTATATAAATTAATGTGAAATGTGAACATGAAATTTGTAATTTTTCAAGAAGCTAAAATGTGATTTAAAATGATTAAAAGCAAAATATGTCATACAATTTACAATCTCGCATACTGTATTGCATGAAGTCATGCACATAAATACTATGTGAAGATGCCCTCTTCCTGATTAGCTTAATATATTTCAGTTTTCAGTTGCATTATGGCTTGCATGTTGTTAAAAGTCTGGTGAGTAAAAACTAAAATTTACTAGCAAATGGCGATTCTATCTCCAATGTGTCCGTAGATGGTTGAGCAACCTTGTTGTTCATCCGCAACCGCCCATATGAACTAAATTACAACTGTTTTTGTGCAAGAAACCATCATTAAATAAACAATGGGGGACAAAAGAAAGGACACGGGGAGGCAAAATGAAGGAGGAGACATCGTAGAATGAGAAACAGGCAATTGAGGAATGCAGGGAGAATAGACACCCCTGGAGAGAACTAAACCTATGAGTGCATTCAAACAAGCAGGGCATTTAAGCACTGCTGTACATGCAGAATGGCATTTGCCCCGCACTATTTCTGGCCTATTATCCTAACTGCAATGTTTCCACTGCAATGCTTATCATTCTTGTGCACACACAAACACACACCCTTAAGAATGGCCTGTAGATCAGAGAACTGAGACCCATCAAAATCAAGAATGTGACAGTGAGTGACTCAAGTGGCCTGAGAAATCAGTTGCTGTTGTTCTAGACACAATTATAGTGCCCCTGCTAGATCGAGATTATCAGCATCTGATAAAGCTAGACAGATCCTATCACAGAACATCATCATGAAGTCAAAGGCATTCCAAAGACTGAGCTATTATCTAAAATTATCAGTAATTATCTCTGTCAGGATCTAACTAAAGGCGAAAAGGGATGACATCACAGTGCAACTCTAGAGGAGGGCATGTGCACTGCCTTGTCATTACACATACTGTAATCTTTTAATTCTTCAGAGACTGCTGCTTTCTTAGATGACAAATAGTACAAATATGACATCATCCTCTGATCCAAAACACACACACACCATCTAATGACACAGTCTCACACATGCACATATGCTCTGTATTTAGAGCTCAAACTGTTGAGCTTGGTATAACAGCATCTGCACGCTACAGTAGTAAATAAAGATTAAAGTGGTAAGTGGTGACAATAAACTCAGGCAAACAGAAATAAAGAGGAATTATGAGACAAATTAAGCAAAATCTCATGCAGTCTTTCAATGCCGCAAACTAAGCCTAAATACAGAGTTTAAAGTAAATGTTATTCTAAGAACTGGTTCCAATCTACGAAATGTAAGACTTGGAATTTTTAAGTTTTAAGAACTAGTTGTAGACTGGCTTTTGAAAATGAGCCAAAGTTTAGTTTGGTGCATTTTAGCTCAAGAATCTACAATCTATCAAACATTAAATGTCAATGTCCTGGAAGACAAACGTTTTTTTTTAAATTGTGGCTTTTATGGAACAAGGATCAGGTAAACAATGAATATTTTATTAAATTTAAAAAATAAATAAAATAAAAGGGGAAATCTGCTCTTAGTAATGGAAACAATTTTTGCAATAAGACAACCATCTTATTACATATCTAGGAAAAATCTAATTGAATAGTTTAAGTACAACTAGCACAGAATTATCACAAACAAGGGTGTGTAACTGTGCTCTCGAGTAAGCCAAAAAACTATTAGTGTTGTTCTGAGAATGGCCCACATTTCCCCACAAATCAACTTTCAGAAGGTTTCAAGCCAGAACAAAACTCGGAAAGGATCTGTCTTCATGACAAAATGAGGCATAACATTTTTATTATTTAACTTTTTTTTTTTTACTTTTTTGTAAGACTACGTTATAATAGACTATAAAAATGAATATGCGAGACACTGAAACAACAACGAGATGAAATGTATCAGTCAAAGTCTTCTGTCTTATATATACTGCATGTTCATACACTCACTGAGCACTTTATTAGGAGTACTATGGTGCTAATAAAATGCCCAACATGCTCTTCTGACATTGTAGCCCATCCGCCTCAAGGTTGGACATGTTGTGCTTTCTGAGATGCTATTCTGCTCACTACAAATAGTACAGAGTGGTTATCTGAGTTACCGTAGCTTTCTGTCAGCTCAAACCATTCTGGGCTGCATTTCCCAAAATCAACGTAAGCCTAAAGTAGAAAACATTGGTGACAATGGACTCTACGATCAACTTAAGCTTGCGATGCTTTTGGGAACTGGCCATTCTCCGTTGGCCTCTCTCATCAACAAGGCGTTTCCATCAGCAGAACTGCCGCTCACTGGATGTTTTTTGTTTTTGGCACCATTCTGAGTAAACTCTAGAGACTGTTATATGGGGAAATCCCAGGAGATCAGCAGTTACAGAAATACTCAAACCAGCCCATCTGGCACCAACAATCATGCCACAGTCGAAATCACTGATATCACAATTTTTCCCCATTCTGATGGATGATGTGAACATTAACTGAAGCTCCTGACCCGTATCTGCATGATTTTATGAATTGCACTGCTGCCACACGATTGGCTGATTAGATAATAGCATGAATAAGTATGTGTACAGTAGGGTTGCCACGGTGTACTGTGTTACCGGTTTTACTCGGTACAAGGGACAATACGGTGTTAAATTTTATACCGGTGGAAACATTATGAATGGAACTTCCAATATCAATACAATAGCCTAACAAATAGAATAGCTTTAATTAAAGAAAAGTTGCCTAATGTGACCCATAATATATTAACCTATATAATGCATTAAAAGCCAGATGTTCTTTACCAACATATCAAATTCCACAGGCAGCAAAGTATGTGCACTGACAGATGATGTTTAATTGCAGGTAGCGAATATATTGTGCATGGTGGGTAACTGTAAGACGTCTCGGATTCGGAATGACACAAGAAATGCTGTTAGACACACAGACACGCGCTTGAAGAAATATACTTTATTATATTTTTAAGAACAGATGACAGAAAAGCCGTCTATATGCATGTCTGACGCGCTGTTTGTTCGGAAGCGTGCTTTCTCGTGGATCACACGTATGTAAAAGTTTCTCACTCTTTTTTTGTTTCAGTCTTCTGAAAATGTTTTGCAAGAATAGTATCGTCTATGAGAATGCTCTAAATGACAGCTCAGGAGGTGCTTTGAGTTCAGTTCAATTTATTTCCACCGGGCAGTTTGATGTGAGCACAACTCTGCAGGGCCACATTATATACAGCCTATACATCTGTGATTAAATCAGAAAATAATACAAAAACACGTTCACCTCGAACCATGATTTATATTTCAGTGATTATTATCATCATTATAATTATTATGTTTACATTTAGAATTGTTTTAGATCTTAATATGTATTAGTAATTTTCCACCCTTGTCTTGCCTGATGGTAAATGGAAAGGTGGCTATATACGATTTTTTTGCTTTTTGATATGCTTTTTCATTTCGCTTGAAGTGCAATTTGAATTTAGAAATGTCTTTGGTTTAAGTTTTTCATTTTTTAAATAAATGAATTTAATTTTCAATGCAAAAACACTAAAGCAAGAATATTCACCAACCCCTCAGCCGGGGGGTTGACGATGTAATTGGATATTGTGAAAAAAAAAATAAAAATATCATGAACATATTTCTTGCATATCGCCCAGCCCTACACAATCAAAGTCATTACTTATCTAAGCTAAACTGGGTTCTGGGATGAAAGGTAATAAAACACCAACATTAAACCCGCAACAACCCACATTAAGTGATGTATTTGCCCAGACAACGAAATACCCAACCAGTAGCCCATGATGGAGAGAATGCACAGATGAAATTGGTTCACTACCAAAGAGATGCTGCCCTTCACAACTGTTGAAAAGCAATCTTTCAAAAAGATGAACAACACAGTTTAATTGCACTTCAGTTTTTTCAGTTTCATTTGAAAGTTTAGTTAAAATAAATAAAAAATAAAGTTCAAAGTTTGAAATCAAGCTGCCTTGCATGGCTCTTGCTTAACGAAAATTACCCAATAGTACCACCTAGCGTCCAACCAGCGGTAATAAGTTTTGAACATCGGTTTGAACATGAACACCGCACCAGTGTGAAAATTATGATACTGTGGCAAGTCTAGTGTACAGGTGTTCCTAATAAAGTGCTCAGTAGCCACGTTTGCACTATTGGGCCAAATGAGGGTGTGCTAGTGTGTGCCAGGGCCAGTTGCGTTCCCAGTCACTTCCTGACCAACCAGGGATTGAGGCAGGTTCAATGTCAAAGGCGGAGTTTCACTGAAATTAGGTAGTGTATTCAGCGCACAACGGTACAGGTTTGGGGAAAAAAATAAATGTAAAAAATACGGGCACAGTACAAATCCGTTAAAACAGCCAATGGACAAAGTGGTGCCCAAAGAAATTTCCATGGTTTAGTAAACTTTCATAGATGGTGTGCTGTGACATCATCCCACTGTTAGTCGATGCCATGGCAGTTACAGTCGGTGGGTTGTCAACGCTAAGTTATCTTGCTGTTTACATTCGATATAAACTCGATATTCTAGATAACTAGATAACACGATACCTCAGCTTAAGCTACTCACTTGCTTGTGAAATTGGCAGGGTGTGTGACATTGGCACCGCATTGATGTAGTAAGGGCAGGTTTTTAGGCAACGCTGCAGAATTATTGGCCCGACGGTGGGAACGCAGATCGATTTTGGTCTTGCGGCTCGAGGTCCGAGGCTATTGGCCCTGGCTGGCTACTTGATAGCCCTGGCCCGACAGTGGAAAAGTGGCTAGTGAGTGTAGATGTACATGTCTATGGTCTAAACACCCCCCACCCCCACCGAATTGATAAAGCAGAATATAATCTTTGACTCTAAGCCTGCATGACACAAAGGGAATAACCGATGACCCATAGCAGCATTCTGCTTTAACCACTATGACTTCTACAGTACTTGATATATGACACAGGGAAGAAAGATCAAAATCCTGAGATTGGGAGGTGAGTGGTAAACACTCATGGAGTCTTGTTTCAAGCACTCAATTGTCACCTAGTAAGGGTCAGTATTATGTAGGGCTGCCCCCTAATAGTCGACCAAACGTTAGTTGATGAGAAGAGTCTTGGTCGGTTGGTCGCAGGAAAAAAAAAAAAAAAACTCAACAGGAAGTGGCGAAGTCACGCAGTCAGTGATGGAAAGACATGATCGTTTACATGGCTGGTCCATGCGATAATTAATTATGTTGGGCAGAAAATCCAAAGTGTGAGATCATTTCGAGAGGGTAAAGTTGACATGCAAACTCTGCATCATTCATCAACCTCAAACATGGCTTAACATTTGAAACATGCAAGTAGCCTAATGTTAGCCATTTAGCATGGTCGCTCGCTCTAAAGTTAGATAACCTAGATAAATACGCGCTATTTGGCTTATCCAAGTGTTCGTGGGGAAGCTAAATTAGAACCTTGCTTACTGCATGTTTAACGATGTACATTTCTCTCTATAAATTAACAAAATATTCAGTCTCCTTGCTGGTTTTTCGAACACATTCAGAATCATTACCGCTTTTGCCGGTGTCGCTGTGGCTCACTTTGTGCGTGCGCTTGTAAAATTTCTATTTTAAAGGCTCATTATTACGGTTTAGTATTTCTTTGTAATGTAGAACAGTGTTAGCAATGTTACTTATAACATTCTTTCTCAGCCCTGAAACTCAAACCATTTTCTGATGCCCCCAAAAAATATATATCTAAGTCATTAAATTAATAACATAAATGTGCAACAACTAGACGACTAATGGCTTAAACTAATGACTACTAGTCAACTAGGAAAATCTTTGGTTGGGGGCAGCCCTAGTATTATGCAGCATAAGCTCAGAAAACTGTCCACTAATTCCACATCACATTTACCTAAAATTATCACAAACACACACACACCCCCCTCTATCCTAATAAGGGAACACACTTTCTGACTGGCTGACTGTGAGTCACTGTTTCTTTCTTTCCCTTGTCTGGATGGCTGAGCTGTGTCAGTAATGTGGCTACACCTTTGTGTTGAAAGCGACAGGAGGTTTTGTGTGCGTTTGTGTACATGTATGCTCAGTATAGGACCCTAACAGAGTTTCTTGGGCACCCATGACATACACAAAATCAAATGGTACATAATCACTGTCAACAGCTGAAAACCAATACACAATTAGGCTGGAGTGACGTGTGGAACAGTGATCAGAGGCAGAAATAACTGATATCACACACAGGTCAAAACGAAGGGCCGCTCACACATGCTGTGCTTTTGTGTTCTATCTGTGCGGTTTCTTAATTGTTGGTCTAAATACATATGCATCAGACAGACATCTTAAACCATTGTTTCAGCATCTCACAGCATGAGGATTGACTTTTAAAAGACATCTACATTAGAGAGCCCAGCATTCGGTTCCTTTCGTTGCATTTGATCGAACTTTTTAATGCAAGAATGTGCCCTGTGTGAACGCCCGCTAAAAGGTTGAGACATTTTTAGTGTCTCATCAAAAAAGTGAAAAGCTTTTGATACGTTTCAGAAATTCTCAAGCTAAACTCTCTGTGATGATGCATGAAGGGGTTGGTAGAACTTTGAGAATATAACCTACACAGTGACATTAAGCACACAGAATATGCCCTGGTTATCATCCTTAAGCCAGATAATAAGTCATTGTTAGCATGTTAAGCTTAGCTAAAGCCAGCGTGAGTAAATTTAGCATAGGGCTAGTTAATTTACAGCTAACACTTACCGTAAGCCTGTCATACCCATTAAGGACTACAGACACCAATACTCTACCAATGGAAACGGATATTGCAGTGTGGAAATGAATTTAAATAAAGCTAATATAGTTTCATAACTTAAAAGCTTATTCAGCAGTACAGAAAGTGTTTTTACACCCTAATCATATCTTACTGTATATGGGAAAAAGCTTATAAGCCTAATTTCCTCTTATGACCTCATATTGTCGAGAAAATATTGTTTGAAATGTGTATCTGCCATTAGTACGTGTGTCTATTTTCGTCAGAAAAGTCTGACAGAGAGAGAGAGAGAGAGAGAGCAAGTGGGGTCACTGGACAGCTGGAGAGCATAAGGCTTCATTATTTAGGCTTACTGCCCGCACGCACACGCAGAGGTGGGTAGAGTAGCCAAAAACTGTACTCAAGTAAAAGTACAATTACTTAAAAAAAAATTATTACTCTAGTATTAAAAGTGCTAACATAAACAATTTACTTGAGTAAGAATGTATCCAATTAAAAGATTACTCAAGTAGTGAGTAACTCGTTACTTTTACAAATGACATAATGGACGTTAACTCCCCATATTTTGTGTTCCACAGAATACAAAGGGTTTGGAACAACATGAGGGTAGGGAAATGATAGAATATTAAATTATGGCTGAGCTATCACTTTAAAGGGGTAGTTCACCCAAAAATGAAAATTCTCACATCATTTACTCACCCCCATGCCATCCCAGATATGTATGACTTCCTTTCTTCTGCAGAACACAAATTATGATTTTTAGAAGAATATTTCAGCTCTGTAGGTCAGTACAATGCAAGTGAATGGGTGCCAAAATTGTGATGCTCCAAAAAGCACATAAAAGGAATCATAAGTAATCCATACGACTCCAGTAGTTAAATCCATATCTTCAGAAGTGATATGATAGGTGTGGGTGAGAAACAGATCAATATTTAAGTCATTTTTTGCTAGAAGTTCTTCTCTCTGCCCAGCAGGGGGCGATATGCAGAGAAGAATGTGAATCACCAAAAACAAGAAAAATGTGAAAGTGATTGTTTCTCATCCATACCCATCACATCGCTTCTGAAGATATTTATTTAACCACTGGAGTCTTATGGATTACTTTTATGCTGACTTGTGATTTTTTGGAGCTTTAAAATGTTGGCACCAATTCACATGCATTATATGGATCAAAAGAGTTAAAAAATGCTTCTAAAAATCTTCATTTGTGTTCAGCAGATGAAAGAAAGTCATACACATCTGGCATGAGGGTGAGTAAATGTTGAGAGAATTTTCATTTTTGGGCGAACTATCCCTTTAAGGGCTATTGTCAGATCTGAATGAATTTGTCAATAAGAAGAGAGGTTTGGAAATCTTTCTAGTAATCCCACAGGGACATTTATAAAATGCTGAAATATAAACCAAAGCAATATCATGTTTTATTAATGCCTACTTTCGCTATTTCATTGCTTTTAGTTGTTAGTTCAGTGTAGTTACAGTTTTCAGTGTCGAAAGCATTTAGATCATTAGTTCTGTACACAGTACCGCCACTCCCTAAACGCAGAGTACGCAGCCTGCATAGCGCAACACTCTCTTCGCCATATGATCGCCTCGCACATCACTCACACACGCACCTCGTTGTGCACGCACAGAAATGCTGTCAGTTTACACTCCTGTTGTCACTTACACGTTCGGCAGAGAAAAAGGCATTTACACTTAACTTGGATGTTTACATGGATTTACACTGTTAATCCGCCCGAAGTAGCTGCGATAGTTTCCAATACCCCGCGAGGGCGCGGGTTAAATGCGTAAATACTGCTCATGACAAGAGGGACGCTGGACAAAGCGCACTGATATATTGCTGCAGATCTAAAAATGTACACTTAAAAACTGATGTCACAAGAGCCCATATTTACAGAATCACACTGAAAATGACCATCACCATGTCAAAGAAAAGCCCACGTTATCCATTAGAGCCATGACTTACCTCAGAGTGCTGCAATTTTAATCTTGAAATATCTGCTTGACTTGGTGTTAAATGAAGGCATTGCATGACGAAACTTTTTTCATTCTGTAGAGCGAAGAAAGAGTTTCACTTTGAAGAGCATGATGCTGCAGCATTGCTGAACTTCCACTGTCATAAAAGTCCCATTCAATAATCTCTCAATAAATAACGCATTAATTAAAATTAAACCCAGTAATGTAACAACAGGAACGCTGCCCATTGTAACAAAGTAAATGTAAAAAATTTTCATTAGAAATTTACTTGAGTGAGAGTAAAAAGTACTCACTTTTAAACCTACTCTAAAAGTACATTTTTTTCCAAAAAGTTACTTGAGTAAACATAGCGCGTTACTACCCACCTCTGCACGCACGCGTGCGCGCGCACACACACACACACACACACACACACACACACACACACACACACACACACTTAAAGGATGTACAACTTAGCAACAGCAAAGTGGCCAAAAAAAAAAAAAAAAAAAATATGTTCAATCAGATAAAATTTGCTTTTCATGCAACGACATCCACTGGAACAAGCAAAACATAATGACAAATATAAACCTGCCCACTATGAAGTAGCCTAAATGAAACAAGTATTTATACCAAGTATTTATTTTTATTGTAACACTTCATAAAAGTATTTATTATCCACACATTCCAATAAAGGCAAATCATGTGGCTAGAAATAAAAGGATTAATCATGAGGAAATTGAATTAGAATTTTGTCAGCACTGGAAAAAACGCCATTCAGGATTCAAGATCACTAATTTTCAGCAGTATATACAAGCAGTTTCTAAGTCACTGTCTCACAAAACTGGTTAACTTTGTGTCAAGTCATATCGGCTACTATTCTGTCTCTCAGCATTCTTGGTCACTGAGGGCGTTTTCGCACTTGAGACCTCTTTGTGGACCGAAAAGTGGACCGAGTGAAAAAGGACCCAGTTCTCTTTGCGTTCACACTGTTGGAGACCTTGTAAGTGGGCTCAGATCACTTTTTGGTCCACTTTACCAGTTACGGAGTCTCAGTCCTTTTTGCATTCACACTCTGTCATTTGTGGGACCGAGCCCACTTTAAAAAAATATAGTATATATTATAATTATTACTGGGGCTATATTTAATGTTAAGAGTACAAATAGAGGGAGGGGGGAATGCACGCACATCCAACACTTCTACAACAGTGCTTTTTGCCTTGATCCAGCACTTGGAATAAAACTGAAGTGGATCCACACACACTGTTTAATTATTACCTTTTATTAATTTAAAAACCACAGCAATGTTTTGATCAGAATGATCTTCATCAGGCACAAATAGTGCCATGTATTAACTTAAGATAATATAAACATGTTTAATGCTCTCAAAATGAATAAGCAGCATAAGAGCAGGTGACTATATTCAATAAAACTTATTGATCTTTAACATCAATATTATGTAATTCTTTATTACATATTGTTTTATACATTAAAGGAGAAAAGTAAAGCAACATAGGCATTGTTTTCTTTAAATAAAAAAATACTGGATTTAAAAGGCAAAATTCAACATTAAATCATGGTAGATTAGTCTTTAATGACAAACAATGAGATTAATCACAATTTGTTTAATCTGCTGACAGCCTCGGGTTACTTCCATTCATAGATTACAGTAAATATTCTTGTCGTAATTTCTTAACTTTCATGTGGCTTTCAAGGCGTCCGGTTAAACCTTCGAATCTTCATTTGCACAGAACACTAAAGAAAGACATTTGAGTTTGTTTTGTGTGCATTTTACAATAGTTTTAATATGCTTCTCCCTCTGTCATATCCATAGAAATAAACCTAGCGGCTTGTCGCATCTCTCCCGTGCCTGCGTCACATTTCCTAAAGTACAGGAACCTGTCAGGGTTGACATTATGCAAATGGAAAATTAAGTGAGCCCGGAGTGCTTTTTGTTCACAAATGCACGTTATTCGCGAACCAAACCAAAGGCTGCAAGTGAACTCGGACCACCTCCTGAGAAGGTCTCGGCTCAGTTTGCTTTTAAGGGGTCTGAGATCGTTTGGAGTGTTCACATATGGGCCAAAAATCCCACGTACAGCGCTCAGACCCCTGAAACGGACCAAATGTGAAATCTAGTGATTGACTGATTTGGGTTTTTTTTAATTGCCGATGCCGATATCCAGAGAGCAGGGTGGTCAATAGGCCGATACAATGCCGATATATAACACAATTTAATATAGTAAATAACAAACATAAAATTGCTAAAAAAAAAAAAATGGATATTCCTATTTAGCACATTTACTCAATTTCACACTAAACTTTGTAAAAAATTATCTAAAAAAAATTATATTGTATTTTAAAATGGTAAATAGTAGTTTCTTCTGATTTCGGTTTAGTCATAAAATTTTAGTAATTAATTTGCACATGAAAAAATTGTTAATATATTAGGAAGGAGGAAATAACAGAACACAAAGTAGTCCAGCAACTATGGATGACATGTCCACGTTAGCAATCGCATTTTCCAAAAAAAATACAGAATCAAACCAATTGCACATACAGTAAATTGTGAATATGACATTTACTCATAGCACATGAAGCGCTTTTACTTTGAAGTTGCACTCACGCGCTCGTGCGGATCTCCTGACAGTTTAAACAGCCTGGATCGCCTGCTTGGATTGTCACGGAGGGACAGTCATAATTTGTTAATCAGTGGAACTTTTGATCCTGAAGTTTTTGATTCTGGCTGATAGAATACACGCTTCAGAAGAAGATATTAGATGAGCGCTCAACGGGAAGGAAACGCTGGATTTTCATGAGGTTCGTAAATTACATATTTTTAAATGAGACGGTATATAATAGAAGTTTTATTGATATTTGCCTTTTATCATTAGAAAAGTTACAGGGAACTGTTGAGGAGAGGCTGTTAGAATACCTGTTTCAGAGGAAGATTTATGGGTGTTCCACAGGATGCTGTATCTGCTGAAGTTGTGTGAGGTTTGTTTATTACATCTGTTTAAACAAGATATGCGCATATTTGCAGATGGTATATGATATTAGTTTTACTGACATTTGCTTTTTATCATTAGACAAGACAGTTAAAAGTTACAGGGAACTGTTGAGAGAGAGGGAGAACGAAACAGGCAAGCACTTTATCATTATGAGCTCAAACGCGTCTGCCGCGCCTCTGATATGCGGACCGTTTAAATGACACTGTGTCGTACACCGGTCTATTATTGTAGTAACACGACGGCACATAAAACGAACCGTGACTGGCCGTTTACATGTCTCAGTTGCTTCACATGCAAGCAGCTGATTCTCAGTACCCTCAAGAAACAAATCAGCCAAAGGGGAAAATTTATCAGCCGATGCTGATAATTAAAAAATTCAGAATATCAGCCGATTTATCGGCCTCTGCAATATATCGGTCGACCACTAGTGAAAACACCCTGAGACAGACCCACTTTATTACAGTGAAGAGAAACTAGATATACTGGTATTCTGTGTTAGTAAAACATACAATAAATCCTATTAAACCATAAGACACACAATTTATTAAAATCACATGCTTTTCTGTTTAACCCTTCAAAAACTCTCAAATTCTTAAATCAAGCATAGATAAAAATAAGCAAAAAGGGGGAATAAATTTAACTAAACAACTTACTGTAGCAGTAACTCTTGTTTCAGATGTTGTTTTAGTTGAGCTTAGCCTTCACTGGGCAATATGGACTGTTTTTGGGCTGTGTTTTAACCATGAACGGGTTAAATATGGAGCAATACTCGGTACAGACTCATTCACTGTTCTTCACGAGATGTATCGGCTCTGGAGAAGGTCAGAGAGCGAACATGCAACAGGAAAAGGGAGAACAGCAAGGGGGCAAGCGGTACTGGCACACACACACACACACACACACACACACACACAAAAAAAAGCTCCACATTACTGTCAATCACACCCCCTCTACCGAGTACTGAAAAGCTCCATGAGAATACAGACAGAGGTATTCAAATATAGCACGGTGCTTTCCCCCCACTGCTATGCCATAACAGGCCTCACAGACTGACTGAGAGAGGGAGTAGTTGAAAAGCGACCCTGTGACCAGGGGCGGAGCTAGGGGGTGGCCATGGCCACCATGGACCGAAGCCTGGCCACCCCACTCGCAATTGCCATTTTGGTCATTTTTTGTCTTAGGCACAATTTAGTTAGTCTTTCTAACTTTCTACACTGTTTTAATTACTGAAGACAATTCAATTCATTCTCACAATTGACAAAAACTTACGTTTAAATCAACAGAATTCGCAAAAATAATGTTCAATACATCACAGAAAACAAAGTATTTATGTTTTGAAGGCATAAAGTCACATGTGCAAGATCAATCAACATAAGATTTAGTGACAACACATCACTTTCCCATTCCATCAACTGGCCCGAATCTCTCACACTGGCCCCGGGCCAGTTGGCTACCATTATAGTTTAGCCCTACTTAGTATTTGATGTGTCTACATTTTGCATTAATGACAGAATGCACACAAGCAGGCATGGATTCCACAACTTTGTGTAAAACCTGATGATGATCCATGCTAAACCAGCACGGAAGTAAGGAAATCTGACCTTTTGTAGAAAGTAGTTAACATGGTCAATAGCCACTTTAATGGGGGGGCCCAGGTAGCTCTGCGAGTATTGACACTGACTACCACCCCTGGAATCGCAAGTTCGAATCCAGGGTGTGCTGAGTGACTCCAGCCAGGTCTATTAAGCAACCAAATTGGCCCGGTTGCTAGGGAGGGTAGTCACATGTGGTAACCTTGTGGTCATGATTAGTGGTTCTCGCTCTCAAGTTGTGTTTGGATCGCGGAGTAGCATGAGCCTCCACATGCTGGGAGTCTCCACGGCATCATGCACAACAGGCCACGTGATAAGATGCGTGGATTGACTGTCTCAGAAGCGGAGGCAACTGAGACTTGTCCTCGGCCACCTGGGTTGAGGCGAGTAATCGCGCCACCACTTTACAGGCAATTTTTGTTTTGCTACCACACACAAACATCAGCATCAAAATTACATTAAATGAAGAGAAGCACTTTAAAGCTGGATTACACTACACAATGTCTAAAATCTGAACAGATTCTTAAAATACTAGGAATCATACTCCATGTAAATTGCTAGAGACAAAACTGGGCATCATGTGCTAAACGACTGAGGATCAAAGTCTATCTGGCTGTCCAGTTGATCCAATCACAAACTCACATGGAAACACTAGGAGACAAATGACAGATGTATACAAACATGGATGTACGAGAGTTCTGCCATTATTGTTGCTGCCACTCCATTCTGAGTCGTGAAAGAAGCGGGCCAAGTGCATCTGAGTGCAGTCTTAGAGGAAAGAAAGACAACCACGAGTGGTGTTAAAAGTTAAGCTCCTCTCCATTTCTCCATGGTCCAGTTTCATGGCCTCGTGTGGTCAGTTTCCATTGGCTGCTCATCATATGAATTCAGATGAATCGTGGAGCATCATTCATTAAGAGAGTTCCTTATAATCAGCTCTAAAATATAAAACGAGTTTGATATCCTCTGAAAAAAATGGGATAATTTCACTATCTGCCCAATTTGACAGACCCCCCCCCCCCCCCAAGTAATTGCGTGATCTCCCTAAGAACTCTGTGGTTGGCCCAAAGCAAACTTCTTACATTAGCGCGTCCTGATCTTGTACGAGCGCCAACCGTTACTCTGACATCTTTGTTCACATATAGCATAGCAAGTAATGTTGCAACTTCTCATTCAGGGAAATTGCCAGAGCTGATTTACCAGTATTTTCTTATGGGTCGTGTTCACACATGACCTCTAAATGAAAAATAGCAGTTAATTTTCTGAAAAAAGGCTGTATGTTTAAAAGCAACTGTCACAAATTTGCTTGCATTTGATTAGACTTAATAGTGCTGGATCTAAAATACTTATTCTCCATATTACACCATAACTTTGTTTTGCATTTTCTAAATCCTTGATTATTTCCAGATTCTAAATAAATATAAATGGAAGATTTTCAATATAGCCCCCACTGCACATAGTCCCAAAAGCACTAACACAGAGATGAGCTCACCTGGTCCTGTACAACTTTGCATTCCGGTCATGTGAAAAACTGGGTTGCTCTCTCAAAGGCATAAAACGGTTTACTTGACTGGTAAAACTTTTACTTAATATACCAAACTGTATAATTTGCTTCTGCTGCCTCCTAGATCAAATCAAATCTGTAACACATTCTGAAAGGAAGGTGTTAAAGTTGTTTCCTCTCTAAACAGAAAGTGAGTTTAGTAGTTAAGGTGATGACATAGTGCAGGACAAAGTGTAAGTGTCAGCATGAGATAAAACAGATCACAGCTCTGTATAAGTTCATTTAATTGTGTGTATAGCTGAGAGCCTCACCTGTTCTCTTGGAAGAGTCCATAGCTCCACCTAGTGCTCCCTCTCAAACCCTCACATAAACACACATGCTCACACATATTTTCCTTTTTTCTTTTCCTTATTGTTCCCCTAATGCACTTGAAGCCAGCATTTCATCAATAGCCTTTAAGGAAAGTTAACTTTGGACTGAATTAGTCAATGGGGTGGGCACTTTAGCACTAGCTGGTCCTAGTAAAACTGTGCGAGGGAGTTTGTGGGTGTGTATGCATTCATGAAGATGTCATTAATAGCAGTCATTAATCTGATAATGGCTTGTATATCAGCTGGGTAAAAGCTAAGATATATCAGTGGAGCCAAGTCTTGTATGTTGTGCTGTGTGTGTGCCTAACCAAGCGTAACATGATAAAGCAATGAACGATAAAAGCTGTCTTGTGTTAATTTGAGTTCCGCTAAATAGCCCCACCCAGTAGGTTCAAAATCCCACTCCACATGACTGTATTTTAAACATCAATAATGCTCCGATTGGCTGTAAGCCTGTGATTACTTCTGCGTAGTGTGGCATTTTCACTTTTGTGAAGAGATGAACTACCTACTGTAGGAAACTTGTTGCATCATGTTTGGTTAGAACAAGGTGTAAAAGAGGTGGGGTAAAATAAAAGAGAAAAATAAATAAATAAATAAATAACACCATCAGCCTCTTTGTATAGTTATTGTAAATGTTATATCCGTAAACCAAAGAAAGCACAGAAATGTAACACAATGAGGTTGTATGACATGAGGAATCATGTCCTGTAACTCAGAGGTTCTTGTCTGCTAGTCAAGACAGTCATTTTCTGCAAACGTGGAAACATAACTTAAACCAACTCCATGTGCATGCACACAAACAATTATGCAACTGAATTATTGGTCTTCAGTATTTCACTGAGCAAAAGGTCTATAATGGTTGTAGAGACATTAAATAAACAATTGTCATCATTCTTAATTCACTGCTGTAGTCAGAGGCCCATGTTTAGCTGCAAAAAAAACCAAACAGTTATGAGCACAAAAAGTTATGTTTTGCAGTTTTTGTTTGATGCTTGGCAATCTGTCTGTCATGGTGTGTTTCTTTCTTCTGTCTCTCAACACACACATGTTGGTACAACTATCCTCATGAGGACTCTCCATAGACAATGATTTTTATACTGTACAGACTATAGATTCTATTCTCTAACCCTAACCCTACCCCTAAACCTAACCCTCACAAAAAAAGTCTGCATTTGTACATTTAAAAAAAAAACATCGTTTAATATGTTTTAAGCGATTTTAATTATGAGGACACTAGAAATGTCCTCATAAACCACATTTATAGCATAATACCCTTGTAATTACCAGTTTGTAACCTAAAAAAAATTCCTCGTAAACCACCCAAACATGCACACACACACACGTGTCAAAAATACCAATGTGTTATTTTATTTTATCCATACATTTTTTGCTGGCCACATTTACCTTGCAACAACCTGGTATAAACGCCTGTAAAAAGTGAAAAGCAGAATAAATATCAGTCTGAAGTAGGGAGCAAATAAACAATAATAAAAAATTCTAACAGTGGGAGTTACCAAGGCATACTGAGAGGAAAAGGAAAAATAAAAGCTTAGGGAATGCATGTTTGGCTACCACATCTATGCATATTTGTTAGGAGAGTAGAAGCATTTACAAGGAATAACAAATTTGACAGAGCATTGCAAAAACACCATTCTCCAAGGACCTTTGTGCACATCCTCATTCAGGCAGTCACAAACAAACAGGAAAAACTTGCTTATTTCATTTTCCTCATTTTAATGATTATATAAACACTTTATAATGCTGATAAACTTTAAGCCAGTCCTCACTGACCTAAATGCTTAACTAAGAGGAGGCAAACCTTTATTTTGGACTAAAGTTAGTGAGAGAGCAGAGATGAAGGACCACTCAGGGGCATACAAAGAGCCAAATATAGCCTACACTAAGAAACAAAGACAAACAGCAAAACAAAGAGATTTCACATCTTCACATAGAAGTGGAAAGGCAAAAACATATTGTGAAAGAGGTGAAAGATTGCACATGTTGAGTCTGGAGCTATATTCTTTTTACCTCTCATCATGCTCTCTCCCATTTCTCTCTGTTCACATGGACACCATGGTGAAGTCTATGAGCCCTTAGACAATGTACAACTGACAGACACACTCCATTCTCGAAGACTGAAAGAGAAGACAGTGCCGAGATGGGCAAGCCAAATGGGATGGTCTGGGAAGGACAGGACAGGACAGCCCAGTGAACTGAGAAACACGTGACTGGACAATGTGCCAAAAACAGTGATGTGGTTTAACACTAGCATGGCTTTGCTAACACAGTGATTGTGTTAGAGGTTAACACTTTATCGGGCTATCTGACTGGTAAGGTTTTTTTAAAAAGAGAGCTTGTGGTCAGCAGGAGGAAAATTAACCCGCATATTCCCCAAAACATCTGACCTTGCCAAAGCCCCAAGGACTGCCCCAAGCTAGAAGCACAAAAGATGAGGGGAAAAAATGGCCATTTAATCAAGAACCCAAATGAATGGAGACAACAGCTCATTAAGAGGGTCACAACAAGGACAGAGGCACAAATCAGTATTAAAAAATATATAAAAAATTTAATGAGAAGAACAAGTGGATCACGGTAGAAAACATTTTGTATAAATAACATGGACTGATGCCAGTTGGTCCATATGGACACAGACAGACAATCAATGCAGGCTCTTTATTTGTTTGGACATCTGAATCTTCCTATGCCAACATTAACTGTAACACAGCTCCTGTCAAAGATAATCAGATGAGATCTCTGTATAAGAAATTCACAAAACTAATTTATAAACTAATTATACAAGGGAACTCAAACTGTACTCTCTTTGATTTAAATATGTTATAATATCTTAATTAACATTTGGAGAGCTTTTGTGTGAAGGTCTATGATGTGGCCTCCCAGAGACCACATTCATTATCGAAAATGAGAGTCAGAAATAACAGATGGATAGAGAGAGAGAGAAAAAAAAAAACAATTTCAAATGATCAAGTATAATTAAATCTGTTCAGTCTGTTGTATCTGCTGCAGGGACAAAGCCTGGTCTTGCTGACGGAGTCTTTTGGATATATTACACAAGCCATTTAAAGCAAATAATAATCTTCATAATGTGGTTTTAAAATGGCATGGCTTAAGCCATAAATAAAATAGTAAACTATCATAAAATATCAATTATATACACTACCGGTCAAAAGTTTTGAAACATTCTTTATTATAAATTTTTTTCACATTTTAGAATAATAGTAAAGTCGTTAAAACTATGGAATAACATAAATGGAACTATGGGAATTATGTTGCGACTAAAAATCCAAAATAAATCAAAACTGTGTTATATTTTAGCATCTTCAAAATAGTCACCCTTTGCCTAGAATTTGCAGACATGTACTCTTGACATTTTCTCAACCAGCTTCTTGAGGTTTCACCCTGGGATGCTTTTTAAACGGTACTGAAGGAGTTCCCATCTATGTTGGGCACTTATTGGCTGCTTTTCCTTATTATTTGGTCCAACTCAATTTAAAAAAAAAAAAAAAAAAGTTTAATTAAATTTTAGTTTTATAATGAAAGAAATTAATATGGTGGCACAATTATATTTTTGTCTACAAAACTAATTTCAAACATTAAGCATACGCCTTCAGATCAAAAGATTTTTAAGATCATGAGAAACATCTCAGTCAAGTGTTTAAAAACTTTTGACCGGTAGTGTGTGTGTGCGTGTGTGTATGTGTGTGTATATATATATATATATATATATATATATATATATATAATAGTGCTTTATATCTGTCATACCAAATGACATGACAGTTTCAGGTTTTGACCATAAAATTAAAATATGCTAAAATACATCTAATACAAAAGTATAATATACTTTTCAGAGAACCCAAAAAACTATTGTTAAAACTAGGATGCACCGATATGATAATTTTTGGCCGATGCCAATAGTAACCAAAAACGATTGGCCGATATTTGCATGAATAAAGTAAATGTATGAATAAAGGAGGCTTTCCCCCAGATTTCTACTAGCCCTATCTCTGTAATCAGTGGAATCTCAAACAATTGGTTTTTTTTTTTTTTTTTTTTTTTTTTTTTTACACCAGAATGCTACTATAGAGGATTTATTTCTGTGAACATTTCAGGTTCAGGTTATTCAGAAAAATAAGAGAAGTCTCAAACCTGGAATGTTCTGCATGCACACTATACTTACCTAAGTTGTTGCATGTTACATTGTTGCGCCTTGCAAAGTTTCTTTTTTCTTCTTTAGCTTAGCACATATGTACATTCCATGCCATCACTCTGTTGTTCACATCAATACAATACTAACACAATTAGGTATATTATTCCAAAACAAACACTTTGACAGTAACTGAAACCACTAAGTAATGGTTTTTTTAACACAGACAGACCAGCAAATATATTTCTTCAAGCCCTTCTACAAGTTGAACTTTCACAGTTTATTTTGTTTCATCCTTGGATTTTCCATTGTTCAATTAATTGAGAAATGTCTGCATTCCTACATGTACATAACATCATTGGTTACATTTAGAGGTTGACTGATAGTTGGTTTTGCCGATCCCAATAACCAAGTTGTGAAAACAGGTCGATAACTGATTAATCGGTCAATAGTTTTAAATTGTATAAAATGAATGAAAACTTTTCACTCAAATGTAAAATAGTGCTGAACTTTAGTATCACTTTCAATGGCGATGCTTTAATAAATTTCTCTCACTCTGGTATCTCCTTCAAAGCCGTTGCCATAACTAAAATCTTACAGGTCAAATGTGTTTGTTGTTCAGCAGTGAAAAAAACACTGGTGACTGTATGCTTCATCTCCACTTACAATATTTTTTAATTGTCATATGAAATCTATGATGTACAAGAAAGGAAAACATGAAATTATGATTTATTACTGATAATTAACTTACAAATCTGCTTCGCTACACTAAAAAAAAAAAAAATCCTGTTAAATTTATGGTTTGTGGTTTTCACCGGAAAAAAATACGGTAACCACACTTCAGGCTTTACGGGATGTAATGCTGATGCCTATATATTTTACGGTGCATTACCATTTATATTATTACATGATATAAACTTAATACTTTAACCTTCTTGAACTATAAAAAACTGCTTTTCACTTTAAATTGTATTGTTACACACCATTGTAATTACAGAAGTACACATGATGACATGAAGTTGATCAATAGTGGCCTTACCAAGAGCAATGACCAATAAACATGTAGAGACAGTGCTCAGTGTCAGTCACACAAACAGGGTAACACGTGTGAAATTAAAATAATGCAATAAACAGGAACTAAACTACATAAAATATAACACAGAACACCTCAATGTAGATAAGTGATATTAAAAATAACAACAGAACTATTCCCATAAAATATAACGAAATGTGATGGGTCACGCAGGGAATTCTGGGAACGGCGATCGTTTTGTTTTTTTACTGTAATTGTAACAATATTTTACCATAAAAAGTACATGAACTCTCTTGTTAAACATAATATACATTTTTACCGTTAATTATACGTATAATTATATTTTATACATCTAAAAAAGGTCATTTTTTACAACATTTTACCTTAAAATTACGTTTTGTCTTTTAAAATATATTATACTTTTTAACCGTATATTTTAAGGTAACTAACCTTTAACCAATTAACTTTTTATTTACTGTAACATTTTTACAGTCTTTTACCGTTCAAATTACGGACAGTTTGTATAGTGTACAAAACCTCTTCGGAGTGCTCATGTTTATAACTAGGGATGCAACGATCCAATACCTGACTCGGTATCGGCTCCGATACTGAAGCTTTTCGGTCCGATGAGCCAGATCCAAAATCTGATACTGTGTGTTAGTCATGTTCATTACTGTCAAGCTCCAAAAATGATATAAAAGAACCATAAAAACACCATTAAAACAGTTCATATGACTCATGCATTTTATTCAAAGCCACTTGAAGACGTGCGATAGCTCTGTGAATCACAAAAGGCTGTGTTTAATAAGTAAATATATAGTATGCGCAGCGCCAGCGCGTTAGCGAATGGTACTGCTCTGTTGACAAATTCACGCACAGGCTGGTGATGCACTCGTGGCTATTTTTAGCCTTCTCAGCGGTGCACAATATTTGAGTGCTACTCACGAACAACGTCTCAGATATAGATGTTCAAAGTTCGATTCACTTATAATATGCATTCAGAACCGAACATTTTACCAGAATCTGAATAAGCAAATTAAACTACTGTGAACTCACCTACATACCACTTACAGGAGTTCCTGGAGAGTTCAGAATGTAAAAACAAAAGCCCAAAGGTTTTAAAGTTAAAGGTGCATAATTGAATATATTGCTGTTGTATTTAAAATGCTAAGTCAATGATAATAATAATAATTTATTGTTATAATCATTATTTGTTTACAAATTATAACAATATTTAAGTTGAATGGGTTCCAAAAAATAACTGTGAAAAGTGGACTGATATCTTACAAATAAATTGAACAAAGATCTGAATCCTTTAAATTTTTCGCAAAGAAACTGTCTTTTCTACTGAAGACTTATACTGGAATTACTGTTAATTTTGCTGCTACATTATCCAGTAAACTAGTTAACAAAAGTTTTTTTTAATAGAATACTGCATACATTTATATTGAAACAATGTGTAGTTAGAGGTTTGTGTTTCTTTTCATATTACAGAGTACCCCAATTAATTCCACACAATAATGTAAAGATATTCTAAACTTATGCAAAAAAAGCAACAACACTGGTATTGAGATTTCAGATATCGGAAGAGAAAAAGTGGTATCGATGCATCCCTATATATAACCTGACTGGAACAAATTGGATGCCCCTCAACACCGGAAAAAAACTCAACAGATCTGCACAACTTCATAAGTGATTTTTTTTTTTTTTTTTTTTTTTAAATGGCAAATTAAGAGGAAAGGTAAGCAGTTTCAATCCTTGACTTTGTAGCATTGTTTCAACCATTCGAACAGCTAATGATAGCTCTAATGTTGGCATCCTTTCCACCTTGTCGGCAATGCAGTTCTCCAGTGCAGGGCTCTACAGTGCGAGTATTTCACTCGCATTTGCCCCTAAAAATAGATATGTGCGAACCGGAAAAATTATTTACGAGCACAGTGTGCGATTAAAGATTACAACCTACCGTAATCTATTTCCCCCCCGCTGCTAATTGTTTAAAAATTACAAGACCCACATTCCACAAGCGGCATGCGCCAACCACAGTAGAGTTTTCTGTGATGAAGCAGTCCAGTCAGAGAGAGAAAGGTGAAAAACACTGGAAAAAAGTATCGGTATAGGCTATAAGTTAACATGCAGACATCACTAAAAATGAAGCCCATTCAATTTTATTTTAAGCGAAAAAGAGACGAGGAGAAAGAGGAATCCGGCGAGGGGGATTCGCAAGATTCAACTAATGAAACCTCTTCACACGGTTTACCTGAGGTGACTAACGTTGACATGGCGGATAACGTTAGGGATGCTGAGAACAACGTTAGCGAAGCTACCATGACCCCCCCGCTGTCACTTCGACGTCACTGTAGCCAGTGGAGGGAGAACAATAGATTCAATGCAAATTGGCTCAAAATGTTCCCATGGCTAGAGTTCGAAAACAACGTCATGTTCTGCAAATATTGTAGAGGGCAGAAACAGGCAGGCAACTCGTCCTTCGTGTCAGGAAACCCGCATCTGAAAAGAGATAGCATAGCGAAACATAACATCTCGTGGCGGCATATCCAGTGCAGAGATCTGTACCTGTTGAGACAGGAGAAACCATCAGGCACGGTGTCAGCAGCCTTGAGGAGGCAAGTGCTGCTGTCTGAGGAGGAGAAGAGGCGGCAGCTGAAAATAAAGATAAACATCGCATATTTCATTGCGAAAGAAGAAGAACCTTTCGTCAAATTTGGGCCGCATATCAGACTCCACCACAAAAGTTGACATTAATCCCACATATGACAATGATGTAAGATGTGCGGAGATGATCGGTCAAATTGCTGACATAATGAGAGAGCCTGTCAGCAAAGCTGAAAGCCACGAAATATCTTGCCGTTCTAATAGACGGAGACACTGACATATCCAACACCGAATGCGAGATTGTCTACGTACGCTTGTTGCAGGATGGAAAGCCAGTCAATCTCCTGGTCGGACAACAGACCCTTGAGCACTCCCATGCCATTGGTAAGTTGTTCCTCATTATAGGCTTTATTCTTGTGTAAATTTAATCATTATTCATAATGGAGATAATTTAGTTTGTCAGAAATACTTCTGTATAATTGTTTTTTTGTGTTGTCATTCGAGGTATTTTGGATGCCACCATGGCCACATTTCATGCTGTTTGCCCAGAGGAGGATGGAGGGTCATGGATGAAGAAGTGCATCTCCTTCGGGGCAGATGGTGCCTCTGTGAACACGGGCCACCGTGAGGGAGTGATTGCCCACCTACAGAGAGAGGCAGGGGGGCATATAATCCCAATCCACTGTATGCCACATAGGTTTGTAACTAATAAATTCTCTATGATTTATTTTTATTTGCTAGCAGATCATGTCAAACAATACTGTGTGTGTGTGTGCGCGCCTGTGTGTGTGAGCTAAGTGCTGGAATGGTAAATACCACAGAATTAATTAACGGTTAATTTTTTGGAAGATTCTGTTCTGACTTTAACAGACTAGAGCTGGCAATACTGACCATTCAGAAGAAAGAGCCAAAGGTGTCTGTCGTGTACGATCTTCTGAATCTGATATGGAAGACGTATCACTTCAGCAGAAAATCCAAAAGAGAGCTCTATGTTCTCGGGCAAGAGCTCGGTGTGGATATTTGCACACCGTCTAGCATCAAGGGAACTCGCTGGATCCCCCATGTCCACAGAGCCCTCAAAGTGTTCCTACGGCATGTACAAGACAAGGACCTTGCCACTGACGAAGGCCAGTACTCCGCTGTTCTGCAGCACATGGAACACCTGGCCATAGCATCAACAACAGCAGAAGTTCAAGGGCGGGCAAAGAAGGTCAGTTTTACACAGGAAATGTAATACCACACTAGTTTTAAAAAATAGGTTCAAGACTCAAATGAACTTTCAGAATCAAGTAACTGACAGGTGACAGTTTATTTTCTCACTAAACAGATAAAGCGGGAAATGGAGAATGCACTCGTGTATTCTGCCATTTTCTCTCAGACATGTTTGAGGAGCTATCCTCACTTAGCCTCACCCTGCAAAGGAATGACCTGATCCTCCCCCAAGCCACATCAGAGTTGAGGAAGACAGTGACCAGACTGGAAGCACTAAAGCTTAGGGCAAAGGCAGGAGGCATGCTGGAGAAGATCCAGACCATGCTTGCTCAGCAGCAGGGTGATGAGTGGTGATTCCAGGTGTGTTAGGATGTAAGAGAAATCAATGATTAAAATCGATGATTAAGACAGATTCTCATTGTGAGAATCAATGTATTTGTTGCCCAATAGAACAATTTGAGGATAAGTAGGGAAATGCAGTGGAGAAGTCGCCAGACATTTCATTGTGTGTTGGTGTGTGTGTTATTTCTGTTAAAGGGAATAACACTGAAGGGGAATCTGAAAGGCTTCACGGACCTCACCAATCCCCAGCTGAAGCAGCACATGGAGGCGGCCATCAACATCGGTGTGGATGATCTCAAAGCCAGGTTTGGTGGTTTGCTGAAGGATGAGGGTGTCCAGACCCCAGTGGAGTCTTTCAGAGTGCTAAACCCTGACACATGGCCAGAAGACCAGGCCAGCCTTCTCACCTTTGGCAATGATGGTGTGGCATACCTGATGAGGCATTTCAAACTCACTTGCTCGGTTCAATCTTGCAGATCGGGTGCAACATGGCTGCAATCCAGGATGAGTGGCAATGGCTGAAAATCCTGGTCAGCCACAATTTCAAGGACAAGTCCAACAGTGGCCTGTGGGAGACAATGTTGACAAAGGACCCCTACAGGCACGATTACAAGGTAGACTAACAGTCCTGAGTGGTTATGTATGGTATCCTTCTATGGTCGGTTTTGATAAGTTAATGGTAAGAGTTTAAATGAAATTGAAAGATATCTTTTCCCTAGAACATACTGGAGTTGGTGCAGCTTATGCTGGTGCTGCCCATTTCAGCTGCCCAGTGTGAGTGAGGCTTCTCTGCGCAGAACCGGATTAAGAATTCGACAAGAAGCTGCCTTGGGGTCTCCACCACCGAAGACCTGATGAGGATCAGCCTGGAGGGGCCTTCTGTCGAGGAGTTCGATCCCACTCCTGCCGTGGACCGCTGGCTTACCACTAAGCGTGCCAGACGGCCAACATACAAAAGCAGCTGGACAACTGATATCCTTTGCGTCTATTAGGCATTGGTCAATGTGTGATTTTAGTGATATGTGCTGTTCCACAGATGTGTGTCCCTTAGTACTCTCACACACACACACACACACACACACACACACACACACTCAGTATAAATATGTATGTAACAAATTGTTTGTTAATAAACTCTGTGTTACATTTTTCACTGTGCTCCTAAATTTCTTTGTGTGCTCCTACATTTTTTTCATTTAGGAGCGCATGTACTCCTTGGGAAAAAAGTTAGCGTAGAGCCCTGCAGTGCTGCGAATAGTTAGAAACAAATTAATTATCATACCACATTTGGTTGTCTTAAAGAGCACCTATTATGGTTTTTCAAATATTACCTTTCACGTAGTGTGTTATATAGCTGTTTGTGAATGTAAAAAAGTCTGCAAAGTTTCAAAAATCTAAGTGCACGAAATATGGAGTTATTGACACCCAAAAGAAAGAACCGATTCTGAAAATCTGAAACGAGTCGTTAGTAATTCCAGACTTCCTGTACTAACCTACGTAATTTGGTAACAAAAAAACCCGCCTCTGGTCTGTTTACATGTACAGCCAGTGTACGCTGTTAGCCTCCGCTAACCAGCTAACTCACGTTATTGTCAAACTACATATAAACTTACCACTGAGAAACGTCCTGTTCTCTTCGTGCTTGCGATGGTGGTTCGGGTTGATCGTCCGATGTATCACTATCGGACTCGGGCTCAAATTGGTAAGGTAAAACAGAAATTTTTTTCAGGCAGAGCTGAAACTATGGTAATGGGCGTTTCCTTTCTGACACGTGCTGTAAGCGGTAGACCAATCACAACAGACTGGGACATCTGACCAATCAGAGCAGAGTAGGCTCTCTGAAAGGAGTTTAGAATTAATCCTTTAGAACGGATCATTGAACAAATCGTTTGAGACACTGGGAAAAAAGGTAATGCTGCAGTTTAAATTATGTAAATTAAAGTGTTTTTTGACCTTGGTCAAAGGTGCACTTTAAATGATTGATTTATTGCAGGGGCAGGGCAAAAATGGTGGAACGGGGTGACAGCTGCCACACTGTAAACCCTAAAGTTGTCATTTATCAACTTATTTTAGATTTATCTTAAATCCATAGACTTAAGATTTGAAGTGTTAATAACTCAAACTATTGAGTACAAAATTGAGGCTACAGGGATACCCACAATCCCTTGCTGCTTGAATTAGGTTTCCTTGGTCAGAGGGAACAGATTGGGGAATATAAATAATTGTTATTAAGAATTCATAGATGTTTTAGCTCTTTTGTTGTATTATTTATGCTTTGTTGCAAATAGTTGTTTGGTGTAATGTCACCATTAGGGTGATCCGTGTCTCTTTGGCCAAGCTGGACCCTGGTCACACTATCTTAGTTCTCTTTGTGCATGTGCAGCTGAAGTGCAAATATGCGTTTCTGTTAATCATTATTTAATAACTGAACTAGAAACAGTTATCTTTATTTGAGCTGTGCTGTTGTTTGATCTAAAATTGAATCAATTCAATTAAAATATAGAAACAACAATATTTAAATTCAAATCTGAGTTAAGTCTACTTGCATATAGTTAACTCAACTTAAATAGTTAAAGTTCACTCTACTTGAAAACCAAGTTAATTGAACTTAAATACTCAAGTTCTGTGAGACCCCATTACTCAACGGAATTGAGGGAACAAGTTTATTCAATCAAATGAGTGCAATGAACTTATTAGGGTTTCAGTGAACCCTAAAAATGAGATTTGCCACACCAACTCGGACCCGGCTCACATCCTGGAGACGGCACGCAACGGCTTAACCCGTCCATGTCGTGCATGGCCCATAACGATGTTCCGCCCGTGTCTGGGCAGGACACAGCATTCTGCCTCAGTAGACAGATCCGTCGCATACTCTAATATTTTGTTGGACTGCCTTTAGCTTTGATTACGGCATGCATTTGTGGCATTGTTTCAACAACCTAATGAAATGTCAACATTTATTTCCATCCAGAGTTGCATAAATTTTTGGCCGATATCTTGCATTGTTGACGGGAGAGTCGAACCACTCCGTAAAGTCTTATCCAGCACATCCCAAAGACTTTTGATGGGGCTCAGGTCAGGACTCTGTCGTGGCCAATTCATGTGTGAAAATGATTCTTCATGCTCCCTGAACCACTCTTTCACAATTTGAGGCCGATGAATCTTGGCATTGTCGTCCTGGAATATACCCATTTTGTCAGGGAAGAAAAAAAATCCATTGATGGGATAACCTGGTCATTCAGTATATTCAGGTAGTCAGCTGACTTCATTTTATTGCCTCATAACGTTGCTGAGCCAAGACCTGACCAACTGAAGCAATCCCAGATCATAACACTGCCTCCAGAGGCTTGTACAGTGGGCACTATGCATGACAGGTGCATCACTTCATGCGCTTCCCTTCTTACCCTGACACGCCCATAGTTTTGGAATAGGGTAAATTTGGACTCAGACCACATGACCTTTTTCCATTGCTCCACTGTCCATTCATTATGCTCCCTAGCAAATAGTTTTTTCCGATTAACCTCACAAGTGGCTTTCATGCCACACAACTCTTTAGTCCCAATCCTGTAAATTCTCGTTGCATTGTGTGTGTGGAAATGCTCTTACATTCACAATTAAACATAGCCATGAGTTCAATGGTCTATTTTTTACGATGTGACTTCTCCGATCCCGATCATTCAAGATTTCCTTCCACATTTCTTCTGCGAAGCTGATGGTTCACCACTATCCTTCCAGGTTTTAATAATGCATTGGACAGTTCTTAACCCAATTCCAGTGATTCTGGAAACACAGTAACATCTTTTCCATGACCATGGGATACGTCTTCCGACATGGTTGTTTAAGAAATGAGAAACTATACACTGCGCATCAGTTAGGGTTAAAAGAATTGTTGCCATCTGAAACATATTAATCACTGCAATAATGATCCAATCATAGGCTCTTAAGTATCTGCTTATTTAAATCCAAACGGCTACTTTTTTTTGGCCATGCAGTGTAATAACATGTATTGTATACATACCTTGGCTTTTCTCTCGATGTTTAATAATCCATTTTGAAGCGTCCATCTCTGCACAGCCTAGTCACATGACACAACAAACTCCATGCTGAGTCAGTGTTTTTTTATTTTATTTAACCTCTAGAGGGCGTCGTTACACTGCAGAACCAAGGCGTTCAGAATGTAGAATCCTCCAGTGCTGGCCACGAAGGAATTGTTTAAGTTTTTATTTTTTTTTTTTTTTTTTAGAGACTATCGGTGTTGATTTGTTCAAATACGCAACTATCGGCCAGATTAATCTGTAAATCCAATATGTCGGTCGACATCTAGTTATAGTTATGACTACTTCAGAATAAAAGTCATGTTGATTCTGAAGTAATTTCATATGATTCATTGATGAGCCAACACATTGGTTGTTTCTTCGAGTGAAAGTGTGTTCACCCCATAAAAAATGTGTAACTATAAAGATATAAGGCAGCTCCATTCTAACAGTTCACTAAAAATTATTTACTAATATCACCAAAATGTAAAATTAATTTTGTATGTTACTGGCTTGCTGGGTAGAGTATAAAAATTTTTCAAATATTACAGACATGTCAAAATACCACACAACAGCACTGTAAGAGAGAAGAGAGGAACTAGGAGCTATAAAACAAATTAATGGCAAAGAGAAAGGTTTAAAACATGATGGGGTGGTTCTCTGTTTATAAGTGTGTGTGTGTTAACTTGGATGGAGGTTTGATCTCCCTCCAGATCTGGCTTTTTACACTATTACGAAGAAAATTCTGAGGGAAAGCTTAATTGAAAAAGCATGTTCTCTCTCTCTCTCAACCACAGGCTGAACCCATCACCTCTGCAAAAAAAAAAAAAAAAAAAAAACAGCAGTTCTGCCTCTTTTCCTCTATGACATCCCACTGTTACAACAGTGCTTAGCTAAAGTTTAGAGTCGTTGCCCAGGCAATAGTTTGCTGTTGACAAGATGGTATCAGTCACATCATCAATTCATGATCCATCTGACTGAAAATCATGAGAAGAGAGTTGCATTCTTAAGAGAGCAATCCTTCCACAACCAAGCATAAGGAAACGTGACTCACAACAGGAGAAAGAATGTGTGCATTTTGCAATATGAACACACTTACATTTTTACTCCACTGATGGTTAGGTTTTGGGTTGGGTTTTGGGTTAGGGCATATGGTTATATAATATGCATTCCTGTTAACTGTATTACATCATTTACAACTAAAAACTTTTAGCTTAACTCACTTTTGGCACCACTCTGTGGACATTTCACCCGGAAACTGAAGTTCACACGTGCCCACACATTTTTCGTTTGTTTTCTATTCTTAAAAATCCTAAAACGGACTCGTTTACATCCAGGTTTAAATTAAACAAATCCCAGATTTCCAGTGTGGCACCTTTTTCTGTAGATGATGTGCAGGAAAGAGTAGTGGGAATCACGCACTTTTTGTTAGACAATATCAGGTATGTCAATAAAAAAATAAATCAATCTCCTAGGATATTACTCTGTTTCTTGGCTTAGTTAATTCATGTTGATTTTGTTAGCTTCATTTATTTTAAAAGTCGCAGTTAAATGCATTGATGAGCACAGTTCTATTTGGTGTTTTGATGTATTTCCTCCTGAAACAGGAAGTTTGAGGTGGGACATGTCAGTTGGCTTTAAAAATAAATAGCCAACAGGCTTTCATTTACAGCCACACATACATAACCCTTCCCACCATGTGCTGCGGCTCATGTCAGAGTCGTTTACCATGAAATACCGGCCATCTTTTACAATGATTTGAGAACCGAACAATAATCTAACTGACAACATAAATGCATAACCAGCATAAAACATCTGTGATCCTCATGTGCACTGAGGGAGTAGACATTTGAAATTGTGTGTGCCAGAGCAAAAGGTCTGTCAATGTGTAAATATGGTGCCAAGTCTATCCTTGACTTAGGTCATATCTCAGACATTCAGTATTTCAATAGGGAGCTAATTTATAGATGTGTATATGTGAGCTCTTATATGTAGTATTTTAGTATGTTTATACTTAGTCAAAAAACTCCTCACTCAATTCTGACACTTTTCTTACTAAGGTAGATGTGATGAGAAGGAGGGCGTGTCCGGGCCATGATGGAGCACGGCTGGCCCTGAATCAGCTGATCAGAGATAAGGGGCGGGAGAGTGAGATAAGGGGCGGGCAGAGAAGCCGGTTAGAGAGCGAGAGAGAGAGATGCACGAGGCCGCAATGCATGCATGTCTGTGTTTGTTTGTTTTATGTTTCTGATTAAACTTTACGTTGACTGTTCAGCCGGTTCCCACCTCCTCCTTACCAGTCCTTGAACTGTTACAGTAGATCTCACACATAAGTTTAATCTATAAAGGGGTCATATCACGAAGAATACATTTTTTTGAAGAAACGGTAAAGAGTTCAAAGTACTACTGTAAATATATACTTTTGGTAACTTTCAGAACTCAAAACTTCCTTCCCACTTAAAAAGCATTTATAGAAACTAAGCTGCAAAAATGGCTCATTCCATATTTACACAATTTCCAGACCTAAAACAGAATATATTAACACATACATACATAAACACTAGAGGCACTACAACAATGGCTTTTATTCACTTTCACACAAATTACAAGCAAAACGGCAGATTATCAATTCATAAACACTTTTCGCCCTGTTCCACACACAATGTAATCTTATGACATTACAAAAGGTGCCACTCTATGACCATCCTTTGATGGGGGTGGGGGCGGGGGCATTTACATGCCTCCCACAAACACTGACGTGGGCGAACAGGGTGGCGGATGCTGCAAATATGCCGTATGCACACATTCTTTGATCAGCCAATCAAAAGACTTTGATGTGCTTTCTGCCTGTAAATAATTTAGCACGTTCTCATAGTGTAGAAGTTTAAGCAGAACATTCAGGTTTAATGTCATATTCACATGCATAACAGTTGTCTGTTATGTCTAGCCTTTGGACGACATTGTCTACAAGCAAAATGTAAAAGCCAGGTGCTACAGTACACACAGAGGGGCCATTTTCATAATATTTTCTCAACAGTGAGGGCCACGTCTCGGGAGCTCCAGCTGCTCTTCATCCAAGGGCAGGGGGGAGATTTGGGGGCAGATTGAGGCCCCACAATGGTTTGCTCTCCATTTGCAACCCCAGTGCTGGGTGCAGCCCATGTGCTTATGCAACAGGGTCAGCTGTGACTCAGAGAAAGCAGGAGGGTCTAGAGCAGGGGTTCTCAATGGGGGCGTTCAAAGGATGCCAGGGGCGCTGAGAGCAAATTAGTAGAGAGGGGGGCATTAGGTTACAAATGGGGGGCGTTTATCAATCATAATAATCAAATCTATCGTCAAGTTCCTCTTTGCACTAAAACGTTTATCTAGACTTCGAGTACATCAGTTGGTTCTCAATTATACGGGTTGGTACGCATTTGTACTGCGGTTCATCTGATTTTGAAGTCTAGCGACACATCTGAAGTATCTGGTTTAGCAGCGTCAAATAGACAGGCGGAGGCACAACCTCGGCTAATGCACCTATATGGCCCTGTAGATGGATATGGCTCAATGGACAGAGCAGCGCGAGGGCAAAGCTCTCAAAGCTCGAGCTCTTAAATTCGCAGCTTTGTGAGAATTGCTTGTGAACCAGTCATAAAACGACTCAAGCTTTGCAAAGGAACTGTTATTAAAGGATGGGCAGCTAAAAACACTTGGACCCGATCGCAAAATATTAAGTAAACGGGTACATTCATGAATATTTCAAAAGTCATGATTTTTTGATAGTTTATGGTGCTGAGTGATAACAATGGATGCAGTGTGTTGGTCGTGCATTGTGTGTAAACCCTGAAATTTAGTTTTAAAATGTTGTGGAGCTTGTTCATTCTCTTCCGTTTGAATTTCAAATATAACTGTATTTGAAAGGCTGCACGATGTTAGAGAATCATAACAGTGCGTGTTAAAGGAACAGTTCACAGAAAAATTAAAATTCTCTCATTATACACTTACTGTGATGCCATCCCAGATGTGTATGACTGACTTTCTTCAGCAGAACACAAATGAAGATTTTTAGAAGATAGAGCTCTGTCAGGTCCTTATAATAGAAACACATGGGTGAAAGCACTTTGACGGTCCAAAAGTCATATTTAGGCAGCATAAAAGTAATCCACACGACTCCAGTCTATCAGTGAATGTCTTCCGAAGCAAATCGATACATCTGTGTAAAAAATAAATCTATAATTAAAACATTATTAACTTTTAGCGCTTCCTGCCAGCAGCTGATGTGAAGTGTGACGTAAGCGCATCGGCAGTTTCACGCGCATATTTACAACGGAAGAACAAAGGTCACGCGAGATTTTGGCCATTTCAAACTGCATCAGAGCCCTGGAAGGTAGTGCTGATTTAAAGTTAAAAACTTTTTAATTATCAACTTCTTACATAAACCTATTGATTCGCTTAAAACATTCACTGATCGACTGGAGTCACATGGATTACTTTTATGCTGCCAAAGTGCTGGCACCTGTGTACTTCTGTTATAAGGACCTGACAGAGCTCTATCTTCTAAATATCTTCATTTGTGTTCTGCTGAAGAAAGATAGTCATACACACACGGGAATATATTTGGCTTGAACATTGGGGGTTGCAGCGTGAAGCATGAATATGTTTCCATTGATCATGGTATAATTATTGGAGGGAGGGGATCTACACCCCTGCATACACATCTGGGATGGCATCAGGGTAAGTGAATAATAATACCTTTCTTTTTTGGGAGAACTATTCCTTTAACAAGTTTTAAGGTGGCGCTGAGGCCAAAACAGAGCATTTCAGGCAGAGGGCCAGAGACAGAGTGGAAAATTATTATATATCACTAAATTATTAATGTTTTGTTACAAAAAGAACTTCACTAACATTATCAGTGGACTTCCAGGAAGATAATAAAACTAATATATATATATATATATATATATATATAAATAAAGATAATTTCATGACCCCTTTAAATCAATATGTACTGCCTTCATATCATACGATTAGTACAAAGTTAACCATTGTGAAGGAAATCTAAATATTAATCAAGGGTAACACAAGAAGTACAGTTGGTTTAATGAAAATATTGGAGACCAATTGGGGGTGTTTCTGTGGCTTCTCCCTGTGCAGGACAGAGCAGGACTACAGTTGCTATTATAAAATCTTCTTCAGAGAGGAGATCCTTGCCTTGATTAATGAGCAGTTAATTCAGAAAGCCCTGGGGGTTATTTCTGCTAAATGATGGGTATGGGTGTTATTGTGCCAACCTCGGCACATGGTTAATACCCCTATTAAGTAGACCTATAGCTACACAATGTGTATTTGTGCGTGTATGTTTGAATGAAAATGTCAAAGAATGGATTGAGCTAAACACATTAATGAACATGAAATACTACTCTTGCACATTTTCACATATAACATATTTCAAGTAAAAGGAAAGCAACATTGCCAAACAAAAGTACCACTGTAAACTACTGGATAAGATTAAATTCTGATTTATAAAAAATGGAGTGTTAAAGTGTAATTTAAAACAAAGGAAGAAAAACAGGAAAAGCAGGTAACAACTGAAACACCAGGTATAACAGCAGAAGCAGATTATAAATAAGAGACATTCATTGCTGTTCCTGTATGACATGTAACTTTCAGAACATGGTCCCTAAAGACTCCATAGGCATGAGAAAATCTTACTTGACCACCATAACTGCGGGTCTCTAATTCATAGACCAGTAAGCAATAAAAATAATATACAATATATTACATTTGGAAAATGATTTGAAGCAGACAAGAAATTAGCTTTGAGCAAATCACATAGGCCTAGCATTACATCAGTCATCTGACTATGAGCACCACAGATCTTAATTGGAGCCAACAGAAAGTGAGGTTAACCATAAACTTACTAGACATCCTGTTCACTAATCCACATCATGCTCCGTCCACTGCCTGATGTTGGAAAAATATTCAACATCTTATGGAAAGACAGCTTTGTTATGAAACATAAGAGCTATGATCAGTCACGAGGCAAAGCTCTCCAGATCACTGTGATCAACACTGATATGGGTGGACAGCATGTCTCTTTTGACTCTAGTTAAGGGAGTGAAAACAGAGAGGAGGATCTGCCCATATCGTGGAGTCAGCACTGGAGAAAGCATCTGCAATTTGTCTTAATAAAAGACACATTTTTGAGAACATTTTGGAAAAAACAAGACTAGAAATTATAAGCTTAGTAGACAATTAGTACATAAAAGCACCAAGACATTAGAAATATAGATGTAAAATATAGTTGTGCATTCGGCTGCATCATTCAAGTTCATCATTAGCCATTTTAGCTTACTTTCTCACACTTGGAGAGACTGGCGTGCCTGTAAGTATGCTGAACATTTCATTTCTTTGGCATATAAAACAGATCTGCATTATTGGGCCAATTCTCTCCATTTCAATCTACACCAATCTCTCAGTACTTAATTTCTCACTCTCTCTTTCTCTGCTTTAAGATGCTATTAACTGCCAGCATTACAAAATCCATGAAACACAGCTTTTAAAGGCCAAGTTGGAAATCATTGAAGGAATATTCCAGGTTCAATACAAGTTAAGCTCAATCGAAAGCATGTGTGGTATAATTGTGATTCCCACAAAACATGATTTCTACATATAGCTTAGAATTTTATAGAAGCACTTACATTCATACTTCTGTTAAAACTCATGTATCATTTGAGCTGCAAAGTGGTTTAAATAATTTTTACAGTTGTTTTAGGGTTTGTTGACATTACATCATCATGAAAAGTTGTAAAATTGGATATAACTTTACACAGAAAAGGTTAGTAATCGATTTTTTCACACTAAAATCATGTTAACACATATTGTTTATGTCTTGTGGATATACCTTTTTTAGTAATTTTTTTTTTTGTAAATTCTTTTCTCCCAATTCGGAATGCCCAATTCCCACTACTTAGTAGGTCCTCGTGGTGGCGCGGTTACTCGCCTCAATCCGGGTGGCGGAGGACAAGTCTCAGTTACCTCCGCTTCTGAGACAGTCAATCCAGGCATCTTATCTCATGGCTCGTTGTGCATGACACCGTGGAGACTCCCAGCATGGATGCTCATGCTACTCTCCGCAATCCAAACACAACTTACTATGCGCCCCATTGAGCGTGAGAACCACTAATCGCGACCACGAGGAGGTTACCCCATGTGACGCTACCCTCCCTAGTAACCGGGACAATTTGGTTGCTTAGGAGACCTGGCTGGAGTCACTCAACACACCCTGGATTCGAAATCGTGACTCCAGGGGTGGTAGTCAGCGTCAATGCTCGCTGAGCTAACCAGGCCCCCTTGTGGCTATACTTTTAAAATAGTGTGTAGTTTAATGTTTACAGATTGGCCCCATTCACCATTGTAAGTACCTCACTGTGATCCAGATTTGTATTTTTTTAAAGAAAAGGAGGGGCAAGTCAAAAATATTTTTTTTGGAAATCAATATTATGCCACAAATTCTGTCCATTAAGCTTAACTTGTATTTAACCCAGAACATAAGACTTAGGGTTTCCAAATGCTAACCCATGCACACCCTAAACACAAGTATGGGAAATGGTAGGATTATGCCCTTATTATGTTTCTACTTTTGTTTTATATCATTATAACTGACTGGAGAGTCCACAAAAACGAACAAGATGTATTAAATATGAAGTTCTGAATTTGTTTCTTTCCCTCACCTGCATAAATGGAATGCAAAACAAGGATATATAATTCAAATGTGAGGGTATTAAACATCCATTTATTGCTGTTTGGATTACAGTAAGAGCTCTACGGCAGGACGGACTATCATTATCACAAATGTAATTTGTCAACCAGGTCACATTCTGCGAATAAACTGTGATAAAAATGAGTAAAGTCATAAAAAAATCCTATATTTATTTAAATTAAAGGCAAATTACACAAAGTTGTAGTGGGAATGATCAACAACTTCTGTAAGTGGAAGCAGAAATTGTAGAACTAAATGCAAAAAGGAACTACGGAAATTCGCAATGATGCAGCACTGGTACTCTTATATCAGATCAATGCAAATGAGACTGGATCATAAAACAATCAAATCCAGTGGAGCACAAGAGTTGTTTACTCTCTCTGTGTGCTAACTGAGTGTACATGCTTTAACCTACATTTTACTGTCAAAAAATGCATTATCAAATGTGTCATTATGTTTTGCATGACTATGTTGCATGTGTCTTTTTAGTTGCTCTACCTGATGAGGTGCATCTCTTCATACGCGCGCCCCCGCTGAAAAAGATGTAGTATATCAAATAACGGGAGCGACCCTTCCTTCAGCCACAATAAAGAGGACGGGCAGACCCTTGGGCACTCTTTATGTCGTGCTTCTCAAACTTACCCTACTCATGCCTTCCAGATATACGTCAATAGAGTTTAATACGCTACTTTACGGGCTATTTTGCACACTTTTCACGCCTGAGCTCAATCATTATTAAATTACTGGCTAACAGGAGCGCGCAGCCTGTTTTGTTCATGAAACCTTTATGTGAACTCCAAAAACAAACACTTATAAAAGGATAAGTGTACTAATTAAAATAAGACTACATAAAATAAAGTACAATAAATAAAAAATAAAAAATAAAAAAATAAATAACTCTGAGTGAGACAACCTACCAAAACAAACCAACCGCCTGTCTATTTATAGCCATATTAATTACTCAAGAGTGTTTCACTACAGACCTGTTGATGGGTTTTTTTAGCCTGTCTTTTTTGCTAATTGTTACAAACAAGACAAAAGTCACTTGTGAACTTACGCATGACTGAAATCATGTTTTAAAAGCCGAAACACCCCAACAAAATGCCCCCGTGCTGTTAACAAATTTGGCAACTTACCCGAAGGCTACTTTTCAGCGATGTTTCGGAGTTATTTCCAAACTGTACTTTGTGAATAAACAAGTGTCGTCAAAGAATCTCAACAAACATATCTGGACAAACGAATGAGTTGCGTGAAGAGAAAGCGCTCCCGCGTACCTCTATCACTCACGCTCACTCACGCGCGCCTCGAGCTTACATTTGTCCTGACCTGCAGCTTCCGGGCGACGTGAGTCTACTCTTAAAGGGCCAAAGCATAAGAGCACTACCATCTCGCCTTCTTGATCATGATGAGAGGAATCTTTTTGATGTTGATGTGAACTCCTGGAAATGTTACCAAAAAAAAAAAAAAAAAATCACTCAATTGAAATTGTTCATTTGAAACCCCAAGAAATTGTGTGCCCAAAAAAATCTTATTGACAAAACAGTTGCTCCCTTATAGAGCACAACAGTCTGTTTCCAGAAGTGAAAATCCCATTCATTTTTTCCATGGACAAATTGATTTTCAACGATAACATATAAACCTTTAAAGACAGACCTACCGTGAACTCCAAGTTTGTTCATCGATGGTGTACGCCTTTTTTTGACACCATCAGTCAAATTCATTGTTTAATAATCTTGTTTATTCGCTGAATTTCTGGTGAACAACTACACTGCCCATGGTCCAGCAGAGAAAGATTGACCAATCAGAGAACCATTACCAACAAAGCCCGCCAAACAAGTCAAGCAGCGAGCGCCAACTTCCATGACGCACTGTGAATTATGCAATCGAGTCACCCTCAAACTACCTGCATATTTGCATGTATCTGAATATTTAGCAGTAAACTTCAAATATATAGTTTTTATACTTATAATCAACAACCTAAAAACAATAGTTTTATATATTTCCATAGTTTTTATTAGATAACCTCATGCGCAATGCTTCATGGGATTGTAGTTCGTACCATCGTGAAACACGATAAGTAAATTGTCTTTTACCTTTGTCTTTTTGTCCTATTTTCAAATATTTTTTTGTTTTAAATCAAAGTTTGTAATCTTGTGATTCACCTCAGAGCTGGTTGGTTTTGGTTCATGGCTTAGAACTCTTTTATGAAGGATTTTATGAAAAAATTAATGGGAAGAATACTTTTGGAACCCAGTCGGCTGAAAAGGTGGACAAGCTCTGTTGCTCTCTATTATCAGTCTTTTCATTATTCATTATGTTGAATGAATACTGACTGGAAGATACATCATTGTGGCTTGCAACTAAAGTCCCTGCAGTGCAAATTCAGAGAAATAAAGACATCTTTGTATTCAGAGAGCTGAAGTTTGATAAGACAGTGACTGAATAGAAACGTGAATTGTGAAAACATTCTGTTATCCAAGGGTACTAGGATGAGATCTTTGGGGGGTTCTCTCGTTTTGCCGTCCGACCAGGGAAGAGGGTGCTTGGTCATTTCGCCACCCAAGCTTTCTAAACTTTTCTGTGTAAAGTTATATCCAATTTTACAACTTCGTTGATATGACAATGTAATGCTGTAAACCATGTAATCCCGTTAAACAAGAATTTAAACAACTTTAGAGCACAAATAATGCTCAAGTTTTCACAGATGTTGTCTATGTGCTTTTACATTTCTGCCTTTAAACCCTCCAAAAATGGGCTTCATTTTTTTCCTTGTAAGTGCCTCACTGTAACCTTGATTTAGCGTTTTTTTTTTTTTTTTTTTTTTTTAAAGAGGGATGAGTCGAATGTATTTTTTATGGTAATCAACATTTTGCCAAAAATGCTGTCAAATAAGCGTAACTTTTTTATTGAACCCGGAATATCCTTTAAATTTATGGAACATCTGAAATATGAGACTCAAACCATGAGACCCACCTTAACCCTAGTTGTGTGGATTAACTAAATACAGCTGTTGAACACTGTAAATAAAGTTGTTGTGTAAAATGTCATTTCACATGCATCAGAAAGAAATTTGTTTGCATTTCCATTTGGCATTTTGATACATAGAAAGCAGATGTGACCTGGGTCAGGGATTTTAGTCTTTATGCTTGCTTGATGACATTGCGTAAGTCTCTATAAAGCACACATAAACAATACAGTTCATACTGCATCAATAAAAAATAATGCATGGTGCTTTATCATAAATATGACATTTATTAGTTTCTTGTTTTCTGTTCTGTTTTGAAGCTGAGAAGACAAAGAGATGTTGAAATAGAAAGAGAAGAAATAAAACACAATAAAATAAGAAAACCATTAACCGCAACCTTTTGAAAATGAAAATAATGATACAGCATATATCAGTTCTTGTTTTTCCGCCAAGGATTGACCAACAATTCTCTTTTGACTTAGGCTGTTGTAATGTCACCAGTGCACTACGGTGGTCAAAGAGGCTTTGTTCATTAGCTACGGGCAGTGTCTCATATCCCCAGTGTCTGAGAAAGTGACATATGAAGGAAATAAATGGCCAGACAGAGACAAAGCCGTCCAGACACACACTGAGAATCTGAGAATAAACTCAAATAACAAAGACATTTGATGTGGTGCCACAGTCACACAGAGAAATATATTGTACATGTAAATCGCCAACTGCTAAAGAAACAAGTTTGTTAACTTTTCATTGTAGCAAACTTTTTCCATTTCTGAAACTTACACTCAAAGTAAACTTTTTATAACTCTTTTACAAGCACACATACATATTATTATACTCTTTTTTTTTTTTTATCAGAACAGAAAAACAATGCTTTATGCAGCAAAGATAATTACAGTACGTCACACAGACAGAACACAAGTTCTGTTTAGACAAGCCCACCTCACTAATTTAGTGTTATTTCAGTTTCAGCAATTGTGTAAAAGCTTGATCGAAAATTAACCAGTTTTTCAGAGTACCGCAATCAAATGTCATGAAAAGGATTACAGGGTCAGACAGGGTCAGTGGTTTTAATATATTTTATAAAGTGGATTTACAGTAAAAAAAAAAGGACTTAAATATGTATCCCACCCACATTTATCATATCACTTTTTAAGATATGGATTTAACCACTGGAGTGTTATGGATTACTTTTATGCTGCTTCTGCTTTCATGATCTTCAGATTTCTACATTTACCAGACACTTTTATCCAAAGCAACTTACAGTGCCCTTATTACAGGGACAATCCCCCTGGAGCAACCTGGAGTTAAGTGCCTTGCTCAAGGATACAATGGTGGTGGCTGTGGGGATTGAACCAAAGACCTTTTGCTTACCAGTTTAGTGCGTTAGTCCACTATGCCACCACCACTCCGTTTCTAACCCACAATTCACTTGCATTGAAAGGACCAACAGAGCTGAGATATTCTTCTAAAAATCTTCAGCAGAAGAAAGAAAGTCATACACATCTGGGATGGTATGAGGGTGAGTAAATGATGAGAGAATTTTCATTTTTGGGTGAACTATCCCTTTAAGTGAAAATGCGTTTTACATGTTCTACTTATATCAGATCCTAGATGAATGTAGCCACAGGTTAGACCAGTCAGAAGAGGGAAATGAGGAACAGTTGATCAGGTAAAGATGCCTTTCAAGAAATAAAATAATGAGGCAAACACACATTATTGAAAAGACCAGTTATCAAGTCATTTTATTTGTATAGTGCCTTTCACAATGAGCATTTCAAAACATTTCATGGAACTATGTGAGTGTAGCAGTGCTTATTCTTGTGTATATGTGTCCAAATTATGTTGCCCTTTGTGTATCTTGTTAAGTCTCTTAATGTTCTATTTTACAATTAATTTATTTTACAGCATCTTGGTAAACAATTGCAGTTTTTTTAAATGTGTTACTGTATATAAATACTGACTGTCTGACAAAAGCAGCTTTACAGAAAGTTATGCCCAATGTCTTAAAATGTCTTAATGTACACATGCCAATATAATTTAGCTATATAGCATGTGTAAAGCATGTCATGTGTTCAATGGAGATGTTAAGGCGTCCACAGAAATAATTAGTTGTTTTGTTTCTGGCTTATGTGGATATAGAACAGGGTGTGAGGGACAGGGTGAGCAGGCATTTCAGATTACCAGGTAAGAATTGTAATTTTCTGAAAGGGAAGTTATTTTGATATTACACATTATACAAAAATATTTGAGTATGCTATAAATATGAATTTCTATTAATCTGTGCATTAATTTTAACTGTTATTATGCACTGTGTAGTGTGTTGTAATGAAACAATCTTTTGATCATAAATGCAATATATAGTACACGGATGGGCTGATGGCTGACAGGGTATTAACCTATAGATGTTAATGGTGCAGTCTTGTTATTATTATAGCATAAGGATAAATTAAACTTGCATTATTTCCCAATGTTAGTACTAACTCAGATAGATAGACAGAGAAGCAGAGAGAAATTAACCAGCGACATCTTTAATGTTACAAAGTTATTTAAAAAAATAAAAAATAAATTACAGGGAAACATGCCCTGGGAACCCCCCATTGTTCAAAACAAATTGCCATTGGCAGAAGCGATAATGCCCTTTAAAATGTTTGCAAAAATTCAGGGCTAGGCATGACCAAAAATTAGATTCATTTCACTCATTATTTCAACACATATCCAAGTTGATAAGAAAGCAAAATACAGTAATTAGGTTACACTGCAAATGCGAGTAATGAAAAATTCACACACTAGAAGAGTTTCAGTGCATCTTCAAAACATACTTATTCTCATTACTCCTTGCTCATGAAAGTTGATTGAGATTTTGAGACATTAGCCACAGAGAGATTGAGAGATTGGTTGACACTGAACTCTCTCAATATATGGTAAATAATCATAGTAAAGTAACTGTGGAATGAAAATAAACTTATTCCCAAAACTGTTCCCCAAAATCATATGCATGTAGATATGAGATATATATATTCTCTTTTTTTGTTAGATTTTAGTTTGTAAGGTTAATTTCTCATTTAACAGTGATTGATATTGATTGACCTTTACCTAAACAGTTTTTCCTTGCCATTGTGACAATATTGTCACAGCTGGTTCGCTCCCTGGGGGTTTATAAAGCACTTTGCTTAATAAGGCAGCTTTGGGACATTATGTGTTGTCAAAAGTGCTATGCAGATAAATCAAATTGATAAAAAAAAAGAAATAACAATAATACAATTTTGTCTCTAGTCTTATATGCCTCAACTCACTTCACTGTGATAATGATTGCAAGTGTTTTGAAATCAAGCAACAAACTAGCCAGCTCGCTAAGTCATTGTGACTGCTATAGATGGCTTTATTTGTCGATTAAAGCAACTCTTGAATATGTAAATCAATTCCATGCAACACAGTGAAAAGCATGAATGCTGTTGCTTGGGAGCACCATTTAAATAATAAAAATAACAAACATGAATTATTCAATTGCTTTACACTTAGTGATAATCACATTGACGGCCCCTTGAACACAGCACACTGTACAACCCAAGCTCTTAGACGCCTTGTTGTTTTTATTCTTTCTGAGACTGCATGTCAGAAAGAAACAGAGGGCACGATACAAGGGAAGAGGAGGAAGAGATCTCCGCAGAAAGGAATGAAGAAGCACATAAAAATTGAAATGAGGGTGACAACAACAGAACTTATTACATGGGATGCTGTAGATGAGTCTCTGGGTTAGAGGAGAGAGCGAGAGGCATATACTGTGTAAAAGATGGGTGTTCTATTTTGCCTACAACAATGAATCTCCATGCAGTTTGGATTTATGTGTGTTAGATGCTATTAGATCAGGCATAACTTGGAAGTGAGAAGAAAAAAAGCCTAATAAAAACCCCAATGGATCCAGGTTACAACACACTACATTATCGAGATAATGGGGAAAATACATCCTTTGAGGTAGAAAACTATGAATCATGGGATCTAGTTGACTGGAGAAATACGAAACTTGATGGAGTATGTCTTGTTGACTGCTTGTTCTTGGCAGTTTGCTTGCACACCCGTCTCTCTCAACTTTATGATGCATTAATCTCACAAGGCCAAAAAACAACATGGTTGCTGGGGTTCTCTGTTGAACAAAGAAAATGAGATAAGAACCGTGATGTTCCACCCATCTAGTTTAAAATGGACTTTAAAAGGTGAAGCATGTAATTTTTATGCCACTAACATTACCTAACGGAAATAATGACTTTTCAAACAGGTTTCCTGTAAACTCCCATGGTTTTCTATTGGTCGCATGAACAGATGTCCCGCCCCAAACTCACGCCATTGGCTGAGCCAATATTGCTGTGCCAGGCTGATCGAGATGCTTTTCAATGTTTTGAAAGCACCATGTAGCCACAGTGTTTACACTTTTCAGTGGACTCAACCCACAAATGACTTTCTTACAGTTTTCTCTGTGTATTTAGCTGTGATAGGTGAAATAATTTTAACATTGAAAAAATTATACACTTTACCTTCAAATTACAATTCCTGAGTTCAAAGATTAAAAGTTCTAAACTTATACTTCAGCTCTTTTGAGTCTTACAACCTTGAACCTTTTTGAAAAAGGTTAGCATATTAAAGAATAGCATATTAAAACAATGGAAAACATTTGTGAAATGATATGTAAAATAATCTTGGCACTGTATTACACATTACCTAAACAAAGACAGTACATTACTGTAGGTAAAGAGCAATGCATTCCATATGGGCAATTCACCCCATGTCTCAGATGACTAAAATGACTGAATTGGTAATGGAGCACGTCTCATATGATCTTTGTGATAATACAAATTGAGAAAAATTGTATCAGTAAATGTTTTATGTTCATGCTCAGCAGAGTCAAATATCTGTGTCCCTGCTGAGGCAAAGCTTGCACTGACCTAATAGAATGCAAAAGGAAAGAATGTAAAGGCTATGAATATGAACCCCTCCCCCACCAATTGAGTTAGACATCATAATAACAGTATTGCTCAAATATAACATCCCTGTGGCTTTATTGTCTTTACGTCAAATGGTCTCATCCAGTTTCAACTTTCGAATATGCATTATTTAGTCAAGCCCCTTGAGAGGCTGAATACAGAAAGAACTCATCCTATGTTGCCTCCGGTTACTCTCACTTAATAATTTAAAGACATCCACCAACTCACTCATATAAACAAAGATAAAAACTTAGATAAGGAGAAAACGAGAAACTAGCAAATAGGAAAAAAATAGAGAGAATGAGCGAGAGATTGACCCTCTCTCTACTTTTAAATGGAAAGATATTGTCGATCTATTAACAATACACTGGTTATGGCTCTGGTTATGTTTCATCCACTACAAAAAAAAAAAAAAAAAAAAAATGCGACTTCAGCTGTGAACACAGATATAAATAATTACGTTTACTGAGTGTTGTCTAAAAAGAAAAGGGAAAGAGAAGGAGATTCTTTTCTTTTCTGTGAACATTTATTGTTTGTGTTTGTGATCATTTAAATGGTAACAGATACAAATTTGGAATTTATGGTGTGTTAGAGAACAATTGCATTAGAGATGGAGAAAAGACCAGCTTAGTTGGTTACCAGCATATATTGTGTTTTGGATGCTGGTGTGCCCACCAAGCTTCTTAACCAGCAACAGCATATCTATTGCTTGACCATCACCAAACCAGCACATACCAACCTGGACCAGAATGGAAATTAAGCAATGCAATGTCTCATTGTACTGTAAATGTAAGGGATTTGGAAGGTTCTCACAGCAGAATTAACAAGGAGGGGCTTATCCAGAAGTTTGGCACATGCAAACATACACCCATAGACCCCTGAGAACAGACTAGCATCTGTAGGCTGTTTGGTGAATGTTGCACAATGCTTTGTTTACAGTGCAGTGTTTATTGCGTATCTAAGTGATAATGATAATGATTGACACCCTGCAGGTGTGTTTGAGGGATTAGGAAAGTAATTTGGTGGGGAGGGGGAGGGGGTAGAAACAGTAAAAAATAAATAAATAAATAAATAAATAAATAAAACAATTATAAAAGATTAAAAGCATATGCTAGAAATGTTGGTAACAGTTTACAATAAGGTTCCATTCGTTAACATTAGTTAATGCATTAGGTATCATGAACTAACATTGAACAATTTATATATATATATATATATATATATATATATATATATATATATATATATATATATATATATATATTTACAGCATTTATTAAACTCTTTTTAATGTTAGTTAATAAAAATACAATTGTTCATTGTTATTTCATAGTGCTTTAACTAATGTTAACATATACAACATTTGATTTAAATTAAATTAATAAATGCTTTAAAAGTATTGTTCATTGTTAGTTCATGTTAACTAATGTTAACGAATGGAACCTTACTGTAAAGTGTAACCAAAATGTTTATTCCACCATGCAGCCACAAATATTCTTTTGATGAAAGGAAGTTACCAGTCAACAGTTTAATCAGTTAAAGAAATAAAAACTGTTTACTTGTGAAGTGCCTGCCCACTTTTTCAGCCATCTTGGTTCCTGAAGTATTTTTCCCATTCATTTTTTCCTAAGGTTTTATAAAATTCTTCATAAAAGAGTTCTAAGCCATGAACCAAACCAAAAAGCTCTGAAATGAATCACATAATTACAAACTTTGATTTGAAACAAAATGTTTTTGAAAATCGTCTTTAACGAGGGAATGAACTACAATCCCATGAAGCATTGCAAATGACATAATCGAATTGAATCAAACGATGAAAAATATAAAACTATTGATTATAGGTATAGAAACAATATATTTTAAGTTTATTGCAAAACATTCAGATATTTACTGTACATTCGTGAGACCAACTAAATTTTCCACAATGCTTCTTGGGAGTGGGCAATCGCTGCAGAACTCTTTTTGCCGTGAATTATTTGCCGCAATTCTTTGATGGATCTTTCCTTTCAGAATCACGAGTAGTGTAGTTCTTTACCAGGAATTCAGCTATTATTAAAAAAAATGTAGTTGAAATAACATGGACTGATAGCTTCAACAGAAGCATATACCATCGATTGACAACCTCAGAATGACCAGTAGATCTCTCTTCAAAGGTTTATAAGTCATTCTTCAAAACCAATTCCTCTAAGGAGAAAATGAATGGGATTTTTACTACTATAGTGCCCTATACATGTCACAAGTACAATAACTTTAAACTTTATCCAGAGCTGGCAAGAAAGAAATGTCTCTTTGGGTGCATTGGGACGAGAACCCACATCACAATTGCATTTCTCTGCTTTAATCTGATCAGATCCAATATAAAATGCAATTTGGCAGTGAACATTATTAAATCACACTGGACACAGTGCTGAGTAGGATAACAAAGATTCAGTTGTACTGTTATCTAGATCTGGATTGAAACGCTGACAGTTAGTACTTCCTCAGTTGCCAGTGGTGAGTGAGCACTCTAAGATTTCTCTGAAGGGTTGCTTAGGTAGTTAGATCAAATGCATTAGACAGATATGGCTTGAGAGAGCATTGACAATGAGGGGGCTCTTTCTGTGTCTATCTAATTGGAATGAGCTCATGGCCATTTACTGTTGGCTGATTGCTCAGCTAAGGGTTAGCTGAGGAAAAGGCCACTGGCTCTGGTTCAGTCGGCGGAAGGTAATTCTTTAGCTTAACAATTTCTTCCCATAACATGAGACAAAACACACACCCACAAACACTCATCAACTGACAATTTCGCCAGTGACTGTAATTGAACTTGGCTGGCAATTTATGTTCCTGACCTTTTGAAGTAACAGAGGGGCATGTGAAGGGGCAGACAGACTGACAGAGAGAGAGGTAAAAGATTTACAATGAACCACTGAGGGTTCTCAACAAGTGAGAATAGAAAAGGGCATCCAACACTGTAGGGAATATACAGTATATTCAGTTCATACTGAATCTAATCTGATGTCCACTGTGTGCTATCAAGAATCATTAGAGGATTTTAATTATTGGAACATTATGCCTACAAAAAAACCCATGATGCCCCTTGATGAGCATTCGATTGGACAAAAATCTGTGTAGTGTAGGGTGAGTCATCAATATTTTTAGTCCATTTTCCCAGAAGAGAAAGACTGTTAATTTTAAATGTTTATCTGCTAAAAGTTAGTTGTGTCAACTTTTAGAAGTACACAAGCATATAGATGGCTTCAAAGCTAATAGACAAGGACTAAAAGCCACAAAACTCAAATTATGATTTCATGGGGTCCTTAAGTGTCAAGCAAACTAACAGGGCAATGTCAAAACAGCTTCAAAAAGGTCCAAAAAGCAGACAAAAGCAGCATAAAAGTAATTTATATGACTCCAGTGGTTAAAACCATACCTAAGAAATGGATATATATTTAAGTCCTTTTTTACTATAAATCTCCACTTTCACTTTCAGAAGTGAAAGTGAAACTAAACAGGCACCACGTGATTTTCAGATGTGAAAGTGGAGATTTATAAGAAAAAAGGTCTTAATTATTGATCAGTTTCTCACCCACACTTATCATATTGCTTTTGAAGATATGGATTTAACCATATGCTGCTTTTATCTGCTTTATAGACCTTCAGATGAACTATCCCTTTAAGACTTATATATGACTTTTAGTAAGTCATATACTACTTTTATGATGCTTTTATGAGGCTTTTTTCCCTTCTTGGAGCTTGATAGCCCGATCCCTGTTCTTTTTCACTGTATGGAAGCATGCTCGAGCAGCTCAGACATTCTGATTAACCTCTCATTTGGTGTTTCACTGAAGAACGAAAATCATACAGGTTTGAGGGAGGGAATGTTGTCTTGAAATGTCAGAGTTTTAAAGTAAACCTGTCAGACATGAATGAATGTGAATCAGTTTGACTGATTATTTAATGCATGTTTGATGAGTTCCAACCTTACTCCAATACAGCAAGTATTCCAGATTTCAAAGTGAAAGTGGGAAACAAAATTAGTTGGAAGACTTTTGGATAATGAGAAAAAGGTTTTCTTTATGACTTGATGTTTGTTCAACGAATGTGTGTATGATTATAGTTTATAGTTTTGTTTAAAGGATTGACGTTTATATATTAACACATGAATTGAATGCATTATGAGAGACTAAATGAGTCTGAAAAGTATTATGGGCACTGCATCATATTTTTTTCAGAAAAATGTTTTTTCATTTTTTTTTTTTTTATCTTAACACGTGAAATGTGCTTTTTGCATCACTCTTTGTATAACCTTCAATGAGGAAACATAAATGATGAGGAGCACTGGAATTGTTTCTTATCACCTTTCAATATTACGAAATAAACAAATAAAATCTGGTTATGAAAAAAAGAAAAAAAAAGAACCACAGTCCATGCAAGGAGTTTATTATTGAGCAATCAGCTATAATGTACAAAGGAATTTCCTTCTAAACAATTCGTTCACATTCACCCAATACTTCAAAGACACAAGTACTGTGGTGCACAGTAAACACTTCTCTTTCTGTAAAATACTCTAAAAATAGCTTGTTTTGATTTTAAATATTTTTCAAAGCTTTAGCTGGATAAAAATGTGCACAAAGTTATATAATGAATATATTTTTAATGTAGTACCAAATGCAGTTGTATGCAAAACCTTTTTCCTGACCTCAGTTTACATCTCATGCAGAAAAGCCAAATCAATTCCAACCCATACAAAATAATCATATACAGTTTCTGTATGAAAATAGAAAAAGATATTACATGCCATATACGTTATATGCAACAATTTAATCATCTGTTTTGAAAAAAAAAACAAAAAAAAAAATGTACAAAATGGTAGAAACAATCAAGAACTAATTACAGCAATAATTTTATGCCAACTTACAAAAAATGTGATGAATGCATGTCTTGTTATTACTATTATATATATATATATATATATATATATATATATATATATATATATATATATATATAAATATATGTATATATATAAATAATGCAAATTATTTATGGCCTGTATCTATGTATGAATTAAAAAAATGTTTTACGCCTATGGCAAATGGCAATATTAACATACTACAGCAACATTATGGCATTTATACTGTTCATCCATAGTAAAAATAATAATCATGTTCTGACCAAATAGAAGCAATGACTTTTATGAACTTTTTGGTCGAGCCCACTATTTCCAGTCTTTGGATGTGCTAGTTACTTAATGTTTACTTAGATTTATTTTCTGTCCACTTTGGACTGCAGTTAGAAAACAACGTGATGGAAATATCATCAGAGGAACTGTTGTCCATCTCAATTTTGTATAAAAAGAAACCAAACAATAACAAAAGTATACTCTCTATATTAGTGAGCTTTCGGAACTGAGATGGACTTTTTAAGAATAACGTAGATTGCTTCATACATTATATGAAATAAAATGCATAAACACAAAACATAATATTTTTTGACATTTGTGCAACAAAAGGCACACCGCACCCCACAATAAAAGACTCATTCATTGCGAGAGTTATACAGGATATTAGACACATTAAACATTTTCAGATATGTTATATTCCTAATGATTGTAAGCAAGCAAACAAATTCACAAGGTAAAATAGAAAATACTTCTTTGAATATATTTTTATATGTACAGTTTGTTGATAGCTTGATAAAAATAAATATATATTTTTTTCTTTTTTGATTGCATTTTGTGGTGAGATAATGCATTCTCAGATTTCTACTCCAAAAAGCTCAAACTGAATATGAGATACGAAAACTCTTTGAGAAGTAACTACTGAAAATGACTAATGAAGTCACTGCAGTTAAGATTAAATTAGCAGGAAACCAATATTTCACACAAAATATCCTTTAATCTTTGTCTCTGTTCAGCTTTCTTCCTAGCTGCCTACTTTGGGTAAAATGAGTACTGTGTAAAAGTTGCCTATGCCATAATTTTCTTTAAAAAAATAATAATAATAATTATATGTATATACACACAGTATATACATCTATATATAATTATGTTATATTGCAGCTTTAACACATTTGACATAAATGGATTCTCCCAACTGTAAAACATACTGTATAATGCACACTTTCTTTCTAATGTTTCTTCAAAAAATAGTTAGCTCTGTGATTTAAAGCACAGTATTATGTAACTGATCCAGCTGCTACCTCATCAGTCCAGTTCATTGCTTTGATACATCAAGGCCTCTCTTCTTTCTCTCATTGGTAATACTGCAGAAAATGAGAAGTGCTTTAATGTCTTTCTTGTCATTGCTGCTTAATGGCACAATGATACTGTGTTCTGTGAAAGTTCAACAGAACTCCATCATTTGCTGGTGCAGAATAACTTTAGAAAATTTGTGAATCATAGATTGATTTGAAGCTATTTGTGACATTTACGTGATATACATTATACATTCATATCCAATTGATAGATAAGTTCGCTTTTCCAGTCATGAACAGCTCATAAAAGTTAAAATTTGTCTTAATGAGTGGCATGAAGTCCATCCACCTGCTTATGAACTTCTGTGACTGTAGTCTATGTCATCTCCAGTTATGTTTAAGATGAGTTTTCCAGTAAGGTTACAGGGTTTGCTCTTACAGTGTCTAAATTCATACTCTCTCCACACGACTGGGGTCATATGCATCTGAGGACAAACACAAGATACATTAAAGATTCTGACACAGAACCAATGGAGAAGATGGATATATAACTTTAATATGTCTACTAGAAAAACAGATCTCAAACTTTATTGACAAATCAAACAAAATTTGTTTTACTTTATTAAACAGAAAATGAGTCTGCAAGGACTGTTTAAGTCCATTATCTGCTTCTGGCTGATTTGTGATGGTAATGAGAATAATAAATCAGACCACGCTTCCCTCTTGTGGTGAACAAAACACATTACAGAGGATTATGGCTAGTTATTGTGGCCTAGTAGCTCATAATGATAAAGATATGTAAGGGGAATAATAATGACTATTTCCACTGGCCAAAAGTAACTTGATTGCCATGCAATACCATATAATCCTGAAGGTGACTTCTCCCAGGACACTACATACAAGGTCCTTTACACAATACTTACAGCACATAAAACAAAACCCTAATACTGAAAGCAGACAGGTAACATTTGTTCAGCAATGTCAAACTAAGGTATAGGTAGGCTGGCTAATTGTAAACTGAACTTAATAAATTTATGTTTTAAATTTAAATTAACTATTAAGAAACACAAATATGAAGCTAAGATGTATCTACTCATTCATAAAGCTAACGATATCTATAATTTAAAAAAAATTATAAATGTAACTATAATTTTAGAATTGGTATTTTTTTAAAAAATTAAAAAAATCAACCCAGTTCGAATGTTAAAATTCTCTCCAATACCTTATATGCCTGATTATGTGTTATCTTTTCCCTTTAAAAATAATAAGAATCGTAGTAGTAGTACAGTAGTAGCATTCTATGTTACCAACTACAAGAATTTAACTCTTGCACAGTCTATGAATGACAACATTTGCATATATATTCTTCTGAAGCACTACACTGAATGTTTCAATCTGTGATGAGCAAAATTGTTAACTGTGGTTGACTTTAACTTGTTAAATTATACACCAAAAATAGTGTATATGGCTTCTGATTTTACTTGCTATTTTTCTTAGCTATTTTAGGTAAAAGAATCATGTACTGACCTGACATAGACAGATTATCATCATCCTCGATTGTAGACATTGTATTATCCATGAATCCTTGCGGCAGAGTGATCTCTCTCTTTGCTACTTTGCCACTGCGGGGCTGTGGGATTGGACGAGCCATAGACTTCAATGGCTGTCTTGATTGCTCTTGTATTAGCTCATCTGCTGACACATTCTCTTCCTCCTGAACCTTTACTTCATCTTCATGTTGTGTATAACTGGTTATGTCATTTTTCTCTTTTTCTTCCACCACATTCTCAATGTATTGGTCCTTTTCCTCCAATATTTTGTTCTCTTGAGCTGATTCTGACAGTTCTTCTTCTCGCTCTTCTTCTGAGCACCATTTTTCCTCTGTCTCTTTGGCCAAGGTGATCCTGGTCACAGTTCTCACTAATGACTGAGAGTTTTCTTCCTTTGTATAGGCACTGTACTCCAGAAATGCTTGATCATTTGTGGGTGAAGGGGGCAGAGGAGATGGGGAATATGCCTGGAACTTGTCCAGTGGTGCTTCTGTTATCTCAGCAATGACTCTCTCCTTCCTGTCTCCCCCAGCAACACTTAAGGCCAATTCCTCATCCTCTGCCAGTGGAAGCGACAAACACAAGTTACTTGGAGGAAACTCTGGGAGCTCCAATACAGACGAGACTCTGTGACTGTGTTTCTCTGCACTAGGTAAATCTTCTCTAGACTCTGGATCCTCCTCAATGCTTATCTCTGTCTGTTCTGTCACATCTCCATAACTTTCCATATATACATCTGGCACTTCCTCAGGCTCTCTACTGACATTCTGTGTCTCCTTGTTTGAGCTCATCTCTTTGGTTTGCATCACAAAGGATGAACCATCTGTGGTTTCCGAATTTCTTTCTTTACCATCCTCTTTACCATCACACTGATCAACAACCAAAGCTTCAACTGGTACAGCAATGCCAAGTATCCTGGCAGCCCTTTGTTCAATGGATTCATTCTCAGGGATGCCTTTGGCACACTGGACTTGGTATAGGTTACTAAGGTCTTCTGTCAGCATGCTGTTGGCCTTCTCTTGACTCAAAAGAGTCTCTAGGTGTTCATCTGCCAATGTCTTCTCATTACTCCATGTCAGATAATCTGAATAAAAATTGTCATCATCATCCTCATAATTTGCTTTAAAACTACAATGAGGACTCTTGATCACATGGATATGTGAGGTGCTTTCGCTCCCTGATTCCTTCTCATTGAGGGCTTTGGAATTGAAGGAATTATTGTTGGTCAAGCTTTGAGTACCTTCAGCAAACTCAGGGCTGTGCCTGCTCATATCTCCACTACTGTCTGATAATGTAATCTGTAAGGTGTCACACATCTCTGAATTATCCGAAGGGCTGGTTAACATAGGGGACTCTGGACTTAAGCATGTGGGTGATCCAGAGGTCACAGTGTCTGGAATGGCAGTATACACTGTTAAACCAACATCCCTAAGCAAGCACTCCTTTGGCACTGGGATATCCTGCCTATATGTCCCTGGATCGGTGTACCTCCTTTGCAGAACCTCAAAGTTTAAATAATTGTTGGGTTTGGCCACAGGTGTCTCTTGTGTTTGGGTGTCCATGTTTAACTTTGCCTGGGAATTTTTTATTTCTTTGTATTCTGGATGTTCCCTTACTCTGCCTCTGTTTCCTGAATCTGTGATTACATTTAAATTATTTTGTCTCAGATGCATCTCTGTGACATGCACTATATTTGACTGCTTGTCAGTTTCCTTTTTCAAGTGAAGTGATGCAGTTTCCTGTCTTCTGTTTTTAACCTCTTTGCTAGTGTTGCTCAGTTCTAGAATATTGTTCATTGCATCATCCAGGTCCTCCATGTTCTGATCAACTTTTGGACATTTGCCTGTCTGATCCTGAATCTCCTTATTGAAAGACTCAAGCTCCCCAATGGCATCCCATTTGCGTCTGTTCACTGGCTTTAATAAGAACTGTCCAAAAACTTCTTGGCCATCTGTTTGCTGTTTTGATGCAGTCCTTCTAGGCAAAGGCTGACAGTCTGGAGATGGTGGGGTTGAGGCTGACTGGGCTAGAGTGGGGCTCATTATACTTAAATTGCTGCAAGTTCTGGAGAATGCACTGTTGCTGGAAGGGTTGAGATCCTTTTGACCGATCATGGGATATCCGTAGTTGGCACTGCAGTCAGTTTCATCTTCATTATCTGTGGTTTTGTGAGGGAAGGGATTGTCACTTGTTGTCTGCATAAGGGCTCTCTGAGGATGGGTGTTTCTGAAGACATCTTGAGAGCCTGTCTGTGTTTCCTGGTTCCTGTATTGATCTCCAGACCAGGATCCTACATAGAACATTTCATTGTCTTGGCTTGCATTCAGTGATTTAGCATCTACAATCTCTGTCTTCAAAGGGGAGCTTCTATTGGATAAGGAGCTGCTGGACTGTATTTGTGTCTCCTTGCTTACTAGGGGTTTAGAAAGGCTTTGGTTTTCAGACTGTATCACTGGATTTTCTACAGATATCACCATTGGAGAAGCTACTTTTTCATTGTTATTTGGGTCAGAGACAACTTTGTTTGCTTGCATATTAATAGGGACAGAAACCAGGCAAAACATTGTCTCTTTGAGTTTCTTCTTAGAGTTTTTCTTATTCTCAGCCAAAGTTTTTGCCTCAAATTTCTTCACATGTGTTACCATCTCAATGAAACCCTGGTTTGAATTGGAATTCTGTTGTTTTGTCATCTGAAGAGCAATTGTATTACTGTGGTCAGTCGGGTGCCTATTGCAGTTTTGGTCAGATGTTGTGTGGGAACTTTCTGTCTCCTTCAGTACTTCCTTGTGCATACTGTCCTCATTAATAGAGTCGCTAATATTGCTTTTACTTGGTTCAGTGCGGTCAAATGTTTTCTCTGTCAGAGGAAAGGCACTGTCATTGGACTTCTCAGATATGAGGCTGACCGGAATCTCATTTCTGATGTTTCGGATTTTGTCAGCATCAGTCAGCGTGTTCCCATCCATTTCAGCTCCTGAAATGTGCCTGACGCGGGGGTCGTCAAAGGGAATGTACTGAACATTACCCATTCTTTCTTCGCTGTAGCCTGGATATGCCTGTCTCCTGCAGGGCATACTTCTTCTTCCATCTCTGTAATGGTCTGGCCAAGCCATCCCTGTCTGCCTAATAAACCATTCTTGCACCTCTGTCATGGCAGAACCCTGAAAATATGGGTCGCATCTATACTGGTGGTTACCCATTGAAATGGGATAAGTTCTGTGCCCTCCCTTAACTAAAGGCTGCCTCCTGTAGGAAGGGGGAGGGTTATACCCAGGAGGCTCTGCACCAGAGCCTCCAAGTTCTTGCACAAAATATTCTTGCCTTGAAAAGGGCAGTGGAGTCCTGTCTCTAGCACGAGGGGCAAGTTCCCCCGTGAGCATCTCTACGCTCCCACGCATCTGCTGATGCGCTTCATAAGATGGTGGTCTGAGTGGTCGACTGAATCTGGGTTTTGATGGTGGAGCAGACTGTGCACCCGATCGGTCAGTCAACCTGCTCTCTCCATCAAGATGCCTTCCATGAGAGTCTCGCATATGGTAGCCGTTCAACCTATAGCTTCCATAAGAATCTTGCACAGCATTTGGTATGTTGAAGTACTGGAGGCTTTCTGATTGCAGAGCCATTCTGGGCAGTGACTGGGACTTGGTTTTTGATCTAGGTGGAACAGCACCTTCTGCAGTTCGCGGCCTGCGTTGCTCCTGTGCCACTTCATTTTCAGATGGCTGACGGCTCATACTGGTCACAGGATGCCACTCCTCTGTTCCCAAACTCTGGTACTTCCTCTCAGCTGCAATTCTCCACTGGTGCAGAGCCATCTCTCTCTCCCTGGCACGTGCACTCTCAGCCCTGCGCTGTCTCTCACGGTTATGTTCCTCTGTACTCAAGGCAGATTCTGGTCTCCGTTGCATGCCCTCTGGCTTGTTGGGAAGCCCTCCTGCACTTCCACGTGGGTCCCTGAAGTCAGCATAATCCAGAAGCACACTGAAGTCCTGACCTCTTCTTCGCCAGTAGGACACATCATGCTCAGATCTAGGCTGAGAGTGTATTCCTCTGTTACTATCATAAAACCTGCAGACACACAGATGGAAGTAAATAAGTAGATGTCAAGTTTTATATTTAATTAGCCACACGTGGGTGTCTGTAGGATTTGAGAATGTAGGATGTTTTTTTAGTTTTTAAACAATTATTCATTTCTTGTTAATAATGACAAATTTATGAAATTGTAATTAGAAAATTTCATGATTTTAAAACTTTAGGCAAGACAAGAAGAAATTGGCTCACAATCAATTAACTCGATAACACATTCATGTTCAAATCCCAGTATGCAGGCAGTATAGCAACATCCCACTGACACTTAACCAAGGGAGGAGTTTGCTTCATGTTGACAGTGTGGTCAGCAAGCAGGAGACCTCCTGGGGCACCATAGATTGGGAGGAATTAATAGTGCAAGCAAGCCAAGATAAATGAGCTTTTTCTCTAAAGTAGGAGTTAACATGACTAGCTGTAATTTGGAGCAAACAGTTGAGTCAGCACTGAAGGTCTTATTCTCTCATCTAATATCTTGGCAGCAGAGAGCATATGATCTGCATGTTAAACAATCCTGACCTGCACTCATGGAAGGATAATCTACCTAAGTAACAGTCACAGTGGTGGGGCTGCTTCTTTTATCTGAACTGCTGAGTCTCAAAACATGTGACATGCAATTACTTGAAAGTGCAAAGGGGCACTATAGCTTGAAAGCATATCACTAATTATGTAAATTTTATTTGCAATGAAAAGTTCCAACCTTAAATAGTTCCCTAAGTATTCAATCAATCAATCAGTCACTAATCTGTCTATTTATTAATCTATGACATTGAAAATCAATGACATAAGGACAATTAATGAAAAATAAAGTAATCTTTTACTAAACAAATCTCTGAAGCTGCTCTGCGACTATAGGGCTGGCAGAATGCAGATATGCACATTTATATTCATCATGTTTTATTAATAATGGTGTTATATAAGAGATTGTTATAAGGGATGGAATATTCATCTGACAAAGGGCTCATGGGACATGCAGTTTACTGCTGACTCTGCCTGCAAAACTGAGCATGCTCAATAGGGGGTGCTGCCGGCTTTCACACAACAGTACTGATTATTCCACTGCGGTCCCGAGTGACATGAGAAAAGATAAAAACTGCACTGCAAAATCTTCAAAACAGTTAATGAGTTCATTAGCTACAGGGAGAGGGGTAATGTGGTAGGAAAGAGAGCAGGCAGTCAACTGAGAGTAGGAAACAGAAACATGAAAATGTAGGAAGTACAGAGATTTTAGAAGAGATCAAGATGAAAGAGAGAGAGAAGGAGAGAAGGAAAGGGGAGGGGGAGGAATAAACAAAAAAAAAGAGAAAATTGTGATCTTGTCCTGTTGTGAAGAGAAAGTCCTTGATAGCTCCTTCCTTTACATAACACTCTTCGTCATGCAAGACAGCTTAAAGCTCAGATCAAATGGATGAAAGGGAAAGTCTGCAGAAATAAAAGATTGTGTGTTTGTGTGTGTGGAACAGAGAGAGAGGTAATGCAGGAAGAGGACGTCAAAAAACAACAAATCAGCACAACTCACCAACTGTCTGTTGTCAGGCTGTCTTCTGGCAAACGTCCATCTCCTAGGTTACCGTTGTCCACATCTTGTGTTCTCTGCTTCCTAACCCTATTCTCGGTGTCACAGGGGAATCCCCTGGCAGAAGTCTGTCTGATACCTCCTCCGCCACCACCGCTGTAAACACGGTCTCCCTCATAGCCATTCACGCCGCTGTGTCCTTTCTGATTCTCACCGATTTCACACCGGCTGTCGCTTCGTGTCGGCAGACATTTCTCATAGGTTGCGGGGTGGGGGGAAGAGTGTGACACAGGGACATTGTTGCTGTTCCTTTGTGGGACTTTGTATCCATGAGAGATGAGAAGGTCTTCCACACTGTACATGGCTAAGCAGTGTGTTGTTGCTTTTGGTGGTGGTGGTGGTATGTGTGTGTGTGTGTGTGTGTGTGTGTGTGTGTCAATGAATTTCAGTCCTAGTCCAGATGAGGCAAGATCATGAACAGCTGCACAGGAGAAGCCATCACTGTGAGTAATGAGAAAATGGGACAGTGGGGTGGTGGGGGTAGAGAGACACATAGGTGAAGTTAAAATGATTCTCTCTCAGTATGTTTATCATAAAATGATAGCTCCCCAATCAGGGGGACAGCCAAAACAAAACTGCCCTATCTTACCACAAGAGAAGCGATTCGTATGGCTTTTTGCCTGTCTACTTTTGGCCCATCTCCCCCCTTTTCCCAACTTTCCTCTGTTCTCTATCCAGAATGGAAAATCTATCCAGATCACTGACTACCTCACTGGCAAAAACTTCCTAGGTGTGTAATGTTATCAAAATCTGGAGCCCCAAACTTGACTTCAGCGAACAAATGTTAGTTATAGATAGTTTAATAAGAGTTTTTTGGTAATCAGATGACAATTAGAAATCTCGATTGAAAATGTAATCCTGAACAAAAAAAGTTTGTCTTAATATTTTAATCTGTGATAATTTAGCCATATTGGTCCCAAGAAGTGAGTTAAATCTGACAAAACTTCCCATTTTGGGCATTTGCAGATGTCCTTAATTAGAAAATTGTTTCATCGAGTAAACAGTGAGCAGGTTTACATGTGAACATTCAACAGATTAACAGTTGTAGGCCTACTGGTATGGACAAGACAAGACATCCAAAACAAAACTTGCCTTGAAAAGGCAGAAATGGTACAAAAGTAGGTCTAAGCAAGACTGCGGAAAGAGAGGTTGCCTAACCTGCCCTGAACACACATGCACACTCAGAGAGAGAGAGAGGGGGGGAGAGGGAGGGAAAACAACATTGTCTAAGATCTCCCACCATTAGAAGGATTATTGTTATTTTCTTGATCTGCTGAGGGTGAAGTCCAAATGGAAGCTTAGAGTTACCTTAATGTTCTCTCACCCATGCATGCTGCCTATATCTTCCAAAAACAAGCTACAGGACAATCTTTTTGTAGATAACTATGTGCATACATATTTATTCACATATAAAATACAGGGGGTATTTACACTTCATGCATTTTAGTGATTGGATTGCTATCTGATTAGGTATGCATATTACATTTACACACGGCTACTTTAACCTTGTGTGACCCCACGTGCACATGCGTGGACGTAGTATTTTGGCTTCACTATACGCAAACATTTGTGAGTCCACCTGTAAACGCACACACATTTGCACATCTTCGTCCCATAGCAAATGCAACAACATTCAAAAGCTAAGACTTCTAGACAGGGTCCACTGAGACGTTAAATGGCAAAGAACTGTTTGTCTGGTTAGAACACAGCAGAGGTTTTAGCAATGACAAACTGCCTCCTAAAGAGCATGAGTAAAATTCATAAAATTGTTGATCCGTGAGATAAACTACTTTTCTTTTTTTTATTAATGGCCTGCTTTTATGGCCAACACATGTTACAAGCTAAAAATGAACCAAATCACAAGCAGACTAGTGATGTAATGAGGCTGATTTTAGCCTAAACTTAACAATAACAGTGAATCATTTGATTCCACTCAGATACTTTGATTCCCTTTCAACAATAAACACTGATGATTTTAAATGATGATGATAAACTTTTAGCCATTAATTTCCTGTTAATTCCATTATTTTCAGCTAAACATCAAGATAAAACCTTTTAAAGACAGTGAGCCTCTTACCTCAGAGGAGACCACTGAACTCGCTTCCTCTATCGACTTTAATGTATGTCTGTGGAGCCAGCACTGCCTTCCCTCATAAAGGAATCACACATTTTTAGATCTGACCCGCCTTCAACACCCCCCCCCCACCAGCAGGCCTGCAGAGTCCAGAGCTGCCGCCATGACAGTTTGGTGTCAAATCTGTATTCTTAGACCATGTGAGATTTGTTGTGTGTGTTTGTGAATGAAAAGAGAGAGAGAGAGAGAGAGAGAGAGAGAGAGAGAGAGAAACACCAATAAAAGGGAGTACATTTTCACCCAACATTAGATAATGTGTGTGTGTGTGTGTGTGTTTGCTAAACTTTAAGGTATTTTGGATAAATTCTGATTAAGGTGTACATCAAGATTAAAGTCAACATGAAACACTATTTGCAACATCTTTTTTTTTTTTTTAATTAACATTTTTTATTGATTCCATCACAAGACAGATAAACACCATATAAAATATGGAATCAGTTATATAAATTAAACACCTCTCCCCGAACATTTTGCATGTTAATGTCGGTATGACATATTACTTGGCAGACAAGATATCCTATGCTGCTGCAGAGCAAATACAGAGACTTGCTACTAGGGCTGAACTATTAACAGTAATAAAATCGAAATCGCGATATGACCCAGTGCGATTTTCAAATCGTGAGGTCTGCGATTTAATTAAATAAATAAATAGTCTCAACACACTACCCGCTGTGCTGCGCCTATGTGCACGGCTCTTTTGTCTGTAGTGTGTAGTGCTTTCTTAAATACATTTAAACTGGATCATTGCAATACACATGTGGTTTCAGAATGGTTCTGTGCTCTATACACACAAACTCTATCTATCTGGTGCCCTGAGTGACAGATGTGCTCTGAGTTCAGTTAGGTGTGCTAACGTGCACTGAGTGCATTATTTAAAGCAACCCAGATTTACTTTAATTGCACATTTGAGTAATTTCACATACCTCTATGTTTGGCCGCTACAATTTACTATACATATTTAAAATAACCCCATGAGAGTGGGTTTTTGTTGACAGCAAGACAGATGAGAGCATTTCACTGCACTAAAAGGCTGTTGTCAACTCAACTTCAAACAACAGAAACTTCCATCCCTTCAGTTTTCAAAATAAAAGCTTCCACTGAAATAAAGGCTTGAGGGTTTACCGGGACTGCATCGTAATACCAGGTGGAGATGGGGTCTTAGCCTAGCTATGTGTAGATTTATTGAAACTAATGACCTAAGATAGCGATCTGTGCCAGTGCCTGATTTGGCTACAGCTTATCTTGTTAAAGACGCGCTTCTATATGTTATGGCCAAAAGCGGACCTTTCTGTGCAAGCTGAAGGAAGAAAAAAACCCAAGCAACCACCTGAGCAAATAGCATTTTCAGTGAAAACTTTGGCAGCGCACTGCAGTGAAACCGGCTTACTAGCAAATTGAGCATATCTGTATTGTTAAGCAAAGAGTGAGTACGCAAGTTTACTGGCTTCCAGACTATATATCAAAGGACCTATCAGATTACACCATGTGAGCTGACTGGCTAAGAGATAACAAGTTCAAAGAATCTATGAGCTTGCACCATTCAGAGTTTCATGCCTGAACTTAGTCATTTTTTAAAGAGTATTTGTCTAAAACACTGTGATCATTGCGCTGACATTTGTTTTTGCTTCTGTCATCGTCTACCCACTTTCACGTTGCTTGAAATTCATATGAATAACACATCTTATACTCAAATAAATCGCTTTTTTTTCCTTCAGTTTTATCTCTTCGAGGGCATCAAGTGAGCCTGGACTGCCATTGGTGCCACCTAAAAAATAAAATAGGTGCATGATGCCCCCTGATATCAAGCACCAATGATGACCAGGGACATATATTGAGAAAATAATGGTGAATTTTTATTTCATGTTGACATAAACCTGAAAATGTCAGAAAGTGACAGAACAACTGTATTGAGTAACAACATATCATGATAAATTGCCTCATAAAACTAATGGCTCCTCACAAATTACCTAATAAGTGCCACATAAACATGCCAGTAATGACAGAGACAGAATTAAGCCTGAAACTACAGCCATTGTAATATGACATGTCAATCATCTTATTCACTTCATGTTGAATGTAAATAAGATTGGAAACTGAGTGTCTATGGGTAACAAAAAATACTGTATGTTCAACAAACAACACACTGCTCCCTCTGTCCAATAAAAGTTATTTCAGAGTCACACCCAGTTATTATTCTGTCCATTCCATGGAACTCCTACACTGTCCCTTAAGAGAATGTTCACATTTGGACAACAGTGTCTTCATCGTAAAAACTGTGAAATCATCACAGTTGACCTCTACTTCCTGAGGATGTGCATGCTTCAAGGGAAAGCCAGTGGCAAAGTGACGGAGGGGTTAAATAAGCCTGACAGTCAAACACTGATACTAAGAGGAAAGAGATGAAGCCAAAACAGAAGGAAAATGCTTAACTAAGCTGGATTTCAGGCTGACTTGAATATCTCCATTGTCTCATTCATAACTCTAAGCCTTGGCAGAGAATTTTACTTCAGTTGGGTTCTAAACAAGTATAATGTAATGGCAATTCTACAGAATCTGCCCATTATCCCTGGTCCACCTGTTAATACATCTGTCTTAACCTCGTGCGACCCTGCGTACACATGCGTGGACGTTGTATTTTGTCTTCGATATACATAATGCATAATTTCAATTCATTTAAACCGACTTATCTCAGTTCAGGAGACTCAGTGCTGTCAGTAAAGGGTTTTGACATATGGAGTCATGTGACAAAACAACATGCCGCCAAACACAGCAGAGTTTGTCTTTGGGAAATATGCCAACAAAACTACATGTGGTAAGAAACATAATTCAGTTTTTACATTGAAACCAGTTTGAGTCAAAAGATTAGAGTCTCTAGTTTAATCTGATATGCCATTTTAAAAATCTGACTATTTATCATGAAACGTCACGCTGATAAACACAATGTACACTAATGTCTACTTTAGTGCATCTTTTCCTTTGAAATTCTATAGTTACTGTGCATTATCACATTGAGAATCAATGAGTTCATCCAAAAGCTGAAAAATGTTGCATCAAGAGGCTTTTTATGGAGTTAGGATGAAAATAAGGTGCATTTCGAACTAGTCAACACACTCTCACGGCGAAATCATTAGGATTCGTATGACTTTGTATGATATTGTGCGACTGCACTCGTTTGAATTCCTACGAATTTCACTACAGCTAATGATGTCGCTGGACATCGTTTCCATCTAATACGTGAAAATTACTTGCTTCTGTCACACACAACAGCTTCCTATCATGTTTACACACTCTACTGATTGGTTAAGTTTAGATAAGGGGTTTGGGTAAGGGCATAATATTAATAAGTATGTCCTTAATGCCTCGTGTGCGGAACTCGCGCTTACTTCCGCATTAGACATCCGGGAATTTGCACGTGATGAAGTCATATGAGTTTATGCGAACAACATCATGCGAGACCATACGAAATAGCCAACTCATAAATTATGTACGAATTTTCATGAGATCAGGTTGGACCAGTGCAGACAGACAGTACACTGGAGGTTAAGTCATTCATTAGAGAACAAGGGAGCATCCTATAGCTCTCTATTCAGCTAAGTGCATTCAATCCAAACTTCCTATCAAAAGTTCAGTTTAAGGCTTCAGATGATGTTTGGACCACTCAAAATGTTTGCCAGACATGGGATAATGGTAATCAGTACATAGATTCAGAATTTATAATGTATAATTATATTTTAACATGGTTGGCAGTGATTGGATGGTGCTGGACATTACTTTGAATAAGAATTAATTATGCAATTTTTGATGTAATGTCTGTAACGTCTCAAAAACATGAATAACCAACACTCCTGGATACATGATAAACAATTTTGATTTTAAAAAATCTTACTTTCTATAGCATGGTATTATTTAAAATGTCACAACTTAGTCTCGCTGTCCACATATGTTGCCGTCAATTTTTAGGAAAACTATTTTCTCTAGAATTTTTGTTTGTTGCATGTTTACTAGGTGCTACTACTTACAAATCAAAAAAGGAAAAGGAAACTGCACACAGCAGTCATGCTCGGGTCCCAAGCTGACGTGTGTCATTTTGTCTATGTTTACATTTCTATGTCTTTCTCGTATCCCTGCTTACTATGCAAAGTCAACTATAAGAAAGCTATTTGTTAGTTGATTTCACCTAAAAGTGTAAGCAATGTGGCTCTGTAGTGCTACTGAAACATTACTCTGTCTGTTTGAGTGGGTTATCCAACCGGACACAACTACATTGGCTCAGGATTGTCTGTTTGTACAACCAATGGAAGATGGTTTGTATTTTCTGGAATCTGTTTGAAAACAGTGATTATTTGTACAATTCTGTACAATGTTAGTATTACACAGCTTTAAGGCCTCATGTAGGCTGTTGGATATGTTTCAGTGGTCTCCCTTCTCTGCTTAACAAACTAACACATAAGATTATGTTCAGAAAATACTTGCTAACTTAATGCCATTTTAACCATCTGCTCTGAAATCACAAGAAAATTAACTGACATTTTAATACCCATGTTTGTGACTAAGATACTATGCAAAAACAGGCAGAGTGCATTACAGGTTGTTGACAGGCTACAAATGAGAATGATACATTTCTTAAGTGGGCTTACTCTATGATCTGATTTTGCCTAAAATGTTTAGATTACCTTAGAAGGACAGAAGATCAGATTGCAGATAGAAGATATTTCTAGTTTTAGTTAGGGTTAGGTTCTGATGAACAGTAAAAGTTTAAATATAACAGGGTTCAATATACACTTATAAGAAAGAGTGCTGGTCTTAGTTTACATTTACATTTAATCATTTACAGTAAAAGATAATTTTATCAAAATAGACTTGCAGATGAGGATAAACACATGCAATTTATTATACAGTAACCAACAATATTAACAGCACTGTAAAACCGAATTTCAAGAGTAAACTCGAGCAACAGAAAATCTAGAGCAGAAGTGTAAAAAAAAAATTCTCGAAATAAATTAATAGTAAGTCCCTTTAATAGTAAGTCATTGAAGAAGTAGGCTACATCTTAAGTTGTTTTTTGAAGATTGTGTTATAGTTGTATTAACAGTTTAATTACCAATGCCTCTCTTTTTACAAGTAGGTATAATCTGCATCTTTTCAGGAATAAACTTAAGCTAGCTCCTAAAGATACCATTGTTTTGTTTGAGCTGTGGCCATGGAGATGACCATTTTGCTTTCTTTGAAAAGCGGGGTTTCGAACAATAGACTACAAGTTCGGTGTTGCTGGCGGCATTAAAGAAATGCTTTCAGAGTCTGGTAATTCAATTGGCAGGAGCACCAAAGCATCATCAAAGCAGGAAGTAATGTTTTTCCATGCAGTGATCTAGCCACAGTACCAACCCTACAATTCACAGTTCACCATGTGTTCCACAAACCTAGATATCATTTATGTTTCATTACACACAATCCTCAATAATTTCATAATTTTAAAAATATTACTGAGCTTATTTAGCACCAGGGCATCTTGATCTATATACCATCTCTATCCTAAAGAGATGAAATTTGAAGTTGTGGCCTAGACTGCTTGTTCAGCTATGCTGGGTAAGTTTATTTGTTTATCATTAAACATTAAATTAAACATTTAAAATCACATGCCGGCATTCTGCTCCTTTCAGTCCTGAATTGTTTTGGCTCAAAACTGGTGTCTTTACATATGTATATCAATGCTTAAAATGTACTTTCAAGGTCAACTGCAGCACTGTGCATGAGATAGAAATGTAGTCATTTAAACCAATCCAGAATGGTAAGGACATGAATGGCCAAAAGAACATATCAATATATACAGTATACAGTATACTCTGTACTATTATATATGCCTATGGCATTCATGATTTGTACAAACAATCTTCTTGTTTATGAAAGGAAGCAGAAAAGGCCTTGACCAAGATCCATGAAATTCTGTTCCAACAAGAGCATATTATAACAATTTATCAGAGAGGAAAAGCAATGATATTGCAAAGGGTTAGGCTTTACAGCAGGTTCAAGGATTTGCTACTGTGAGCCTATAAAAAGCAACAACCAAACACATAGTCTGACTTATTCGAGGGCTTATCATTGATGAGTATGACTTATTCACAACAGGCCATTTTTAAGATAACCAGCATGGCTGTACATCAGTGTTTCCCAACCTTTTTTCTGCCACGGCACACTTTTTACGACTAAAAAATTCTACGGCACACTACTATCCCACATAGGCTAACCATCATCAATATTTTTCCTTTTCAAGAACTTGTCCATGTTTTCTGTCCATCTTAGTAGCGTGTTTACTTGTAATCTTTGAAATTAGGCTATGCAAAAAAACAAGTCACATAGGTAGGATACACTAGTGTGCCATGGAACAGGGGTTGGGAAACACTGCTGTACATAATTATCGCAAAGAGACTTGACTTACCAAGAGTTTACAGCGACAAGGTTTATCAGTTAAAAACACTCTGATCAAAGGACTTACACACATAAGCATTCTGCTAATTACTCTCTTATCCTGCAAAGGAATATGGCCTCAAATGAAGGGAAAGAAAGCTTAGAAACATTTCAACAAACAGCACTTTTGCATTAAAGAGGACAGACAGGAAAAGAAACCTTGGTGACTATTGGTGAAAGTACAAACATCCAGCAGCTTTCAAAATGTACAGTTAATGAAATCAAATAAAAAAACAACAATATCAGTTTTTCCTATTTCATGTTTAATTTAGTATTAAAAAATAAATAGTGAAGACACATAAAATTGAATAGCCAAACACTGTACAAGGTACTACATAGTGCTACTTCTGCCCGTACCCTTCATACCTTGACAGGACATTAAAGCAGGTTGCTGTTTTCATCAGAGGGAAAAAGCTGACCAGTGATCCTTATCAGTTCCTATCCCTCCCCTGAGCTTAATCACCTCGGGCTAATGCATTTGACCGGAGGAATCCATACAGGAGCATACAGTATAGGAAAGTGCAGCAGTCCATCTGTTTTCCATATGAGTTTAAGGCCTCTAATGTATGACTTCATCATACGCAAGGCCTATATACCAATACTTTCCCCTGCATCTCTTTTAATTACCATTAGGCCACTATTTCACTGCACTGTTTCATACGCAGATGGTTGCACTTTGCTTGTGAAATGTTTATCACAACCGAAAAGCTTCTGATCTAAAAGCATTTGAACTGTTGGCCCACCATCTTTCTTTACTATGCAATATATAAGGAATTTGTGGGGCGAAAGCATGTTTTTTACATTTTATTGCACACAAACATCTACCAACCCTCACAATGTAGTCAAACTATTGTCATTAGGTCAAGTCGTTTAGTAATTTATCAAGCTTATACATTATAGTTTTGAGGCAGTTTTATAAAGATATATAAAGGGATAGTTAGCCTAAAAAATATAAATATTTATTTATTTGTCATCATTTACTCACCCGCAAGTTGTTCCAAACCATTAGGACTTTCTTTGGAACAAAAAAGGAGATGTTAGACAGAATGTTAGCCCCAGTCACCATTCACTTTCTTTGCATCTTTTTTCCATACAATGAAAGTAAATAGTGATATCCTTTTGTGTTTCATGGAGAAAAGAAAGTTACAGGTTTGGAACAGCATAAGGGAGTGTAGATGATGACAGAATTTTCATTTTTGGGTGAACTACCCCTTTAAGCAATATCACATGGGCATGGGTGTTTATGTATGGAATATAGGCTATACATGGCTGATATTCAACTGTACGCAACAAGGTTGCAAATTAATATTGAGGAACTAACATTTCAGACTTACTTTGGCCAGTTAGTCTATATATTTTAGTCACTGACAGACAATGACAGCTTGTATGGAATGTAGACAAGCAGAGTGATCCAATCAGTGAATTGTCCCAGTGCTGTTATAAAAAAATATCAGCACTCTTGTATAATCAAATTAGAGGACTGGAAATGGAACTACGATTGTATAAATTCCACAAATCTTCTTGTTCCTTTTCTACATTTCATTTCTTCTCATACTCTGTAGGCAGAATTGACAATAAACTGGCTTTTATGTTATCCATCCATTGAATGAGCCATAAACAAATATTTTTTGTGAAATAAATTAGATTACATTCCTGATCCGAATGGGAACCTGTCAAATAAATTTGCCAACCACTACAAACAAGGAAGAGATTTTGAGAAAACATTTTCTAAGCAAGATGTTTTCTAAATGAGGCAACTCTGTTTGTTCATCTCTATTGTGGAGGAGGACTTGCGCCCCCATGCATGTCTACAAAAGAAACTACATAATAAAGACCCTACTGTAAAAAGTCCCATTGAAACTCCACTGAAATCACTGAATCATTCACCGTACTGTTTTTAGAAACTTGGTAAAAACAATGTCATCAGCAATGAACAGCCCTCACCATTTAATTCATTAAAAATTAACTTTATGTGACCAACTGCATGTGTACACCAGCAGTATCAGCACATTTCCACATTTCCAGGAAACAGACTTAAGCCTTTTCTCCACGTACCACTAGATAAGTGATGCTCTGTGATTCAGTGCTCTTCAGTGATGAAGTAAGGAGCCCTTAATGCTACTTATACAAAACAAGCCCAGATGGAACTTGTGACAGAAATCAAGTATTTTTCAGTCTATGTAAGGCACATTTTAATTACCACAGAAGCACAGCAATTCTTAACTATCACCACAATGAAGAATGTTTTTGGCTACAAGCACTTTTCATGTGGAGTTCAAAACAGCACTTGACGCTGACGGCCTGACACAAATCACGTACGCGGCTTCAGGATTGCTGTAATAATGCAGACAGCCACAATCTATCGGCAGATTAATATTGTGATGGATGAGAGTTTAAGAGATTTAATGCCCATTGCAATGAATATGCCACCTATGGGGAGACTAGTTCTTTCAATTAGTCAAACTCCCAATTAGACTTTGGGAAATGTTTAATGTTACTTGAACTGGTGTTATTTTAATGCATTTCTATCTTTATACTGTGGAAGGCTTTGTTTGGAAAATGTTAGTAAAGCATTATATTGTTACATATTGTTTTGTTTTCTTTCCTAAGAAGTAAAAAATGCATTTTGACAGGAAAAGAAGTATATTAAAAGCCATATTTCTGCACTTTCAAAATCTATGATTAATCACGAAAAACTATGCAATTAATCGCTATTAAAATTTTTAAACAACTGACAGAACTAATATATATATATATATATATATATATATATATATATATATATATATATATATATATATATACACACACACACACACACTACCGTTCAAAAGTTTAGAGTCACTTACTCATTCTTTATTTTTTATTTATTTTTTCACATTTTAGAACAATAGTAAAGTCATCACAACTATGGAATACCATAAATGGAACTATGGGAATTATGTTGTGACTAAAAAAATCCAAAATAAATCAGAACTATGTTATATTTTAGAATCTTCAAAGTAGTCACACTTTGCCTAGATTTTGCAGAAATGTATTCTTGGCATTTTCTCAATCAACTTCTTGAGGTATCACCCTGGGATGCTTTTTAAACAGTATTAAAGGAGTTCCCATCTATATGCTGGGCAATTAGTGGCTGCTTTTCTTAATGATTCGGTCCAAGTCATCCATTTCAAAAACTTTTTTTTTTAAATAAAATGTTAGTTTTGTAATTAAATAAATTAATATGTTGGCACAATTATATTTTTGTCTACAAAACTAATTTCAAACATTTAAGCATACGCCTTCAGATCAAAAGGTTTTTAAGATCATGAGAAATATTTCAGGCAAGTGACCCCAAACTTTTGAACGGTAGTGTCTATATATATATATATATATATATATATATATATATATATATATATATATATATACACATTTGAAATCAGAAGTTTACATACACCTAGGCTGAAGTCATTAAAACTAATTTTTTAACTATAGTTTTGGCAAATTGTTTAGGACATCTACTTTGTGCATGACACGAGTAATTTTTCCAACAATTGTTTACAGACAGATTGTTTCACTTTTAATTGACTATATCACAATTCCAGTGGGTCAGAAATGTACATACACTAAGTTAACTGTGCCTTTAAGCAGCTTGGAAAGTTCCAGAAAATTATATCAAGCTTTTAGACAATTAGCCAATTAGCTTCTGATAGGAGGTGAACTGAATTGGAGGTGTACCTGTGGATGTATTTTAAGGCCTACCTTCAAACTCAGTGCCTCTTTACTTGACATCATGAGAAAATCAAAAGAAATCAGTCAAGACCTCCACAAGTCTGGTTCATCCTTGGGAGCAATTTCCAAATGCCTGAAGGTACCACGTTCATCTGTACAAACAATTGTACGCAAGTATAAACACCATGGGACCACACAGCCATCATGTCGCTCATGAAGGAGACGCATTCTGTCTCCTAGAGATGAACGTAGTTTGGTGCAAAAAGTGCAAATCAATCCCAGAACAACAGCAAAGGACCTTGTGAAGATGCTGGAGGAAACAGGTAGAGAAGTATCTATATCCACAGAAAAACGAGTCCTATATCGACATAACCTGAAAGCTACTGCTCCAAAACCACCATAAAAAGCCAGACTACAGTTTGCAAATAAACATGGGGACAAAGATCTTACTTTTTGGGGAAATGTCCTCTGGTCTGATGAAACAAAAATTGAACTGTTTGGTCATAATGACCATTGTTATGTTTGGAGGAAAAAGGGTGAGGCTTGCAAGCCGAAGAACACCATCCCAACCTTGAAACATGGGGGTGGCAGCATCATGTTGTGAGGGTGCTTTGCTGCAGGAGGAGGTGCACTTCACAAAATATATGGCATCATGAGGAAGGAAAATGATGTGGATATTTTGAAGCAACATCTCAAGACATCAGCCAGGAAGTTAAAGCTCGGTCGCAAATGAGTCTTTCAAATGGACAATGACCCCAAGCATAACTCCAAAGTTGTGGCAAAATGGCTTAAGGACAACAAAGTCAAGGTATTGGAGTGGCCATCACAAAGCTCTGACCTCAATCCAATAGAAAATTTGTGGGCAGACCTGAAAAAGTGTGTGAGAGCAAGGAGGCCTACAAATCTGACTCAGTTACACCAGTTCTGTCTGGAGGAATGGGCCAAAATTCCAGCAACTTATTGTGAGAAGCTTGTGGAAGGCTACCCAAAACGTTTGACCCAAGTTAAACAATTTAAAGGCAATGCTACCAAATACTAACAAAGTGTATGTAAACTTCTGACCCACTGGGAATGTGATGAAATAAATAAAAGTTAAAATAAATTATACTAATTTATATATAACTATTATTCTGACATTTCACATTCTTAAAATAAGTAGTGATCCTAACTGACCTAAGAAAGTTTTCTACGATAAAATGTCAGGAATTGTGATAAACTGAGTTTAAATGTATTCGGCTAAGGTGTATGTAAACTGACTTAAATATATAAAATATTTGATAACAGAAAATGTGCAATATTCATTGACAAGAGTATTGGTATATTCTCTGACACAACTGACACAAGGAAGAGTAATCATTTATGTTAATCTGCCAAACAGGCTGATGCTAATGATCTCAATATAGCATATTATTAGCTGATTTAACAGCCTAGCCGATTGGTCAATCGTTCATCTTGGGAAATTTCACTCTCATTCCTCCTCAGCATTCTCATATGATCCGTTTGACCTCAGTTTGACCTATTCACAATTTCCTATTAGAGACCATTTGTTTTGTTTCCTCACCTTTCTCCAACAGCTTTAAAGTCTATAGCTGTATATAGCCAGTGCGCCCTTGCTTTGGGTCTTTGAAAACAATTTCTCCTGCCACACAATTCATTTTCTTTTCCTAACAAAGATGTATGAGCCACATGAGGACAGACATGCTTATTTAGTGTGTAACAGCCATCAAACTGGACCTTGGCAGTGAATGACATGTTATGCTTGAGAAATGTGATACATAATTTCACTCTGACCACAAAACATCACTTCACATAAGGGCTCATTCTAAACCACACTCTATTGGACTCCTTTGCTCTCCAGCCATCTACACAAGTCAAGGTCAAAAGCGGTTAACGGACCACTAAACGCAGCCTCCCTTTTGAACAGTACAGTAGATTCCCAATTGAGTTGAGTGGCCATCCGGCGCAAAGTTGTTGACCTCGCACCTCCCTGTTCGCATCCCGCGAGTCTGACACACAGGTCGCTTCCTCTTGCACGTGAGACACTTGCCCTTTGAAGTTGTTAAACTAACCAGCCAGTGTCAACACAACAGGAGGCTGTTTTTTTTTTTTTTTTTTTTTTCGGACAGTTGAACAACAACTGCTGACACGCCAATAGAAGCTGCCTGATGTCCATTCATATTTAAACATCTTTTTGCTTTAGCCATTTAGATTGCGCGCGACAGCAAAATGCAGTACGTAAGTCGCGCGCGTGGATAGCCAGACACATACAAACCCCCCGGTGGTTTTGGAAAGGCTATATATTGTTTAAAATATTTTTTTAAAGATAGGCTACAGTCTAACAAGGTTTAGCTGTGGATTTAAGCACTTTTTAAATAGTACATCGGCATAACGTTTACACATAACTTGACATCAAAGTTATAATTGTATGTTATGTGAATATCTGCTCAGTTCACCCTTTACCTCGCGTATGTAGCACACACATCTTGCGCACTGCGCCCGACCCCTAAGCACAGAATTTATGGAGAAGCGGCAAGCTGTCTGCCTTCTGGAGGATTTTTTTTCCACAACGGAAAAAGCAACACATTAGCTTCGTGTCGTGCAATTCCTATCAGACAAAAATCTCATTTCGATGGTAGTGGCCATTTATTCCGTGATTGATGTCGGGACATTCCGGGACGATTGATTCGTGAGCTAAATGTGATTATGGAGTCCGTTATCTCGCATGTTTATCCATATATGACGCTTGATTCCCCGCCTGTATTCAACGGGTCAGTGACTAACGTCAGCAGCTGAAGCCGCGTTAAAATTCGCAGGTTCTAAAGCCAAATAAATGAGCCCGTTTGTAGATTTATGTTGATATATTTCATTAAAATGTAATGTTTTTCAACACGTACCTGAGATGTGCTCTTTTTGAGGTCCCACGGCAGCATGTTTAGTTCCTCGTGTAGTGTGTTGAATCCAGCCTGTGCTGAGCATTTCTGAGGTTGTGCAGAGGAGAGGGAGAAAATTGAGCTCAGAATGTGTCTTGTGTGGGTCGGGTGGCGAGGAGAATGGTTCCTCCCAGCGTGTGAGTAAACTTTTACCGAAACACACCCCACCCCATCCCATCCCACTACTACACAAACGTTTCACACTTAGATTTATTCATGCATATGATCTTTGATTATTTCAAGTACAACCGTTAATGAACTATTAGGGGTACAAAATATCAACTAACATCCACTGTAAATGACCTTTGTAAATCAATTGTATACTCTTTGAATCAATAATACATTAATAGCACATAAAGTTCATAATTAATTACCAATTTATTGACTTGGATAGTCTTGTTTAAAGGCATATTTTGAAAATTAGTAATTTGTTCACATTCACAACCCTTCAGTGATTCAAGACAAGTTCTAGGAAAAAATGTGGGCTGAAATATTTTTCCTTAGAAGCTTGTAGTTTAGTAGCACACACTCATACACACGCGCACACACACACTCCCTTGTACCTGTTTTCATGGCTGACCATTCACAGATGGAAATCTGTTGGCTTTAAGCAATTTCAAAAGTGCAAAAAGGCTGACGGATCTCATAATATTGACACAGATGTTGCATATAACTCAATCCACACAATATTTTTGGAATGGGAGTAGGTTATAGAGTCTGGATGCATGCTCCCTCTTCTCAAATAAAAATCACAAGAGTTGATCTGAGTTTTCAGTGCTTTAATAACATTATAAGCTTCACAATTCTGCCTTTAAACCCTCCAAAAATTGTCCCATTCACTTCCATTGTAAACTGCCTCACAGTAACCTTGAGTTTTGCTTTTTTCAAAGAAAAGAAGAGGCGAGTCAAAATTATTATTATTTTTTTTTTTGTGGTAATCAACATTATGCCACAAATGTTGTTGACTGAGCTTAACCAGGAATATTCCTTTAAGGAAAGTCATAGCTTGTACAAGAAGAGATAGCGTCCGGCCTACTGGTGTCCATCTAGCGGAACAGACACCACAGCGGTACAAAAAACTAAGCAAACATATTTTCCTTTGAGGATATGTGGGAATGATCCCAAAAATACTCAGTCTGATTGGGCGCATCAAGCCAAATGTAGGCTACACAACACAATGTGTCCTCACAGTAATGAATTTTAGTGCACCTGAAAAACATTAATGTAGTGGAGAGTTATAATAAGGCAATGGAATATATCAAGGTTATGTCTAATAAAAACAGTATCTCAAGACGTACTGTATATTATGAACTTTAAGTCTAATGTGAATCAGATGCTCATCAAAATTATATTAGTCCTAATATAATAGCACGACATATCAAGGACACACCATCATGATAAAATGTATTAGCATAATAAATTATGTGAAAACTGACTACATGTATATATGTTTTATGTATTATTCGAATTAATGAGATATAACTGATTACTAATGAATAGCTAAAGATATACAGTATATAGTGAGATGAGTGCTGAGATTTTGAAATGCTGCGCTTAGGGTGTGTGTATGGTAGCAATAGGAAAACGCTTGGCAGCCTGAAACAGAACACAAGGTAATGGGCTTTGGAGGACAATCAATCAGCTGTGATAGCTAGCATAGATTCAGTCTCTTTAGCTCAATCATACACATACACAACTTGGCGTGGTGAACGGAGAGATTGTCTACCACTCAAGGTTTCAGTGCCTCTTGGCCAATGTGCTTCACCTTGGACTGTCTGCTCAGCTCTGATCTGGTTCACTTGGCACGTACAGCCTGTGAACTACAAACTGTCAGATAGATTATTTAATTGGCTTCCAGTTAATCTGTAAATAGATTAAGGGGATACTTTATACATATATAGAATGAGAGTATGAACTGCTTCTCCAGTCCACATTATCTACACAGTGTTAAAAGATTGGAAATTCTTATCTAGAATTAACATTAAATGAGTCAACTCATAACAAAAGCAAATAAACTCATTTCATATTTACATTTGATTTGGTGGGCATAGACATCTTATTATTCCGCCAGACAAAATAAAGCACCAAAATACAGACTTGTGGTTTCACGGAAAGGAACGTTTCAAGCTGGAAAACATTGCAATGGTGTACTAGTTGCTTGCATAAAACAAAGTTTCCAAACTTGTATCTGCTGGAATAACCACTAGGGTCTGTAGACATATCCTTAACATCTACTGAAATCAGGCTCTCCACTATTTTGGTCCAAAGTGAACCTATAATTTAGAGGGACTATTTTGGGGATTGCAGAGTGGCCTGTGGTCACTTTACCCACACCAACTTGGAGCCAAATACCAGGCCGTGGAGTTATCCATTTCTCAGACTTGTTTGGCAGAAATGGTTTGACGGTTGCCACACTGATTGCTGTCGACACGCAAGTCTGTTAAATAGGAAATTGAGAAACCAGAGGGAACATTTTTGGGATATTTTGGCCTAGTGCATTTGCATAAGAGGTTGAGCAATGACTGAAGAAGGCAAAACTGTTATTGTTGACAGAATTAAATTGTGTAACGGTAGATTTAGAACATATGGGAATGCTTGTTTTTATTTGATTGAAGAGAGATATAAATGATTTCAGTTAATGTGTTTACAAATTACCCAGCAAGTAATCACAATATTAAACATTACCATATTGCCACGTTTCAGTGGCCACTCGAAAGTCCATCATTGGGAAATTTGAAAGACCTCTTTACAAATAAAGGGCAACACTTTGCAATAAGGTTGTATTCGTTGAACTAACACAAACTAACAATGAACAATTGTAAATATAGAAAATGTTCATTGTTAGATCATGATACCTAATGCAGTAACTAACCAAATAAGCTATAAGGATACTGTTGCTGTCTGAAAAATAAGCTTACTGTACAGTAGCTTCACATCTGTTATGGTGCTCCAATTTTTAACCACTCTCATGTACTAAATTTTTCCTTAAGATGTGGGATGAGAAAAAATGGGAAGACTGATTTATGTCTCTTTGAGTGACCGAACAGGATGTTCACTGGGTAAACATTTTTAAATAAAAAAAAAGTACAATTCAAATATCAATTCATATTTATATTTGAATGCCTTCTGTACAAAATGTAGTTTCTTCAAAATATGAAAGGATTTGAAAAACCCCAAATAAAAGGGTGCAGCCTCTCATACATACATAACTGATATTCAAAATGATGCAGTGGTTTGAGTTATAGATGTAAACCACAGTATTTCCAAACATATACTTTTTGCCATCAAAACGAGACCTTTTCTTATACAAATACTCTTCAAATCTATAAAGTGACTGAGGCTGACAAAGAGCAATAAGTATATACCTGACAAGAGAAATAGCAGTACTGGTTCAGCCACAAAATTGGTTTGTGTATGTGTTGTCAAAGGGGCTGGGGGTGGCATGGGGCATCAGATCAGAACCTAAAGGTGGGGTGTAATTTATGTTTCCTCCTCAGCTGGGACATCTGGATATCTTGAAGTAGGATAGACCACTGGTGTGGCATAGGGCTTGCATTAAACATATGTGGATCATGTAGAACCCACTCACCTCTGAACCGCCTCTGCAAACAGCTGCCAGCAGTTGATATTATGTCTCATGCTGATCTACTTTGATGTAGGACAAGCCCACAACCTCATATGGAGAACTTCTGTTCAAGAGCACTCGATAATGAAACACACCAGGGTGGTGCAGAGATGGCTTATCCTAGTTTGACTCCACACAAGGAATTCATAAGATAAAATCGCAATAGCAACTGAATTTATAGTTAAATGTTGTCTAATTATATTTTGGATTTTATGCCTAACTGCCCTACAAATGCAGCCAAACCCATCTATCACAGGACAGATCATAGTCTAAGAGAACTTATTCTGTTATAACTAATTTTTGACAAAATGTGTAGTTACTGCATTTTGTCTTTGCATGTCAGCATACATTAAAAAAGTGAAGAATAGTGGAAAACAGAATAGTTCACCAAAAAAGGAAAATGCTGTCATTATTTACTCACTCTAACTTTGCTCCAAACCTGTTGTAACACAGACTCCGGAGAACAGAAGTTAAGATCCATGTGCGGTTTAATAGTAAACATGCAACTCATAAACAGACATGCAGGGTAAATCACCAGAAATGGAACAGCATAGGCAGATGAGAGACGTAATCATAAACAGGCAAAGGTCAGGGCAGGCAGCAAACAATCACAGTAAGAGTCCAGGTAAACAATAGGTAAACATGGCAAACAGCAGAGTATCAAATGGTGGGTAACAGGCAGAAGTCAAACACAGGAAAGCAGTATAAACAGAGGTAAATGCTCAAAAATGTTAGCAGGAGCAAAACAAGAATTCACAATGACTATTGTTTGAACAGCACTTAAATAGACTATGAAATAGAGAACAGGTGTGTGTGTAATCAGTCCAGGTTGGCATGCTGGGAAGTGTAGTTCGTGGTGCCGTCATAACTCGGGCGAGGGAAATCTCTGGTGGTGAGCAGGAGGACTCCTTGAGTTCGTAACAGAGCCCCCCCCCCCAGCGAGCGGCTCCTGACATGAGGAGGCATTCGACGCCGGGGTCTTCCACGGGGTCGAGGGGCAGGTCTTTCCGGATACATCCTGTGAAATTCAGTGGTGAGTGTGGGGTCAAGAATATCATCAGCTCTGACCCAGGATCGCTCCTCCAGGCCATACCCCTCCCAGTCAACCAAGTACTGAAGAAAGCGACTCCGATGTCTGGAGTCCAGGAGCTCTCGAACTTGATAAGCCTCCACACCATCCACGATTATGGGCGGTGGGTTTGGATGATCGATCTCCTCCTCCTCCCTCAGGCCACCAGTGGGTTTAAGCAGAGAAACAAGGAAGGTGGGAGAAATGTGATAGTTAGAGGGCAGTTGAAGGCGATAAGACACTGGAGTAATTTGTCTGAGAACTTTGAAAGGACCCACATACCTGGGTTTCTTGCAAGGCAGATGGAGACGAAGGTCACGTGTGGAAAGCCAAACCCATTGGCCAGGAGTGTAGATGGGATTGAGGCGTTGATGGCGATCGGCCTGTTCCTTCTGTCTCCTAACAGCTCTTTGGAGATGGACATGAGCATAGTCCCACACCTCCTCGCTCCGCCGAAGCCAGTCATTGATGGCCGGTAGCTCTGTGTGTTCTCCAGACCAGGGGAACAGAGGGGATTGAAATCCCAGCACACACTGAAAGGGGGTCATGCCCATGGACGGCTTCTGAAGGGAGTTCTGGGCATACTTGACCCAAAGCAGATAACAGCTCCAGTCAGCCTGGTTCTGGCAACAATACATTCTGAGAAAACGTGTGATCTCCTGGTTTAAGCACTCAGTCTGGCCGTTTGATTGAGGGTGGTAACCTGAAGTGAGACTGATGTTGAGTTGTTAAAAGAAAGCCTTCCAGACCCGGGATGTAAACTGTGGACACCTGTTGGAGACGATGTTTTCAGGTAGTCCGTAGAAATGAAACACCTGATGAATTAGTTGTTCTGCAGTCTCGAAGGCTGTGGGGAGCTTGGGCAGAAGGATTATTCGACATGACTTAGAGAATTGATCAATGACAGTAAGAATGACAGTGTTACCTTGAGAGACAGGGAGATCAGTGATGAAGTCGATGGCAATGTGAGACCATGGACAATGGGGAATAGGCAGAGTTTGGAGGAGTCCTGCAGGAAGTTGCCTGGAGGAGTTGTTTGCTGCACAGGTGGGACAGTTGTTGACATAAGAAATGGTCTCCACCTGCATAGTTTTCCACCAGAAATGGTTCAGAAGCAGCTGTAGTGTGGATGCAATACCTGGGTGTCCGGAACTGGTGGTAGTATGGACCCATTGTAAGGTCTTTTCCTGAAGGAGTCGTGGAACATAGGTTTTCTCAGGAGGGCAGTCGGGTCCTGAATCTGAGCTTGGGTGATCTCGGTCATAATATCCCACTGAACCAGAGCCAAGATTAGTGACGTGGGGATGATGGGTTCAGATGTCTGGTTCTGAGTGTCAGACTCAAACAGACGAGAGAGAGCATCAGCTTTGGAATATTTGGAACCTGAACGATAGGTAATAGTGAAACTGAATCGAGTAAAGAACAATGCCCACCTAGCCTACCTTGGATTCAGTCTTTTAGCAGAGCGTAGATATTTGAGGTTTCGCTGGTCTGTTAACATGAGAAAAGGATGTCTCGCCCCCTCCAGCCAATGTCACCATTCCTCTAGAGCCGCTTTCATAGCCAGAAATTCTCGGTTGCCCACATTGTAGTTTTGCTCAACAGGAGATAGCTTACGGGAAAAGTATGCACAAGGGTAGAGTTTTGGGGGCGTTCCATGATGTTTTGAGAGAATGGCTCCGATTCCCGTATTAGAGGTGTCCACTTCAACCATGAAAGGAGTGTTGGGGTCAGGATGGTGCAGGATGGGAGCGGAGGTGAAGTGAGACTTCAGATTCTTGAAGGCTTGGAGGGTCGTTGCAGACCAACACAGTTTGGAGCCCCCTCCTTTTAACATGGATGTCAGTGGGGCAGCGACTGAACTGAAATTTCAGATAAATTGGCTGTAGAAACTGGCGAACCCCAGGAAGTGTTGCAACTCCTTCACTGAAGTAGGTTGAGGCCAGTTTAGTACCGCACGTACCTTACTGTCATCCATGGCGACCCCCTCTGGGTTGATGACGTAGCCAAGGAAAGACACAGAGGTCTGATGGAACTCACATTTCTCGGCTTTGGCATAGATTTGGTGGTGGATCAGATGCTGAAGGACTGCTGGAACATGTTTGATGTGTTCTTCCAGAGAGTTTGAATAAATGAGGATATCGTTGATGTAGACAATAACCCACCGGTTAAGCATGTCTCTGAAGACATCATTAATGAATGACTGGAAGACCGAAGGACTATTGGCCAATCAGAAAGGCATGACCAGATATTCGTAGTGGCCACTGCTGGTGGAGAATGCTGTCTTCCATTCGTCCCCCTCCCGGATGCGTATGAGGTTGTATGCACTGCGAAGTTCAAGCTTGGTGAAGTATCTTGCAGTGCGTAACTGTTCAAGTGCTGCTGGGACCAGAGGTAAAGGATAACGGAACTTTACTGTAATGTCGTTGAGAGCGTGATAATCAATGCAAGGATGGAGCCCGCCATCCTTCTTGCCAACGAAGAAGAACCCGGCTGCCATGGGTGAGGTGGATGGTCAGATGAAACCCTTTGCTAGTTCTTCCTCAATATAGTTTATCATAGCCTCAGACTCGGGTTCAGACAAAGGAAAAATTCTACCTTGTGGTAATGTAGTGCCGGGCAACAGTTCAATAGCACAATCACTGGAACGGTGAGGAGGAAGTTGAGAGGCTTCAATAAGGTCATCATACTCAGAGGGTAGGTTGAGCACTAAATAGAGAACCTCCGTGACAGTAGTGGATCCGATGGAAACAGGTGAAATGTGCTTTAGGCAGCTGGAGAAGCAAGTTGAGTCCCACCGGGAAATCTGTCCTTCACATCAAGAGATTTGAGGATTGTGTTGCTGAAGCCATGGTAATCCAAGAATCACTGGGTTGTGAGAAGAATGAATGATATAGAGGCATGTTCTTTCAGTGTGAATAGTGCCAACTTGGAAGGTGATGTCCGTAGTGGTGAAGTGAACATGGCCGTTTTCCAGGGGGCGTCCATCTAATGCTACCACTGCCAAATGAGATTCACAGGGGATTAGTGGTATCTCGAACCTCTTGGCTAAGCCCTCATCAATAAAATTGCCTGTGGCTCCAGAACTGATCATGGCTTGGGTGGTGATTATGTTCTGACAACCAGTTATAGTGACGGGTACCTTAATACAGGAAGAAGTGAATAGAGGAGTCAAGACGTCACAAACCAACCGGTTTAGATGTTCAGACTGGCCGTAAGGGACAGGTTGCTCGTAGATGTCCGGCCTGACAGCAGTATAAACATAGATGGAGCTTCATGTGGCGTTCTCTCTCCTCCGACCTCAGATGAGCGTGCCCAATCTGCATGGGTTCAGTTCCACCAGTGCTGGGTGTGGTCTGAGAAGTGACAGTAGAGAAATGGACCGGTCTTCGAGAGCGGATGACATTATCGAGGCGAATGGCTAGGTCGATAAACTGGCCCAGGGTTCTCCCTTCATCGCGGCATGCCAGCTCGGATTGCAGTTCCAGATTGAGTCCCCTTCGGAAAAGCAACTTGAGGGTGTCCTCTACCCATACATTCTGAGCGGCGAGAGTGTGGAATGTAAGCGCATACTCGGCAGCAGTGTCCTTCCCCTGTTGGAGTGAGAGTAACAGCTCACCAGTGTTCTTTCCTCCCTCTGGATGATTGAATACTTCTCAGAATCACTGGAGAAAGTCATCAAAGGTGGTGAACCTCGAACCCTCACACGACCATATAGCAGTAGCCCAGTCCAGAGCCCTTCCGGTTAATAGGGAGCAGACAAAAGAGATGCGACTGTCATAAGAGGGATATAGCGTGGATCGCTGCTTCAAAAACCCCTTGCACCTAGCTGATGTGCCATCAAACTTCTCCGGAAAAGCAAGACGTGGGTTGGCGGTGAAGATGTTCGGAGAAGGAGGGTTATTCACCAGAATGGGTTGAGATGCATGTGGCGGTTGGTCCGATGCATGAATGCGGAGGTTTTGCAAGATCTTTACTAATTCCTCCATAGAAGCAGTCAGCCAGGTGAGTTGCTGTTGGTGGGCAACCAACACATTAGCTTGAGCGAAAAATTCAGTAGACAGTTGCTGGAGTGCCGCTGGATCTGTAGCTGGCGAAATCTTCCGTAACACAGACTCCGGAGAACAGAGGTTAAGATCCATGTGTGGTTTAATAGTAAGCGTGCAACTCATAAACAGACAGGCAGGGTAAATCACCAGAAATGGAACAGCATAGCAGACGAGAGACATAGTCATAAACAGGCAAAGGTCAGGGCAGGCAGCAAACAACCACAGTAAGAGTCCAGGTAAACGATAGGTAAACAAGGCAGGCAGCAGAGTTTCAAATGGTGGGTAACAGGCAGAAGTCAAACACAGGCAGGCAGTATAAACAGAGGTAAACCCTCCAAAATGTTAGCAGGAGCAAAACAAGACATTGCAATGACTATTGTTTGAACAGAGCTTAAATAGACTATCAAATAGGGAACAAGTGTGAGTGTAATCAGTCCAGGTTGGCATGCTGGGAAGTGTAGTTCATGGTGCCCTCAGAACTGGGGCGAGGGAGGCCTCTGGTGGTGAGCAGGAGGAGTCCTTGTGTTCGTAACACCCATATGATTCCTTCCTTGGAGCACAGAAGGTGAATTAAAAAAAAAAAGTCTTCACAAGGTTTATTTGGAAGTGAATACTGACTAAAAAACAACAACAACAAAAAAAAAACACCATAAAACCACAATAACAGTAATCGATATGACTCTAGCACAATATTCCAAGTCTTCTAAAAGTGATAATCACTTTGTGTGATGTACACAATGGCACTTAATTTGATATTCCCGATCAAATCACTGATAATATCAAATAATAATCAAATATGGCAGCTACGTCGAAAATATCAAACCTCGTTGATTGTTATCATATCTCATAACCAAATGTCATGATGTCATGTTGCAAGAACCAATGTTTGATGCTACAGTATTAATACAGCCAACATTTTTGATTTCAGAGCTTTATTAATGATTTTAAATTGAAGAATAATGACTTAGATTTTGTTCTGTTAAATCACACGTGATCTTATGGCTTCAAAAGACTTAAAGGTGCTGTAAAAGTTTTTTGTTTTTTTTTTACTAAAGGGATAGTTCACCCAAAAATGAAAAATCTGTCATCATTTACTCACCCTCATGCCATCCCAGATATGTATGACTTTCTTTCTTCTTCAGACCACTAACAAAGAAAATCGCAGCTCTGTAGGTCCATAGAATGCAAGTGAATTGAGTCTTACATTTTGAAGCTCCAAAAAGCACATAAAGGCAGCATAAATGAATCCATAATACTCAGGTGGTTTAATCCATGTCTTCAGAAGCAATCTAATCGATTTTTGTTGAGAACAGACAAAAATGTAACTCCTTTTTCATGATAAATCTTGACATCTGCAGTCTCCTTGGTGATCATGATTTCAAGCTCGATTGCAATCTTCGCATGTGTCAAGCTCTAGGAAGTGTAATCGAGCTTGAAATCATGATTGTGCCTAGAGACTGCAATGGCAAGATGTACAATAAAGATGTTACATTTTAGTCTGTTCTCACCTAAATTTAATAGATTTTTATTTTGCTGCCTTTATCTGCTTTTTGAAGCTTAAAAGGGTTGGACCCCATTCACTTGCATTGTATGGACCTACAGAGCTGAGATATTCTTCTAAAAATCTTAATTTGCATTCAGCAGAAGACAGAAATTCCTAAACATCTGGAATGGCATGAGGGTAAGGAAAAGATAAGACAATTTAAATTTTTGGGTTAACTATGACTTTAAATTACATGCAGAAAATGCCCCTATTACCTGTCAGATATCACTGAAATAGGTGCCATGAAATATCACACCTGTCTCTATAACAGCCCTAGGCTCTGTAAATAGCGGGGGAAATGATGGTTGTGGGCCACCGTCAGATCCTTTGTTTCTGCTTGTCAATCAATGTGCACATTCATAGGGCAGCCCATATATGCTCATATAAGTGCTGGTATGGTATCCTGCTCCTGTGAAATGCTCAGGGTCAGTCGGCTAAATGCTTAAGGAGAAGCTCTCCCCTCCATCTACTCCAGCAACTCTCTTCAGGTGTGTCTGTGTGTGTATGTCTTTGGAGTGCTGGGTTTTGGAAAGAGGGGCCGTGGCTAATTCAACGGCTAATTCTGGAGGAAGTTCCAGAATGGCTAAAATCGCTTACAGCACCTTTAAAATTTAGTGAATGAGTCATGATTATTGCTTTTACTGTGGTTTTATGTTTGTTTTTTGTTTTTTTACTTTTTAGAGCTTGACAGACCAGTCACTATTAATTTTATATTATATGGCAAATAAATCCTGCAAAGAGTTTTTATTTTTTTTTATTTCTCATTTTGTGTCCTACGGAAGAAATAAAGGGTTTGGAATTTTCATTTTTGGATGAACTGTTCCTTTAAAAATTGACCTAGATCTGCAGTACATTTTGTTATGTCTTGTTAAGTGCACAGACACATAGAACTGAAAGCTGAGGGAGTTATCGAAGTCCTCAGGGATCCATCATCTGCCACCGTGAAATTCAGTGGCGGTGCACGATATTACATAACTGCCACTCAGCTGTGGAATATGAAATGCCAAACTCCTGTGCTTGATAGACTTGCACTGAACATCAAAAGAATGAAAAGGAATGAAAATTTGATATAGGCTATGAATACATATGCAAAACAAACAATGAAATGTCTAATCCTAGACTCTCAAAGTAATATATCTCTTTATATTTGTGTTCTGAAATGTCAGGATGAGCATTTTTTTATACCCTGTTTTGATAACATCTAAGCCACACACACACACACACACACACACACACACACACAAACTCTTAAGAATTGGCCCATTAATTTAAGTCACAATGGACAGATTTAGAGACAGGCACAGAAGAAAACTTAATCAACACAGTGGTAAAGGGAGTCTGGAATTAGACCAACATCCACGTGCCATTGGCTGATTACGAAATCCTTCCTGTTTTTGTTAGCTATGCAATGCTGAGCATCTGACATTGGTTCGGCCTGATGTAAGCATAGATGGTTATCAGATAACTCCAGACAGGCCAGACAACACATCTCATCTAATATATCCAGCATAGAACACACGATACAGTAAAAGCTGTACAAGTGGGAGATTCCCCTATTCATTTTAGAACCCAGACACAAAACTTAAAGCATGTGTCATAAAATAAGGTTTGAGGTTAGACATCTGCACTATGGTTTTTCCCTGCCTCTTATTCTGATACAATTGCGCTCTTTTTATAAAGACTTACATGATGATGGGCATTGAAATAAAGGTTTAAACATTTTGTGAAGGAGCACAGAAGGTAAATGAAAAGAAAACTACAACATTTTAGTATGCTTTTAAAATTAAAGGGATAGTTCACTTAAAAATTACAATTCTGTCATCATTTACTCACCCTTATATTGTTCCACACCCGAATGACTTACTTTCTTCCAGGAACACAAAGCCAGTCTCAGTCACCATTCACTTGCATTGCATCAATGAAGAAAGTCAGTCATGGTGGTGTGGAAAAACATGAGTGTGAGTAAATGATGACAGAATTGTCATATTTGGGTGATTTATCCCTTTAAAAGCTTGTGTGTATTGCTCATGATACCCTAAATATATTTTCATGGGAAAATTTAAAGGCATGTCTCATAGTTTAATTGCACTTTACTTGCAAGCCACATCCATTTAATGGGTTTGAACAAGGTTTTGTTGTGTGTGTGTGTGTGTCTGTTTCATGCTCTTTGTTTGGGTGCTCTGACGTATGAGTGTGGAACACCATCATGTTTACAATTCATTGTGTGTGCCCCAATACCACTGCACTGTAAAAACACACTCACCGCCTCTCATCCACTCAGCAGCTTATTAACAAGAACACACACACACACACACACACACACACACACACACACAATGTTGGTGCGGCTATCATTATGAGGACTCTCCATAGACATAATGATTTTTATACTGTATGAACTATAGATTCTATCCCCTAACCCTAACCCTACCCCTAAACCTAACCCTCACAAAAAACTTTCTGCATTTTTACATTTAAAAAAAAAAACATCATTTAGTATGTTTTTTAAGCGATTTGAATTATGGGGACACTAAAAATGTCCTCATAAACCACATTTATAGCATAATTCCTTACCAGTTTGTAACCTAAAAAAATTTCCTCGTAAACCACCCAAACCAGCCCACACACACACACACACACACACTCACACATACACATTTTTAGCAGACTGTGAAACACAAACATTAAGCTCTGAAACTCTATCTGTCTGCCTCATGTGTGTGCTGGACCATTGTGAGTGGGAAATATAATGCTTATAATATAATAAAATCAATTTTCCACTTACACAATATGCATACTGCCTTATGTCTTTCTTATTTGGTGAGACAGTGAGTTAAGAACGTAAACGTGAATGTAATGATGTAAATATTTACTGTACAGTAAAACTATCCAAGGCTGAACCTTTTCTGTCTCATCCTCTCTCATACACCCAGGTTAAAGGAAAGCAGAAAGGAATGGAACAGAGAGAGGGAGGGTATAAGGGAAAGGGAAAGTACAGATAATGAGCACAGGGGGAAGAAGGGAGTATATTGTGAAGGACTTGTACATAAGATAACCACCATCTGGAGTGTAACAATTTTCATTCAAACAAAACAGGCACTCGAAAACATAGCATTCCACGTTAATGAAAAATTTAGTATTTTACATTTAAAAGTTAAAAACACACCGCTGTGTGTTTAGATTGTGAGATAAAATTTCAGAATGTCAAGAGGGTTGATGCTGGTATAACTCTGTAATAACCTTGCGGCTTTCTTGCACTGAACCATACCTTCCTGTGACAAATGGGTTTCTCTCCTGGTGGACTAAACCCTGAACCTCAAGACATCACCATCATTCCTTCTTTCATCATTAAATGAATGAAGAGAGGAGGAAAGGACATAAAATATTCCATCCTTTTTTAGAAAAAGGATGTTTAAATAAGTAGAAAGAGAAGCAGAAATCCCGAGTGAACATCAAACATTCAAACACTCAGCCAGATCTCATGAAATCTGACGGTTTAAAGATGCATGATACATGCGCACATGCAATACATTTTTCAGTGAGGATTTATCTGGTCATGTGCTTAATTTTCAGGAATCAGTCTTTTTGCAGCCACTGTCTTCTTTTCCTGGAAGTACTCTTACCAAAGAACTTGACCATAATTCTCACCCAAAGTCCACAGCCAATCACTCACTGTGTAACATTTCCCACATATGTGAGGTATCTGTGCTTTATATAACCTATAAATGTACTTCATGTGGTAACATCTCAATTAACTGGTATTAATCAATTAAAAAAATATTATTAATTTAATTTAAATTAATTTGGTAACACTTTAGATTAATGTTCCCTTTGTTAAGGATTTATAAAGGAGCTCATTGATGACTAATACTGTCATTACAAATGCATTATAAATAATTGTATAAATCAACATGCATAAAATGAGACATTTTCATCCAATACTTGATAAATAATGAGGATTTTAACTTACATTACAAATACTTATTATTATTAATTATTATTATTACAGTTATACAAAATAGATTATTATAGTGAGACTAAAAGGAGGGATAATTTAATTTAGCTACAGTCTGCTTTGTGTTTATATGAATTACTGTAATGTCTTGACTCACTTTGTGTTGTCACTTTCCTTGTCATGTCAAAAGAATGGTTTTACCTAGTCTTAATTACTTAAAGTCATCTGCAAAAAAACTTCTCAGGTATTCATGCTTATTCACATCATATATCATATAATAAAGCCTGATGACCATTAAACTCTACTGAACTTTAATGTACAGATTTCTTATGTTGGCAACTCCTTAATAAATGCTTCCCAGGTGTCTGCTTTACAGTAAGGTACATTTCCATAGGTTACTAATGTGTAATAAGTGTTATTAAGCATTTATAACATGTGACATTTTTTTAGAATGTATTTATATTTGGCAGGAATTGCATGAAAGTCACCATTTTTATCCATGTTGAAATAACCACATAGCAATGATTTATAATGCATTTGTACATTAATTATTAGTCGTTAATGAACACATTTATAATCCCTTAACAGAGAGAATATGAATGTAAAGTGTTACCAGGATTAGGTCAAGTACTTTTTTGAAGAAATATTTAGGATTGTACTATTTTGAGGTCACTAATCAAACGTAAGCAAATTTGTGATATTGACCATGTTAACTTGCTTATGCAAAAGGTCAGATTTCCTTGCTGCCAATGCTCAATGAATATTTTCAAATCATGCTGAAACAACATGCAATATCAGGTTTTTTCACTCAACTTATGGAGACCATGCCAGCACGAGAGCATGCTGTCATTAAAGCATAAGGGGACTTTTATCTCAAATTGTCATGCTGATAATATAATTTGGAATAAAAATTTGCAATAAATTAGAATAGAATGCAAACAGAAGCATTTTCATTTATGGTCCCAGACTTTTGGACCCCACTGTATATCAACAGCCCCATTTCAAAACAAAATCTGTAATAACAGCACTAGCTTTATTAATTCACAAAGATACTTCATTCAAATACAAGACATTTAGCATTGGTGTGCACAACATGCATGCGAGTTTATATAAGAATAAAAATAGGCCTTATGGTAAACAGCAGTAAGAACCCCCATGGCACTCAATCCAGAGACTGTCTTTGTGTGGGAAAGTGCTGTTGACTGAAATTTGATGAGATAGAGAGTGTGTGGGGGAGAGCAAAAACTAAAGACAGCACATTTGCCTGCACAAGGACTGTCATAACTCGTAGTCATTCTCAGAAGATCATGTCAGACATTCATTTCTCAACTGCAGTGTAAAGAACAGCTGGGAGAAGTTTAGAAAAAGGGTGTGTGATCGAGAAAGGGAAAGAGAGACATAGATAGAGATCAGAGTAATTCTACCTCCTTAGTGTGATTCTAATCTACAATAATATAATTGTTCAAAACCGCCATTGTTTTTAAATCATTGCATTATTATTATTTTTTAAATACACTAATAAAGTAGATAGTGGATCTGAGCTGGACGACTTTTGCCAATGTAATCAGCACCAGCGGAGTGATTGGTGGATTGTTTTGAATGTGACTGAGAGGGAGAATATGTTGCTGCTCTGCTTTAGTCCAAGTGCAACACACTGGTCTACGGTCTGAAACCTCCTCCAGCTAAGCAAGACAGTGTAAACAATGGAGAAAGATGGAGAGAGATGGAAAAAAAAAAGACTACATCCTGACATCTTACCCTTTTGGCAAAGATATAAAAAGGGCCACTTTTGTAAAATAATAATAATAATAATAATAATAAAAAAGCAGAAGAAGATGAAGAAAAAAGTTTTATGGAATTTGATATTTGGTGTTTTTTAAAAGCTTGTTTAACGTGGTTTTCAGGGCAATGTCTGGCTTAAATGAAGAGCTCTTTCTATTTTACAGCAAGCTGAAACCCTGCTGCTGCAGGTCATAAAACTCTCTAAAACTCCCACCAACAAACATCCACACACACACACACACACACACACACACACATTGGTGCAGCTATCATTATGAGGACTCTCCATAGACATAATGATTTTTATACTGTACGAGCTATAGATTCTATCCCCTAACCCTAACAAAAAACTTCATTAAAAAAAAAAAAAAAAAAAAAAAAAAAACATTGTTTAGTATGTTTTTTGAGAGATTTGAATTATGGGGACACTAGAAATGTCCTCATAAACCACATTTATAGCATAATACCCTTGTAATTACCAGTTTGTAACCTAAAAATTGTCCTCGTAACACACACACACACACACACACACACACACACTGGCAGATCAAGTAAAACACCTTAACACTTAGAACTGAATAAACAGTAATGCAAGTACACACATAGGTTGTGCTGTAGGAATGTGGCTCTTAAAACGTGTAGGATTTGGAAAACCTGATCTTACACTGATAACAGTGAGAAAGGTTCTATCTCTCCCAGGTTAAAATACACTTTATAAACAGCTTTCAAATAGCACAGGCATGCTGTCTATTCCTGAATTCAAAGAAAAATCAAAGCTAGGCTTCCAGACTGCAGAGGAGGTTTGCACCATTCAGTGGTTTACTACTGTATGCCTTAAACATCTAATTATATAGTTATTACTCAAAAATGTCTCATCACTGATCAAGACCACCCATTGGTAGATGGACTGAGATATACTTTTAAATCAGCAAAGTAAGGATATTTAATTTTTATGTTAGGAGGTCTGTATTTTCTGAATAGGATAACATGGGCCAACCTTATGATGCCAAGCTTATATTATAGCCTAGAAGTCTATACTCCCTTCAGACCCACCTGCTGGGTCGCCCAGACTAAACCACAATGAGTTCCTGCCAAACTGCAGCCAGACCACCAACATACAGACTGGTAGTGTACATATGTGTGCATCCATATGTGAGAGAGAGAGTGAGAGAAAAGTAGAGAAGGAGACAGAAAGATAAGGTAAGAGAGTTCTCTGTTTGTAGTACTGAACTACTTCTTTTCAAAAATATGTACTTGTGGAGATGGGGGGCATGGTGGAGCGTTCGTCTGGAGAGAGAGAAGCGGTAAGGGTCCACACACCTGAGCACATTATGTCAAACATCTGTTTCTGATTGCAGTGAGCAATGGGGAGAGCGATATAAGGAGGAACCATGCTAGAGACTGGGAGAGAGAGAGAGCTAGCACACACATGCCCTGACTGTGTTCTATTCAAATTAATGTTTTTGAGTTAAGGAAATAAAAGATTACCTGTTTGAGTTGAAGTCACGTTTCCCCGTTTCCTCCTTGTCTCCACAAATGAACCCCGTTACAGTACTGTATACAAAAAGTGAGGTTACAAGGTGGGATCTCTACATTAGCAGTTACAGAATTTTTCCATTATCTAAAGTATTCATTTGTTTGTGTTTCTTCTCAGCCCAGCCCATTTCCCACTTCGTGCAGTGACCTCACAGTAACACTCTCCTCCTTTTCTCACTCTAATCCCAACACACTATGGGAATACCAGCTAGTGACTGCTCGGTGTCTGGAAATCAAAGTGTGACTTACATAAAAGTCAGCTAACAATCTCATCCCTCTAAAAAAATTTAAATAAATAATAAAACAACAATATTTAGAGATAACGAGCGAGGGAAGTGAGATATCTAAATCTTTATCATCAACAAAGATACCAACCAAGAAAACATGACACTATAAATAGAGCCAATCAAAAGACAGTAGCATAACAGCTCCTCAACACTTAAACCATCACTGTAAAAATTTAAAGATTCTCAAGGCATCATTTAAGGTTCTTCAGATGCCATACTGGTGGAACTCTCTGGAAAACCTCTAAGAATCCTCAGTTCTCTGAGAACTTACTCTTAGTTCAAGCAAGAACTCAAAAGACGTCAATGTTTTCTTCAGTAACCCCATCATAAGTGAATGGTTTTGAGGCACTTAAAGTTCCTTGAGTACATAAATTAGATATTTGAGGCTGAGAGTGAAAGTGTCTAGACTAGAGGTTCTTCAGAAACTTATGCCAGTGTGGCATCTTAGGAACCCCAAATAGTGCCTCAAAAATCGTTTAATTTTCACATTTATGTAGTACAAAAGCAGATTTGATTTATTTATCTTAAACTGTACCAAAATTAAACAGAAATCAGAAACTGTGATAATTCATTGAGCTCACCCTACTCTTCCCCACTCTGATTTGGCATACTGGTAAAACTTTGGTATCTGAAAGCCAACCATTCAACCTCTGTTGTTTTTTCCTCAACAAAGTCCACCAACAACAATTTTAAACTTAGTTGTAATAATTATCAACTTCACCATGACTTCACCTCTGAACACTGAAGATCACAGAAGGGGTGAAATTAAGATTTATTTGTAGATCTGGTTATAAAACTATTGCTGTAAGTGATCAAAATAGAGATAAACATCACGGATTAATGGTCCAGACTCTGTTGTTGGTATTTATTATCCCTCCCCACCCCTTTCTATCTCAATCATTGTCTCTGCATGGTACTTCATGTCCTTTTTCACAGATTATGTCTCTTTCATCTCTCTGTCAAGCAATAATTGAAAAGAGAGTGGTTCCTATTATAAATCATAGATCATGAAATGTGTGTCATTGCTAAAGCATTCAACCTACTGCCCTCAGTCAACAAGGACCCTGCACATAAGACCCATAGACAAGACCACATGACCCTGTGATCCCTGCATTAACCTTTGGACCGTTCTAGACTTCATCTCTAACCTTTCTGGTTAGGTCAGGCCTGTGCTGTGGTGGCCAAACATTTGGGTTAAGCATGATAGAGAGGTTCAAAATTGTGGAAAGACACAGCAGATATAAGGACTGATAGCGTGTTTGTCCTAGAGAGAGAGAGAGTGTGTGTGAGAGAGTGAGAGAGAGAGCGAGAGAGAAAGACTGACCCAAGTATCTTCCATTGGAATTAGGCCTTGTCTGTAATTGAACATTTGATCCACAGAAAAGATCTTGATTATATGCATGATGTTATAAGCAGGAAATAATGTATATATATATATTCTATTTATTTGTAAGATTACACAGGTATAAGAACACAGGGTAAGCAGAAACAAATAAATATTTAGACTGTATGGACAGACGGACACACACACACACACACACACACACACACACAATCCTGATCTGACATCACATGGCTCCTTGCAGATGCTCCAAATCAATGTAGACTGCAGCTGCAAATTTCCATTCTGGAAACCAGAACCAGAATATATCAAGGCCAAGGGTGCACAGAGAGAGAGAGAGAGAGAGAGAGAGAGAGAGAGAGCTTGACTCGCTTGAAAAATGGTATGACATGAAAGACCTATTTAATAATTGTTTTTAAAACATCAGAATCAAACCTAAGCAGTAGCTCACAGTAAAATTTAAAGAGCAAAGTGAAAGCAAAAGGAAATGCCAGTGTTTGTAAGGCAGCAAGCAAATAGTGCTGTAGTTTTAGGTAAGCTTAGATTTTAGGCTTTAATGTGTAAATGAAACGCTGCATTGCTTTGCCACTGACACTCAACGTGCATCGCTGGCACGTAAGAATCAGCAAAGAATGTGCTACTGTGACTAGGAACTCAACATGTTGCGCCTTTCCCATTTAGACATTTTTGCATCAATTCAACCATGATCAGCTTTCCATCTAGTGCTTCTGATAGCGTGTTGCGTGAGTGACCTCAGAGACACAGGTTCTACTCCCATGGAAACCAGGACATATCGAGTTGCAGAGTTATTGGCCCGATGTTGGGAACACAGATCAATTTTGATCTTTCGGCTCGAGGTCAGAGGCTATTGGCCCCGGCTGGCCAGTTGATAGCCCTGGCTCTCACTGGCCCGATATTGGAAAGGCGGCTACTGATTTCAGCTGAAGAAATTTAGACCTACAGTCACAGAATTCACAGTGTGATCAGACTGACTTCACAGTGTAAAGGTAGAAGAAACAAAGGTGCTAGAACAAAATGACCTGTAACAATTCGGTTTGCAAATACATGTAAGAAATAAGAATAATCGCAATTCAAATATTTGAATGACGTCATCAGTTTTGGTTAGGTTTTGAATGCTGAAAACCCTCTCTGTGTAAGTCAAAAGGAGATTTTCAAATATAATCTTAAATATAATAAGTATAAAGTTTACAAAATAGACAGCACACCTACAGTAAGGAATAAATTATCTACAAAACAATATAGATCACATTTTTTGAAATCTATAAATCAATATAGTACTGCATTACAAGCACTGTTAATATGGAGTTCATATTTAAACTGCACCGATACCTTGTGGAAAAACTTAATCCGAGAATAACTTAGTGGAATGGAAAGATCAGTATACTACTGACAGTTATAAGTACAAATGCTATCTGTACTGAACCTAAGATCATTAAGAGCTCCAGAGAACTGTTCACTATACTGGACCTGAGATTAATCAGAGCCATGTGGTTCTAGCTGCTCTGGATCTCCTTACCAGAAATCAGTACTCTTTCCACCATTAATTATGATTCAAACGCACATTTTTCATACTTGTAACTCGGCTGAGACATAGTCTGTCTGAGAGGAGAAAAATGTTATAAAATCTATGATATGTTAATTAATGACCCTGTATACATCATTGCTGCTGAAATTATGCAGCAGAACAAAACACAACATTTGTTAACATTCAGGCTTCCAAAACAGCAATTAGTATGAAGACTGTAATAGTTAACAAGGCCACTTATCAAAATATCAGCAGCTGGTATTGATTTATTGCTCTCTCTCTATTAAAATATAATTATTTGACAAATAATGATTATACACAATGTCTCAGTTAGGCCTATCGTTAAGAAAGAGGCAAAATCAAAATGAAAGAGAGCTCTCAGTCCAGGGACCTAGTACAGTGGGTCTTTCAACATAAAAAAGCCTTTTCCACAGACTGCAGTAGTCATTACCAGAGAGAAATAAAAATATTTTTTTCCCCTGCATTTCAATAGGGATGAGGAAATAAGAGAGACCCAGTTACATCTGCAGTATCGTGCAAATCAAAGCCCTCTGTAATTATTATTTTAACTCTCAGGGATTTTTCTCTCCCTGCTCAGTATCCACTGAAACACCTCTCTCAAACGCAACAGCTGACCAAGACCTGCTTTCTTTCATCATACTTAAATGCAGATATTTAGCATGGAGCCTGAGGTGCTTGAATAAAGTTACTGGAGAGATCACAATGAAAATCACACATGGAATAATATAGGAATATTATGTTATGTCAGCGGAGTCCACACTGGTCTTTCTGACCGCCACCTCCTATAGAGCATTCTATCAGCACTAAGGGTGTGATAATATTAGCACTGTCTGCTGCCTCCTTGCACTTTCTGTGGACTTAGAGATCAGACTTCAAATTCTGTTCTCATTTAGTCCAAGGCGACTTTTATAAATGGATTGTTGTCTGTAAACAGATGCTACAATAAAAAAAAACATAACTGGATAACGAGTAGTTACCGTAACATATATGTTATTTTTTATATATATATATTTAAAAAGACAATACATGTCATTTTACAGTAAAATGTTGTGAAAATATATATATTTTTTTAATGTAAAAAGTATGATTTTCCTGAATAATTAATGTTACATTTATATTATGTTTAACAAGAGAGTACATGTACTTTTTATGGTAAATTATTTTTAAAATTATGGTTAAAACAGTAATCGGGCGTTTTATCCCAGAATTCCCTGCGTGACCCATAACATGTAACTATATTTTATGGGAATAGTTATGTTTCTTCTTATTTTTAATATCAGTTGTGTACTTTGGGGTGCTCTGGATTATATTTGATGTAGTTTAGTAAATGTTTATTGCATATTTTTAGTGTTTGTGTGGGTGACACCGAACACTGTTTCTACATATTTATTGGTCACTACAGTGCTTAAAAATACATTATAAAGTTTCAGAAGGTTAATATAATACATTTATCATTTAATAATATAAACAACAGTACTGCACTGTGAAATTTACAGGTCGTTCTGTAAAGTTGTTTACATTTTGACTGTATTTTTTACGTAATTATTCTGGCGACCACAGCTGCCAGTTTTTTTTTTTTTTTTTTTTTTTTTTTTAAGAGTATCTAGTTATATTTGCAATTCTGTTTGGCTTTATTGCACATATTGTAACACCCAATGACCTTGTTACATTATACGAAAAGCATAACAGGTCATCTCAAATTCAGTGGAGTGTGCTATCTCATTGTTTGTGTATGTGCGTATGGATTTGCTTGTACACGGTGTTCATATTCATTTCCCCATCCTACCCTCATCACTTCTCCACAAGCATCTATCCCATTCCATTTCACCCTCTCCTCCTCTTTTGCCAATCTCTCCCTGGCTGTGTGTTCCTT